>NC_079311.1:21326169-21660603 GCF_023638135.1 Falco biarmicus | reverse complement strand
TAAGGTCAATGATTTTAGGGCGGTGAGGAGGGCTGTTCTCACCACGCTGCCTGTGTGAGGAGTAAGATCAGGTTTCCATGGGTTGCCCTGTCAGAGCAACAGGGTAAAACTTGAGAGGTTTGGGTTCAAACTGTCAGATTCCTCTGCATTTATAATTTTGTTGGACACTTTCCCAGCTTCAGTACAGTGACACAGGTATTTCCAGAGTTACATGGGAAGCACCTAGGCTTGACACTGCAGAACAGTGACTGATAATTCAGAGTTTATTACTTTGTAAAAGTATCCAGCATAAAGAGGATGAGAGGGACAAATCAATCATTTTAAATCATCAACACGTTTTAGTAATGTTTGACTCGATTTCCCAGTCATTAGCTAGAAAGATCCTATATTACTGCTCCTTCTTCTACCAGGAACACCTTTATTTTTGTACACCTTTCCCTTCCCAGCTCCTGTACTTCACAGGTGCAGCTCAGCACAAGGCTCTCCCTGCCTCAGGAGCCTGGCTGGTCCCAGCAGAGATTATTGATGGGCTGTAACCGGCACATTTTGCAGAAGGGCTGCAGAGCTTGACCACTCCCGTTTCCGTAAGGTCCAAACCCTGCAGCAGCAGCAGCAGCAGCCTGGCACCACAGACTGCCTCTGTCTCAGGAGAAGCAGTGGTCTAGGACTTCCAGCAGCCTTGGATAAGCTGAGAGTGGCAGGGCACTATAAACAGGGAAGAAAACTTTGCTGTAGTTTAATTAGAACCACAAAATCTACCGACAGCTACAAGGGAAAAGTCTGCATCTACCATGGCTGGGGAAAAAACCTATTGCTTCTATTGGCCAAACAGCTGAATTTAAAAGTTCTCTTTGTAATGCAATTAATCTCAGAAAGAATTCCAGTTAAAACTATCCACTTTTTATCATCTTGTTTGTAAGAGGTGCTGACAGATGTTACATGGTCATACGTAAAGTTGTCTAAGTAAATGTTTGGGGTAATTATTGATGATTTCAGAATAGTCTTGGCTGCTGATAGAGCAATATGTGATCTTTTCTTTAGGGTTGTATACCATTTCCCATAGAAAAATAAATTCTGATACCCGTTTTCTCATAACAAATGTATTGGAAATACAGTATTTAATGTACCCACAATCTAGGTGCTTACTATGTGGTTTTATACTTAAAACTGTGGAATGTTATTTATGACCATGGACTAGCCTTTCCAGTAACACACCCATTAAACTCTGTACTGACTTTCTGTATGAAGAGGTAAGTCTTCAGTAACATTTGGGGGAATCAGTGTTGAATTAGTTACACATACATACAGTCTGATCTCCTCTTTAATGTTCAGAGACCAAAAGTTTCCAAAAGAAAGCCCACAGTTCAAAGGTTTATGAGATTTTTTTGTTACATATGTTTTTCTTGTTTGGAGTATTTGAAAAATCTTTTTTTTTCAAACACCATTTCACCATGATAGGTCAAATACTTTACAGTTTGCTGACATATTACTGTACATAAAAGGCTTTTGTTCTAAGAAAAGTACTTAAAGGTTCTACACAGTCATGAAGGTTAAAGTGGATTTTTTTTTAATGAAAACTTGGCAAAAAAATTGACTCCTTTGGGAAGAAAGAGAAGTGACTAGACTTATGAGAAAGTTTATATCATAAAGAAAGAACCTATGTTCTGAATGGGAACTAAGAAAGTGGAAAAACTGCAGGAACCCATAGGAAAATACTGAGATCAAACACACTGGGGCATTTTTTCATCATACTGCTAATGGTAGGAATTATCTATGCTCTTCCTGCTAGTGGTGATGAAATCTGCGTAATTCCTCCTGCTCTGAACAGAAGTGCTGTTGAGCATAAACAGAGAAGTGTTGAATCACACTTGGATTTCTTTAATCGAATCAGCTCCATACTCGAGGGAGTTAGTAGCAAATCTGTAAATCTTTCTGGCAGTTCTCTACATTGGGGCAATGACTGAAAGCCTAGCTCCTAGTAAACCAGTGGTAACTTTCTCATTCACTCCGAAGGACCTAAAAGCAAAAGCAGTGCCAGTAGCTTGGAAAAAATGGGCCAAATAAATCCATACTTCAATGCCTACAACATACTTTGTTTTGTTTTAATTTTTTTAATCATATTTTACAGTAAATAAAGAATGAACAGTTAAGATCTTCAAAACAAAACAAATAATGGTTAAACTATACCCTGGATCTTTCCAATTGCACAAAAGCAATGCAAATGCTACAGGATAGTAAAACAATGAAGACATTAACACATTCATCCAGCTACTGTTCATTATGGTTTTAGGAACTTGTGTCTTTGCATGATGTAGGTTTTGGCCAAAGAAATGGGCTGGAGCAGGAGAAGGGTGATGACCCACTAGCTACCTGTAAACAAAGGGGTCTGTACATTAATCTCGATCCTGATACATTTAAGTTCTGCCCCAGCCCTGAAATGGTTGCCTATAAGTGCTGACAGCAAATAGTGTTGAGTGCATAATTTAGTTAATGCTGCTTTCGGTTGCAAAGCCAGTCATCCGTGCAAAATGCAGTGAGGTCACATTGCGGACCAGACTGGTGAACTGACCTAGGAGACTTTTTGCAAAGTTAATTTAAACTCAGGTCAGCTCTCCAATCCAGGTCAGCAAGTAACCCACACACCAGCACAGGGATGTGGAGCTGTCTCAGGACAAGTGACAGCTGCCAGAAGAACTGCTTAGCAAATGACATTGCAAGGCTTCTTACTTAATGTACCTCTGCCAATGGAATCCCAGAGAAGGACAAGGGAAGAATTTTTAGGAAGGTGAGGTCAGTAACTTAGGGCATTGCAAGTTTTCTTCTCTTTGGGTGACAGTGATTCTATGGCTTGTACTAATTCTTCTGTAGCACTTCATCCCCAAGAACTGCAACAGCCAAGCCACGACCTCCACCTTAACTTGAACACAGCAGCAACAGGAGGGTGATTTGTAAACAGGTTTGACGGACAGTTTGCAGTTACAGATAGAGCTGGAAAAGGAAATAAAACCCTAATTTATTCAATAAGGTCAGAAAGGAGCTTCTCAATAATCCCAGCAACAGAAGAGCATAGCAACAAAAAGGGGGCCAACTAGAAACTGAACTCCTTTGACTTGGCACAACTGACATAAAAGTGACATATGTGCTAAGCTAAGGCATAAGACACTGACCTCTTTAATCAGAGTTATGGATCCTGTTCCTTCTGGCATGTATTTCACCAACCATTTTCTGAAAGTAGAGTTCAAGAGCAGGAGTTCAAGACCAACACTCCCTTCCTTCAACAGATACCCACAAAGACTAAATTACTATCAGTACAATGGAAATGGTAGTTTTCTTCAAAAGAAAATGGTACTGCTCCTTTTGCTGCCTCCCAGCATGTGGTTTGTGGCAGCACTGAAAGAAAAAGCAGAACACTAAAAAACACTTCATGACAAAAGCAGATGTTAACAGTGAATCCTATACAGCCATGCCGATGTCAGACTGTGGCAGACCTGAGCAGATCACCCTGCCCTGAGGCAGATGCACATATTCCTCACCTACCCTGCAGCAAGCTACACTGCACAACTGAGCAGATGGACCTAGAACTAGTGTTAGCTAAGGATTACTGGAAGTACTATGGTCACACAATTTGAGAGTCAGTTTTTTTCCAGCTCAAATGGTACTTTCACAATGTGTTCTGTACTGCATTGGGGTACTGTGGGATAGCTCTACAATACACACTGAAACCCCCAAAACATAAGCAAATGATAGCCTTGTCAGTTTTTCTAGTAGTAGCCAGAGAGTACAATCCATGAAAATGCAACAACTGACTAGTTCATAAGAAAAATGCAAGGGGTTTTTTATATGCCGATAGAAGGAAATGCAGACCGTTTTGAAAAATAAGGTCTACATTTGCAATAAGAGGAAGAAAGTATTTACCAGAACTTTTCTATCCAGCACTACTCTGGAATTTCTCATCACTACACCCTTCTTTTTTCTTTATTTTCAAAAGTACTCTTGACCTGTTGTAGACTACTCTCCTCCCTTCTGCTCCCCGTGTGAGAATGCAGCCTAATGATGGAAACCTAAAACTCATCTGTCACTAAAAGAAAACAAAATATGATACTTCTAAAGGGGAAAGAAGCAAATATCTTTCTTTTTTTTTCTAGTTTTCTTCAGAGGCAATGGTTATGAAATAGAATTTTAAGTTACTAAACTCACTTATTCCTTTTGTTAAACAATTCAAAATGACAGAGAGTGAGAGCATGTGTAACATGAGTTTAGAAGTGTCATTTATCACACTTCACTTTGGGTCAAGGTTGCTTTCTATAATGTCTAAGATAGACAGAAACTCAATCTCTCATAACTAAAGGATAATAAAATACCGAGAAACTTGTTGTGAGATTGCACAAGCATTATAATTTTTTTTACCAAGAATCTGCTTCTAAGAACGTTTCTAAAAAGGAATGGGGAAGGGAGGCAGACAGTATGACAGTAATTCACACCTTGATTTCATGGCTTATTCACTTCTGTATCAATAGTGTGCACACAAAAGATGCACTACTATTTCGCATAATGGAGGGGGAAGCTAAATGGTTGGCTTCATTGCACACTGTAGCTACACTGACATTTGTAAAAACGTCCAAATCCAAGGGGATAAATAATTCACAGCTTTGCTGAAAGATAGCACTAAAGGGGTTTGATAGGTTGATAAAGAAGAAAGCAGCTGTAAAAGTCTGGTGTGTCCAAGTTGCAGGAATTTGTACATTCTATTATATATCTACATATACCCTGTACTCACTTTTCAAAAGAACTGTTAAACTAAAGTCCCCTAAATATTCTTCTTCAGCTGCAAGCGATCCCTATGATAATGCATGGGAAGATTAAAAAAAAATAACAAAAATAGTAAAATGGGTCTGTAAAGGAAACTTCAGGAAGGCATTGAGAGAGGGGAATGGTTTGTATTTTTCTATTATTTCTTTAAACGCATTCTTAAATGGGAAAGGGAATTATAACTTAGAGTTTCTGTCTCTGTAGTTTGACAAATCGACAGTTTTTCCATTGTGAAAGTAATGATATGTTTCATTTATTTTAACTTGTTCTTTTAATAGAATATTTTACTTTTAAAATTGCAAGGACAGCTGAAAAGCTTCTTTGAGATGGCAGCAATCTGTGCATTACAGAAACATCTGTGATGCCTAATTCTGTTAACAATTAATGTAATGGCTTTATTTGTTTCTCGTGGTATCCTCTGCATTCCAAACACTTGAGGATACTCACTCAAATAGATATTTATCTGATTTTAGCCCTGGACCCCTCTTATTCTGTACATATTTCCTTTCATCAGAGATGGGATGCATTTCAAAACCAACCTGTATCAGATAGATGGACAACCACTGAAGAATAGAAAAAGCAGTTAATTGTATCCAAAATACAATTTTTCCCCTTTAAGTACTTTACTGCCTGAAATGACAGTAGGACTAAGCAGTGACTCTCTCCCACATATTGATATTGCATATAGGGCCTGAAAAAATTAATGATCATTAGGGCCAGTCCCCCATATTGCAGACAGTTATGAGCACTACATTTGCTAACAAGTCCTTCTTCACACCATTGAGAACATTTCCAGACTTACCATTCCTTTTTGTAGATTTTCAGACACCGAAAGCTTGTTTTCGTCTATGGCAGATACTGTGAGCCCAATCAGAAATCTTGCAGTGTGGATTATTTTCAAAATTTGGCCAACTTTTTTATTTTATTTTCCATATTTCCCTATTTTTTCTGGCACATAAAGGTCATAAATGGGTTGCTGACATGACCCTTTCTCCTGTAATTCTCCCTCCATTCCTTTAATGCTGGCCTTTCAAGGGTTATTCTAATCCCCCCTCCTAAATTCATCTTGGGGTTCCCCAACCACCACTCTTCTATCTCTCTGACCCTGACACCAACCATATTATTTGGAAGTTCATCTACTACCTCTGAGCTGCAGAGTCGCAAATCTACGCTTTTATTCCAGACCTAACTATCTTCCAAACTACTCAGCATGTCTCTTTGACCTCCTATGGATAATTGTCAAATTAAGCTCAAAGTGGTTGCATCTTCTTCCTGAGGCATTTCTGATACTTTCTCACTCAATTACTGAGGGCAATGGTACCGTATTTACTTGGATTGTTCCTTGCTTTCAAATGTCAAGAACATGCCTAAGGTTTTTCAGTCTCCTGATGCACAGCACCTCCAAATGTGCTCTTCCACACCTTCACACAACTAAAATTTTTGCCAGATGATCATCCAACATCTTTGTTATTGTGACTTTCTTTTGTTGGGAATTGACAAAAGTAACCTCAATGTGCTGGTGTGTTCGAAATAGTGCTGCTTGCAAGGATCATTTCCCTGGCTTATTGGGTGAAACGAGCAACGCTTCACCTTGTGTCATAGCTTCTTGCTATTCTACTGCCACGGAAGTGACTTTTTGTAGCTGTGTGCAGCTTTTCCTTGCCCTATTTAACTATTATGTCTCATTCAGATTCAAGAGGTTGAACCCCACCTCCAGCTCACAATTACTCCCTTCATAATTCATCTGGTGAATTTCCAAAACAAGCAGCTCCAGGATCTTCTTTATGCTTGGAAGAAATTCCTAGTAAAACCCACAGAACTACCTTACAATCTTGCAAACAATTCCTACAAGTGCCCTTTTCCTAAAAGAAGCTGGATAACCCTTAGCCCATAGGTGCATCCAACCCATCAGCTGCTATTTTTAACCATGTCACTTCCTTGTTCCCTTTCACTCCTAATCTCCCAAGTAGACCAGATGGCAAGCTGGCCCGAGACCAAGTTTGTGCTTTGCATCTTTATAGAGGGCTTAGCAGAGGGAAATCTCAGCTCATGTGTAGGCCCCCAGAAGCTGTGATAACCCAAACCTATGGAATACTAGTTCTAACATACAACATGACAATAAGGACCATAGACTCTTCTAAGTGAAACCTGCTACATTTTTTGTACTTCTAAGGTCTTTCTTACAGCAATGAATTTTCTCACTGGAAACCATACCACATTTGGCCTAAGTAGAATAAAGTGACATTCCAGTCACCTGGTATTAGACATCTCCATTTGCAGTAATTGCCTAGGCTTCCTCTGGTGTGGACACTAGAAGAACTTCTGGGCACAAGTCACCTCATCCTAAATAGACATCTATGGCAGAGGTGAGTCTGACATGAGGTCATGGCCTCATTATTGCCTGTGCTTATTGCCTCCTGTGGGTTACAAAGGCAGCTAGAGCAGCAATGTGGAAGCACATGTAAGCAATGCAGATGTCTGAAGTAAGGTGATGTAGATCCTGGTCATTTTATGATGTCTGGAGGCCCAAGGCAGCGTACTTCCCTCAGAGCACTTAAAGTTGTGCCTTTTTCCTTTAAGGTGTTCTAAGTACAAAACTCGGATACCAAGGACTTACAGGGAAAGTTTGTCTTGTCAAACATGGCAAAAGGAACGGAATATAATAGTTATTTTCTGTTTCACAACAGAAATAGCAGCTGCTCAATTCTGATATTAGAATATATACTGATCTATAGTTTCAGCTGGCATAAGAACAATGAGAGCTTAAGCCCTGCATTTTTCTTAATCTTTATTTAGTTTTAATTCATTTTAAAGTTTAATTGCCACCATCCCCTTTGCCAGGTTTCTTGTACTTGACCTGAAACTAACCTTTAGACAAATGTAAAACCAAAGAGAGCTCTGAAACACTCTCTGTATGTTCTTTTGTCTTGGGAAATGTAAATTAGGGCACTGGGTGAATAACACTGCTTGGCTTTGTGTCATGAAATGTAATTGTGAGGCTATGGCAGGGTCAAGATTTATGAATCTATCAGGACTGGAGTGGGCAGGATGCCAGCTTACACCTGCAGCACTGTTTTTGCTACTTTCCAGAGAAGTAACTGTGTGGAGTAAGGAACACTGGTTTCTAAACTGACATTATTTAACAGAACAGCAGGCACCTCTCTGAGGTGGGCAGGAAATGTACAGACTGGGGAAGAAACAAAGAAAATAAAAGACACAGGAACTGCAAAATTGAATACCCTAGAATTTATACAATTTAAATATTTTGGACAAAAACAAATATAATAGAAATAAGAAATAGTCTGAGGAACTCAACAAAAAAAGTAACTATTTAGACATGAACAAGAGGGAAAGAGGAATTGTGGTAAGGGAATTAAATAAAGGAAGGATTTTTTATACAGTAACATGGCTCAATAACCATTTATTTTTAATCCAACGGGTTAACCCCCAAAAATATGATACCTTTCTACTGCTATCTAATGTAGTCTGTTAAAAACAACAGAACCAACCAAAACAAACAAATAAATAAAAGCATCAGCATATATAAGTAGCTCTGCTTCAGTGCCCAGTTTCTATTGCTGCCTATCATACTATTCTCCTTATTTATTCACAGCTCACTGACCAGATTACACAACCACCAGCTCCTGAGGCTGCTGGGGAAAGCAAAGTAACCTTCATACGAGTCAAATGCACAAAATTAAAGAACATGGAAAAAAGATTTAGCATTTCTTCTATATGCTCACATTACCTTTCTGGTTATTAAATGGAGCTAGCATTAATGTGGCATAAATTTGACAAGCCATTTGCAACAAATAACTTATGTATGAAAAGTAGTCCTTTTGTACTGAGGCAATGTCTGAGAAGTCCTAATTTACTTGCATGCATTCGGTGTTTGTATATCTTTGTATTACCTCTCTGTTGATTGGGTGCAAATATTCAACATTGCCACTGAACACGAGTGTCAGATCAAATAGAATTATTTCTAGTTTTCACTTTATGAACATACATTTGTATCTCACATGTTAATTTAAATTGCAGTCTTTTAAGTGGTAGAGTCTTTGCTTTTTCTGAATATTTTTCCTCAATCACAGAACAGAAAACCAACAGGGCACATGGTCAAAGAAACCATTAAAAACCCCAGGAAAACAGTGTACATTTTTTCTTGGATCACATAGTTATTTAAAGAACTTTTTTCAAAGAGTATGTTTGTATATTAGGAAAGTTAGCTAAACAAGAGAAATGGGAATGTTGTCTATTTGGTATTGTGTAATACTGTAACAGGGAGAAACAAGGACTCTTGAATCCAAAGTGAACAAGAAGCTGCAATGGCTTACTACAATCATGCCACTGTACCTCTGCTTATGTGCTCACGCCGAGTGGATATGCTAGCTCCTCCTCTGTTTAAGGTGCAAGGAATCCAAGTCTGCTTTTCTACCTTATCAGCCACACTCCTGTTTGTAACAGACAGCTGTCAAACACACAAAGGGCTGTCTACTCAGCTGGAACAAATTAATGCAATTAATTTCAAAGTCTGTGGGATTGTCAGATACCAATACTTTGGTACTGCCCCATTTCTATTTCATATTTTGAACTTCCATTGAATCTTGGTCCAAAGCTTTTTTTGTCTTTACAGAATCCCTAACTCCACCCATGAATTCTCTTAAGGACTCAGTATACTCTTAGTTCTCTCCATCTGGTTTTGTATTTTTTTGTTACATGTTTAGTTTGGCTTACAAATGATAATGTTAGCATTCATTAGCAAGATCTTCTACACTCTCGGCCATTAGAGTGCAAATTTTTAATAAAATCTAAACAGGAAGACAGCACAGAAATGATCATTAAATTTTTTCCATTTGAAATAAAATGATCTATTTAATGCGCGAGTTCCATCTGGCAAGGACGAGGTTTCTGTTGGCGTGCAGAAAATTCAGCATGCCAGTCTTGGCATGGCATTTCTCATTGGAAGCCTCCACTGCAGTGAAGTGTATTATAAGAGGCTAAATAATTGGATGAAAATCATCTCATTTTTTATGTTAAAAAAAAAAAAAAAAAAAGAGCCTTACCACCACACATTACTCAGAAACAGGATTTAGGAGGGAAGTGTATGTATTAAGTCTGGACTTCAAGATAAATAAGGGAGCATACCTAAACTCTGGGAACTGAATTACTGCTATACTTTTTCATTGCTGGCAGCACTAACCAGACAATAGGTGTGGAAATAACAATTAAGTTGAAAAGCCTGACTACTTACCACATCAGTATATGAACTTCTATCTTTTTCCTGCTGTTTATACCTAAATTTAAAACAAATACAAGAACATTTTACATTTAGTGTTTGACATATCCTATTATGATTCCTTCTTCCTCTTGGTGTACTTCTTAACGGTGCGTACAGCAGAAAAGGGCAAGGAATTAATCAGAATGCCAAAAGAGTTGGGTTACACAGTATGTAGAAAGCACTTCAGCTACATTATTTGCACAATTTCTGTAGGGAGTTGTGAAATAGAGGTCTTAAATTTAACGTGTCTGGCCTACTTCCACCTGGATTCAGTTCAAACCCGTTGCCTGCAGCTTGATGAATACAGAGTGGGAAATCAGTCACTATATTAAGAACTGATGGCAAATCATTCCAATTCACATTTTTCAGCTGGTATGTTTTTTAACCTGGAGCAACACCAAATTGAAAAATTCTGCAATTCTGCAAGCTGGACATAAAAGCTGTGTTGTAGACTAAATACATTTCCAGTTCTATGAAGTCAACAAGGGGATTTTTCTCCAGTGTTTCTCCAGTTGCTATGCTACCCATTAAAGTTACAAGGTGCACTATTGTCATGGTTTAACCCCAGCTGGCAACTAAGCCCCACACAGCCACTCACTCACTACCCCCACCAGTGGGACAGGGGAGAGGATCATAAGGGCAACAGTGAGAAAACTCATGGGTTGCGATAAAGACAGTTTAACTGGTAAAGCAAAGGCCATGCACACAAGCAAAGCAAAGCAAGGAATTCATTCACCACTCCCCATGGGCAGGCAAGTGTTCAGCCATCCCCAGGGAAGCCGGGCTCCATCATGAGTAATGGTTACTCCAGAAGACCAAACGCCATATCTCTGAACGTTCCCTCCTTCCTTCTTCTTCACCCAGCTTCATATATTGAGCATGACACCATACGGTATGGAATATCCCTTTGGTCAGTTGTGGTCAGCTGTCCCGGCTCTGTTCCCCCCCAGCTTCTTGTGCCCCCCAGCCCACTCGCTGGTGGGGTGGGGTGGGGAGCAGAAAAGGCCTTGGCTCTGTGTAAGTACTGCTCAGCAATAACAAAAATATCTCTGTATGATCAACCCCGTTTCCAGCACAAATCCAAAACACAGCCCCATACCAGCTACTATGAAGAAAACTAACTCTATCCCAGCCAAAACCAGCACAATTATATCATCAGATCCCATCCTGTTCTTTTTCTCCCTGCTGCCAGTCAGTTTCAAAGCTGCTCAGCTGCTGTGATCTATGATTTAGCACTGACCCAATTTCAATACGTTTATAAGTGCCTGATATAGACTTAAAGGCTATTTGCTTCAAAAATAAAAATGTACCTCTGAAATCAACCTGCTGCACTTTCTGATTTGAAGTATGCGTTTTGGTTCTATAACATTGCCAGGAGTTGTATAGGTTTCTATTATCTATCAAAAATTGAGTGGTTACTCAAATGCTTTTCAATATCTCGTAGAGACATCTCTGTAAAGCACTGATACACATTCCTCACTTAATTTTTTGAGCAAACTCTGACAATTTCTAAGAGCTTATGGATGTGAATGAAAATTTTACTGCCAGGAGTCTCATATAGTACAGAAAGGAAATCTGCCAACCCTGAACTCTGCTACTGATGTCATTTTAACCTGGGAACCTTGGTGGCCATATAATACTTCCTGTGTTGAAATATGTATTGATTTTGTGATGTTGACAAATGTAAATAGACAAGTTGTGGTAGAATATTTTAATCATATCATAAGACAACAGGTCCAAAATAAGTTTCCAGTGTATTGTAACTTGAAGTTGATACAGAAAAAACTTGATAGAAAAGAATGAAATAACTCTATATGATGGCTATTCTTCTTATTTTCAAGTAATGTAATCTGAACAAGAAACAACTTTTATTCCTGTAAGTATTTGGTGCATACCCTCTATTGTCCCCATAAAAGTATTTCTACATTTAGTGACAGTATAAAGGCAACAGAGATTTAATTTGAGCTTATCTTTCACAGGAAACGCAACTGGGACAAATACATTCCTGAGATAGTGCCATTCAAATCAAATTAGTTTTGCCTGGACAGTTTTATGAGATTCTTCAAATACTATGGCTAGCTGACCAAGTTTGTTCCATTATCTTTTCTTATTCGTGTTTTGTAGAAGATGCATGTGTTCAGAGAGTTTTGGATATAAGTAAGTACAAAAACATTGATCAGTGTAGCAATTTCTGTCAGTAGCTCTCAGCATGTAAAGGGAGAAACATCCATGTAGAAAACTGGGAGAGGGAAAAAAGGAAAGGAGAAGGGAAAGAGGGAAGAGGGGATTTCCTGGAGATGTCAAAGTGAGCAAGTGGCAAAGTCAGGAATAGAAAAATGAATTGAAAAGTGAAAAAGAGAACTGCCTTGGGCACACAGCTTTATTATAGCTTTACATTGAATGGAAAGTTTTTTTTCCCAGCTAATCCATCGCAAAAAAATACTGAAAGGAGCTTGATCAAGGAGAGAAAATGGTCGGCATTCTTGTCATACCTCCTACAATGGCCCTTATCTGGGATAAACTTTCATCTGTCCCAGGAACAGTAAAGCCAGTGTCTATATTTGCATATTGAGGTATCTTTCCAGTAAAGATAAGGCAGCAATTCAAGGGTTGACTTTTGACGGAAAGAAAGAGAAAGATAAGGAAAACATACCTCAGTTTGCACTTCATTGGAAATGTCTCAAAAACTACATGGATTTCAGCACAAAACCCCACTCTTTAGAAATTATGGATTTTCAGCTTGAATCTGGCATGGAAAACTGAAGGGGGAAGGATGCTTTTTAAGCCATTTGTTACTTAAAGCAATAACTGTGTCAGTGACACAGCATGAAAAGCCTCCACGTTTATGTCGGTGAGTTGCTGGGAGCTCAAATCCAACTGCAGCGCATATGTCAAGATGAAGCATTCTCAGTCAAAAAGTTAAGATTTCATTCAGTGCCAAAACCAGAATGTTTTATTCCTAAATTTGATCCAGATGCAGACCAAAAAAATGGTAGTCTTGTGATAAAAGCTGCTGTTGTAAGAAAATCACATCTGAGATGGTTTGTTAACCCAAACCTTACATTTCTGCTGATGGAGAAGTGTCTGTCATAATCCCACAGGGAAAAGGACCGTGTCATGGGTAAATTAAGCTACTAAACAATACAAGGACTTGTTGCAGTTTTAAGACCTTGCTCAGTCAAGCTGGACCCAGAATGCTTCCAGTACAGCCTAGATTTAAAGTAATTTAAAAACTCTTTTAAGACTGTCACTAAAGCAGTCAGAAGAGGAAGAAGAGTCCATCAAACGAGTCACATATTTTGGTGGAGTTGCAGGTTATGAAGAAGTTATGCACATTATGTGTTCATTTTGCACAGTGGTGTTCACTTGTGCAGCAGGTCAAGAATCCAACCTCAGGCACATCTAAATTTCCCTCTCCATTGACTTTTGATCAAAATTATGTCAGATAAGACTTTCACTCAACAAAAAGAAATAAAAGGAAAAGATAATATTAAATGTTTCTCTGAATAAGCAGACATGTTATCTCAAATTCTATATTTGGCTGAATTGAAACATTTTTGTCATGACTAATCTTTTTGTGTGTATTTTAAAGTGAAATTTTAAAATTCTGCTGAAGAACCATATAGAAACTTATTGGTGGGGTGCGCAAAAACCATAATCTTCCTTGAAATATATTTTAACTCCCATTTCCTCATGCTGATGCTACCTGTTAAATAATAAGAAATAAGAATTCAATTGAACAACGTAGATCTGTGAACATATTTGGCCCAGAGAGTTTGCTTTTCAGGTCTCTGTTCTGAATTACGCACATATGTATTTTGACATCCACTGATCTGCCAATGCATTCCATTTGCAAGTGGAAGATTCCACACAATGGAAGCAGACAGGTGTGTTTTTCCAGGACAGTGTCTAAAAGAAGGTGAGATATTCTTGAGAATCTGAATTACATAAATTTCTTAATTTTGTTATGCTCAGTTTTTTAAGTGTTTCAGACTCAGCAGGTTTCTAGGATGTCTCCAGAAAGGCTAATTTTTCCATAAATTGAAAAGTCTGTCACATTCTAGCTAAGATTTTTTGATCATATAACAATATGCTTAGAAATTAAACACAGAGATAAAGCTATCTTTCCAATTACAGGCATGTTGATTTTTTTCTTCCACTACATAAGCATTATCAAATTTATTAACTGATTCACCTCTGTCTTTGAACTCTAGTACACAAACTAATTAATAAATCTGTCACAGATATAAATGAAAATGAAGTGTTTCATTTTCAGAGATGCCTACTTCTGTGCGTAAATCATTTGTCTTAGAAAGGCACCATTCTCAATAATCTCCCAGGTAAGATTATATTCCCAATATTTGGCCCATCTTGCTCTACTCTGGTAGACTACAGGAACCAAAGTTTATTGGAAAATTTGCCCCATTATTTTGTAAGGTTTTTTTCTGCCAGTCTCATTAGGTTTTCAGCAGGGCTGATGAAATCACACTGTCTACAAAACCTGCCCTCAAGATGTTTGCACAAGTTTAATGCTTGGGGTTTAGGAAGCAATTCTGCATCTCTAGTTTCTATTTCACATTATGCGTCAGTGAACAATCTGGAAGAACAAGAAGCCAAATTGATTTGTGAAGTTATTTCATTTGCTGAAGTTCACTTATGATATAGCAAGACATCTAGGAAAGAACTCATAAACTATAATTGTGAAACACATCCATGGAAAAAATATTTTTTAAGAAATGTGGTCTGGCAAGTTCAGCCTCAGACATCTCACTTCAGCATATACCACACAAAGCTAAAAAACTTCTAGAAAATTATTCCCTTTTGACTGTACATGGTGGTATGAACATGTTTTCAAGTACATCAGCTGTACCTTGATGACTAAAATACATGTAAACCCTATCTACTTTGCTTCTTACCACAAGTGATAAAGGTTTTGGTCTGTTCGTGTGTCTTGGATTTTTTAGAGGTTGCTGTCAGTATGGTAAAAATATACTCAAATAATTAGTCACACTTACTGTCCAATACAAGTTTTTCTTTTGTTTTTGGCTTCAGCATAATTTTACCAATTTATAATTTACATCAGACTCCATAAACAATAAAGAACAATGAATTTATCTTCTAGAAGCTAGCAATGGTCTCTGGCTCTTGAGATCCAACTGGTATTAAATACAGTCAGAAAGCACTATGCTAAGTTTTACATTTTCAGATAGATACTTCATCGTTCACAGCAATATTTCAACTATGGAACTAATAGCGACTTGTAAACTTGGAACAGGAAACTTGCTAGATGACACATGAGAAGCATATACCTTCACACTGCAGTTTTGAATGAAGTTTTGAGTGCCTGAAGCTGTGGAAAACTTTGAAAAACAACATGCCCTGACATTTCATTCAGTCTTTCCTCTTCCTTAAGATAAAATAATACTTAATTTTCTGTTTGTTTTTCATATCTTGTGATCTATACTCACATGAAATGTATTATTTCTCTTTCTAATATACATGGAGTTAACCCAGAATTTGCATTCTGATGTTCTGTTATTGTATTTAGTCTGGATGGTATGAAACGACTTTTACACTCTACCCTGTCCTTGCTGATGAAAGCTACGTAGGTAACTTTTAAACAGATCACTACAATTAAAGATCACCAGGGTGTAAGGATTTACTGCTGAATGACAGGCTGAGCTTCCAGCAATGCAGTTATCAAAATGCTGAATAACTTTGATAACTTTGTTTATTCTCTTAAATATAATGTTGTACTAAAGTATGGTTACCTGTCATAAAACCTATCAGCTGTTGTTGATCTCCGCTTAAACTGTAACAATTTTAAAGCAATGACCATGTTTATGTTTTGCTCTTTCAGAATATATAGCTTCAGGATGGATGATTGATAACTGAGGTTTGTACATGTTACCACAAGGCAACAATCAAAAGATTGAAGGGAAAGTAAAACCATTGGGTTTTGGCAAGGTTCTATTATGAGCAATTATGGTATAATCGTTACCTGTACTTAAAAGTGGTTGGATTTTATTTGTATTTTAAATATTGTAGGCTCACACACAGTCCTTGTAGGACAGAAGAAAGTGGGTAATTAGATTATCCAGCACAAGTTTTCTAGAGGAAAGGATCTGTAACAGTCTAGTGTGTCTGTACTTTGAGCTGAACCTCTGGCAACGGCTATCACAGAGCTCACCTCAGTAACGCTTATAGAAATGGGGCAGGTACCTTTGCTACCTGGAGGTACTTAATCAAGAATCTATGGGCCTCATTATCTCTGCAACAAGTAATCCAATATATACATTGTGGTAGCGCTCACTGTCTCTTTTTCCCTCCCCCATTTTCAACATTTGTATATCCCCTACTATGGCAGACTGGGAGTTTTGGAAGACACTATGAATATACACTCATTGTGCCCCTGGAGGGAAGAAAATATTCTGCCGAGTAGAATTTGGGTTAAATGTATATGGCTAGTTTAAGGAAGAACTGAGATCAACTAAATATAAGTTCATTCATCCCAAGGTTTCTGGTTTACAGCGAGGAATTTAAAGAGGAAGAAATAAAAAGAACTGAAGACAAGAAATTGCCAAAAACACATATAAAAGGATTTTACTTGTAAAAAATTTACTGGTAGCTCATCTGGCCTCAAGCTGCAGCAGCCTAAGCAAATTCAGCAGCTTTACCCATCTTCTCTAGAGCAGTTTTGGTTTGATTTTGGTTTTAGTTATGGAGAAAACTAAACCGAAAAAATGTTCATTTATTTTTCCATAGGAAATTCTAATTTCTAGTAGAAACACTGAAAAGTCTTTTTTTGGGGGGAAGTATTTTAGTTTAGAAGCAATTGTTTTTTCTGCAAATAAAACTCCTTTTTCTGCAGTACAGAAAGCTTTTCTGCAAATGTATTTGTATAGAAAACAGATTGTTCACAAAAATGGTATCTCTGGTTAAAGATATCATTGCCATGGCTGGGCAAAAGGAAACAGAATTCTGAGGATTTTAAATCTGGATTCACGTCTGGGGCAAGAACATGTTTTACATTTAAAGCATTCAGAGTTATTAATGTTAAGGAAATTACTTACACTGAACTTCTGTAATTCAGAGAGTTTTGTATTTCACCCAATTTTGTCTAACAGCCATGAAGTATTGTACCTGTTTAAACTCATATAGTAAGCACAATTACTTACGTAACACAAAAGTAGGTGGAGGCAAACCTAATTTTTTTTCCTACACATCCTCTCCAAATTGGCTGTCACAAACCAGACCAGAAACTGGTTTCCTGCCTACACACATCACTGGCCATGCCAATACGCCTTGCTGATATATACACTGCATGCTTAAACCAATCAGTTTTGCTGGAAATTTATTCCCTTAAACACAGGGCTGTGCTGACTTGCTACCCAGATCAGTACAGGACCCTAGTCTGGGACATCTGTAGACTGTCTTAAACAAACTTGCCTCCTATGTATGCCCAAGCTAATGGATTTACATCTAACTCAAGTATATTTTCCTAGCCATAGTAAAACCTTTGAATTGCAGGAAGGCAAAACCCTGATGTCCCAAAGACACTCATAAAAGCATTAGGTGTAGCAACGACACCTGCTACCCAAATTACTTAGAAAATTAGATTAGGTCAGAGTTGTTGCTTTAACAACTGTGACCAAAACAGTGCTGACTCAAAGGAGGGAACGTGAAGCTGATTTACAGATAACAAGGGCAGAAACACCACCCCAAGCTTTTAGTATGACATTCTATACATAGAATTTGGATCACAGAAAAGTCTGGTATGTGCCATTTTCAGCATCTGCCATTCTTTCCTCATCAACAAAGTTGATAGATTTTCATTAAAGTTGAAATAAATAGACTTCAATATTTCATAATATAAAACATAGTAGTAAAACCAAAATAATGAACAGAAAATACTTCAAACTCTCTGGAATGTTTTCCACAAACTTTTTAGTGAAATCAGACCAAACCAGCATTTTGGATGGAATTTTCTTCCACTAGAAAGCTCTTTAGCAAGACCGGTTATACAGTTGTTCTAGGTTTATACAAGTGTAAGAAAAACATGTCTGAAAATATTTGGGGCTTTTTGAACATGGGTATGTGAGTACAAACTACCTGGCAGTGCAGAATGCACTGGACAACAGGCTCTGAATTCTTCCTATTCTCTAAATGGGGAAAAAATGACCCATTATATGTATCACTAGTACCTGTTGAAAAAGTCAATAAAAATAAGAAAATAATTTCTTATTACTGAAACTCTCTTAGGACATTGTCAAAAAGGACCAAAAATATAAATTACAATCCCGCTTTTGCAGCCACAGAATTTTTGAAAAGGTTTTTGGTGCAAAAGCAAAATTCAGGCCCTAATTAAGCAGTTATTTAACATACACAATGGGACTTTCACAGGCCTTAGAAACACAGAACCTTGCTAACAAGGCAAAACACTTCACCGCTTTTGTGAAGTGCTACAATCTCAGTTCATGCTTTCAGCTCTTATTTGCCTCCATAATCCTAAACAATGAGATTTTTAATAAAACGGACGAACATTTCAGCTTCTTTTATCCATCATTCAAAGCAAGCATTTGGAAAACCATACTTTCAAAGGACAGATGTGATTTACAGGGAAGGTAACTCTCAAAATGCTGAGCCATAATGAGAACTTTGTTGAAGTTTGTGAGTTGGGGAAAATGATAGAGTTACTGCTAGTAATATTAAATAACATTACTCGTATTAGTGTCTTCTGCCAAAGAGGGAAGCACACCTAGAATCTAACTTGGCTAAGTATCAGTACTTCTTTTCTGAAGTTGCAAAATTCTGGGCACAAGGGGGTTCAAATACTCCATCAGCTTTTTCAGTGCTACAGTAACACAATAATGGCAGATACCATACTCATCGCATAGTCTATATATACACTTATGTCTGAAATGTGTATTTTTCTGGGGTACAGCATTCCACAAATAAATAGGTACAGAAAACAAAACATCCATGAGTCTGTAATTGTAGTTTATCCATCCAATCTTTTTTTGCTTCCATTGGATCCGGTAGTGTCAATGGTAACATTACTTACATTTCAGCAGATTCAACAGTAGGCATTAAGAAACTCAGTCATCACCAGGAAGGCAAAAAAACATGTATAAGAAATTAGAACCACTGAAGTATGCCTTCCTGGCATGTATTTTGCATCAGCTCAGAGTCTCTTAAACTGTGCAAGCAGGTCTGAATTGGTCAAATGCAATGCAAATCTAAGAAACAGATACTGTATGGAGAGGTTAAGACTACCCCAGACTTCCCTGTTAAGGTTTGCCCACAAAAGGCATTTTGGATTTATCAGTTTAGGCACAGAGCTCTAACACGGAGAGAAAATATAATTATAAACAAAATGCCACAACAGAAATTAAAAATAAAACTAGTAAAATCCTTAACAATCCATGGATTTATAGCAGATTGGTCACATCAGTTTAATCAAGCTCTGAGGACCCTTAGGAGAAAATCTTGCTTTATTTCCTCTGTAATTTTTCCAAGTTCTGTTTTGAAGCACTTACTAGAAATACCCTCCTGTGAATGTGAACAAAAAAGTGCTGCAAATCCTCTGGATTTGCTTTTGCGGTAAGATTTTAGCTGAAGTTCAGCAAATGTTTGCTTTTTTCACAGATATAGCAATGTGTTTACAATGAACAGTTTTCATAATCTATTTTTTTTTTCTTTCAGAACACCACCATCTCCCCCCCTTACAAATTGTGTATGCTGACTAACTCTGCTCCTTTCCTTTTGGTGATGCAAGGAATTTCTCTCTTTTCATAAAAACAAGCATATTAGCATGTATTCATTTGTTCTACTAGCCAACATTGACCACAAATAAGTAAAATAAAGTTCCCCTTATTACATGTAGTTGAAAGGCTCTGCATATCTTTATCCTGAAGCATTTCAAATGCATGAGTATTTCAATTTTCAGATAACAACAGCCTAAAATTACATAGTTTTGTAACAGGGAAAACAAGCTAGATTCCCCACTGAAATTCTATTCTATTTTGCACCAAGGCCCCGGCACAAGGAGAACTCTAAATGTATGCAGACGTGGAAAAGCTTCTTTAAGAGCATAGCACAATCTTGCCACAAATCTTGGCTGAATGCTCCCGCCGTCCACTGTCCCTCCATGTAGTTGGTTTACAACTGATTTCTTCAGTAGGTCAATTGGTAATTCCAACACCCCAAAACGTTTCTGATTCTTACCCAGGACTGCTGTACAAGTAATTGTTGATTTAGGTTATGGCCCTACTGCTTCTTACAGAAGACTCAGAGCCAGAACATGTATCTTGTGGTGCCTCCTGGCCAGGTACATGCTTTTGTCTGGCTGTCCGTCACAAGGGCAGTCAGTGGTATAGGAAAGTGCTTTCATTTGAAGAAAGGTCAAAAGCATCAGGGAAGAGTGACTCAGTTTCTCAGAAAAGGCCAATTTGTGTCAAACATACTTTTTTCCTTTAGCTTTGCTAAAGTTTTCAGAGAAAAGGAAAAGTTTTCTGACCAGCCTTTACCAGCCATACCATCTTCTTTTGGATATGTCTAACACAGCGGTGGAGCTTGTGGTGTTAATGCACAGACATTTCCATGTATCTTTATGGCTGAGGAAGCATTTAACACCCAGAGACTGCAAAACTCTGGACTGCAGACTGCAAACTCTAGGGTTTGCTGAAACCACCAGACCAGGTAAGTGGAATTGCTACATTAAACCATTGCAGTTATGCAAACAAAAATTTCCTACAGAGTGTGTTAGCTATTCAGAAGATAAATGTCTTGCCACCCTGCCCCATTTATGAACCTTTCTGTATACAGGGTATTCTGTGTTAAGGCTTTACAGATTTGACTATGTCAGAAGGGAAGGATTTTTTTGGTTGGAATAACAGATCTAAGTTGAAGGATAGAATTTTCCTTACAAATTAACTGTGTTAAGGAATTAAGGAACTCATGCTAAAACTCCATTCAGAACATGAAAACCAGAGAAAAAGCAGAATATCAGAACAAAAAGTGGGTGGACAGAAGTAAACACGGAATGCTTATTTTCTTAGCAAAAAAAGAAAGAAATCCTAAAACTGCAAGCTGAATGGTATTTTTTCATTATCATTTGTTTTCCATTGGCATCAGAAAATATTAGACTTCAAGAAAACAAAATTGGCATTGTAACGGAGGATACTTCTTTTCATTGTTTGGGGTTTTGGTGGTTTTTTGTTGGTTTTTTTTGCGGGGGGGAAGGGAGCGGAACGGAACATTTTGAGATTAAATAAATGCAATTTTCTATGTTTTTTCTTACCAGAATTAACTGAAGCATAAAAACTACAGAAGTACTTATACAAATAATTTCCCACAGAGAAAAATACCATAAAAAGGATGCAACACAAAAGGGTGTAAACTTCCTGCCATGTTAAAAAATCATATATAGCATCCAGCCTGCTAACAAATTCAAATTCTCTTTTTGCTCAGGAATTACACTGGCCCTGTTAGAAAAGAGTATGTAGTGTTACCTTACAAACAACAGGGAATTATTTTTTTTTAAATGAAAAAACAATATCTTTATATCCTTTAATAAGGATATTGTGAGATACTCTAAAGTCTTAAAACATGGCTGTAACTCCACAGTTGAAAAGAAAGCAATATTTTTTCTTTCCATGTAGGAAGGCAGAACAAACAAGGGTGATAATGAAGCACTGGGAGAAGAGCAGTGTCTGCATGCATGCTGCGTGCGTGAGAAGTTTCCATGGCTTCCTGAATGACCTGGTCTAGTTCTTACATTGGCAGGAAAACAGAATTTGTGGGAATGTAAAATCTTTACCCTATGGGACACTCTGTCTGGTTCAGGGCAGGGACTTGAACCTGTCTTTCAGTTTGAACTGTGTGACCTAACCAACAGGCCACTGAGAGGATGTCCTTTTTCCTAAGGAAAACACATATGTGTGTATATATATATATACACATATATATGCATACATGTGTACATATATATATGTGTGCAAACATGTATGTACATGCATGCACATATATGGGTTTCATCCTGATGGGGAGTTTTAAACTTTTGTGTCTTTAAAAGTTTCAGCTGAAGGTAGCAAAACTTCTCACCTTTCTCCAGGACAAGGTAGACTGACCACCCACACGCAGACTGTGTGTGGAAAGCCCCAGGCTGGTTAAAACCCCAGGTCAGACCCATGCATCAGTGTCTTGAATTCATGGAATGGCTGTGTAGTCTACACCTGCCTACTGCATTGCCTGCTTTTAACTCCTGGCTTGGTAAAGTTGCTGTGATCCCTAATCGCACACAGTAATGCTGTGAACTTGCAAAACACTACAGTGCTGTGGTTCCAGCTTGGGTCTGAAAAGTCTCAATGAAAAACAAACCTTTTATCACAGAAGAATTTATTGGTAATTATTGGTACTGATTAATCTCTACTAGTTTCAGGTCAGGGGCAGACTCAGACTCACGTGCAGCCAGCAGACAGAAGGGTTTGGGTCCTGTGCATCCCACCAGGCCCACCTGAATGAAATAGCACAGGCTGTGTCTATTGCAATAAATGGAAACATACCATGAACCCTGCCCTGGCAAGTTCAGACTGCTTGTTGGGAATGGCACCTGGCCCACAGTAATTCCTGAACTATGCTTGAATTTGTGGGTTTTTTTCTGCCATGGACCAAAACCACATTGGGGATGGCAGGGCAGCCTCTGGCCAAGGAGGGCACCCTGCAAACCCTCCTCTCACCCACGATGGGTCTGTAGGACAGGCTTCCCCCTGGCTCACCATCTTACCTTGACAAAGTGGATAAAGTGGTAAAATTTGCCAGTGCAGGGAAGAATGCAGAGTGTCAACATGCAGAGTACCAAATGGGTGGCACCAAACCCACAGGTTACAACACAAATAACTTTCCCCAGAATTCAGACCAGTTCCACTCAACATTTTAGAGGAAAAAACTATCTCACACGAGCTTTGATCATCAGTAATGGCTACTTTCTGACTGGTTGTCAACACGAAAATTAAAATGGCTGGTTGAGAAAGCACAACAGCCGCTGCGGCAAGGAGAGATTAATCATTTGTTCTGACTAATGAAGACATCATCACTAGTGTAAATCAAACCAGTCAGATATCATTAGCCACTGATGTTTTCCTTAAAAATCAAAATGCCTTTGTCCACAAAAACAAAGGCCAGCATACAAATTTCAGTATATTTATTTTACTAATGGCAAACCTAAAATTATTTCCTTTCTTTTGCAGCCACAGGCCTGGAAATAAATGAAATCCACAGACTTTGCACATTTTATGATAAGATAAACAAAGATATAAAATAAGGAGATAAAACAGAGATGCATTCATGAATGCTAAGTTATTCCGATATTTAAATTAATTACATGGTTAAAGAGTGATTGCCTCTTTTTCTCTTCTACTAACTACAAACCAGAAAAGTGATCAAGAAACACAGCCGGGCATTTATTAATTCTATTCTTCCCTCTACAATTAAACTTTAATCAGTTTCAAAGAATGTTTGGGTTCTGTCCAATGCAGTTGACATGTTTAAAGCAGTGATTAAAGAAAAGAGATATGAACATTAACTGTAGCAGCATTTTGAGGGGAAATTTGGTCTCTGAAACAGAAATACTTTGCAGCAAAAGAAACAAAGGTTTATATACAGTGGGTAATACAGAAAATCAGTTATAATTTATGTTTCTATAAATAGACGACTGGCCTATTCCTTTTTGGAAAGCAACATCTGCGGAGTTTTATGTAAATGTTTTACCTAATCTGAGCAGTCTTTAGAAAAAGCAAGCACCAGAATTCCTTAACATCATTAGCCCTCAACAGATTCATCATAAACAGCCCTTGAAAACTTAAAAGCTGGTGTAAAATTTGTATGATAAAAAGCAAGGCTTCAGTCACAAGTAGCAGGTTTTTAAATCCAAATGTATATTAAGAGATCCAAACCCTTTCTTCTCAAAATGAGAAAGAGTAGCAGCAACGAAAAGCAGCACAGCTTCCCCCTCCCTGCAGACTACGGTGCCAGATGTCAGTGGTCGCACAGATCACTCTTTGCCTTGGGCTAAGCAGCAGGATCTGTCTGCCTTCCCCTGGAGCTGAAATGCAATCCAGAAAGGAAGGATCTGTAATCATGCTACTGCAAAGCATTAATATCTGCCAGGCCATGAGAAGCTATGGTTGCCTCGGACATCAAATTAGATCAATTTGCCATCTGGGGTGAACACATGGAAGAACATACAGGGAGCAGTGAGCAACAATTAGTCTCCTAAGGGCTTCAGGAAGGATACTAATCAGTAACACAGAGATCTCATCTCTAGCAGTACTACAGTTTGAAGAACTTCTTCCCTTAACGAGATTTAAAAGCCCCCAACAAATAATGCCCACCTAACAAGGCAGCTATCTGACTGGGCCAGCAGATACAGGGAATGGAACCTCAAACCTTGGCTCGCTGCCCTTGACCAAGGTTGCTGGGAGCCTTTGTAGCGGCATTCCACATAAACGAGGGTCAAGCACCCTTTTAGCTGGTGCTGTGGAGAAGCCTTCATAAAAGCCAGGCCCAGAGCACATATCCCAAGGGCAGCAGTTTGGGCAGAAGCATGCAAAGGACGGGTCCTCCCCTGAGTTCAGACCAGCTTTGGGAATGGTGGTGATGTGCCACAAGGCACATTGTCCAGTAGACACTGGAGCAGTTTTCCCTGCCAGGGTAGAGGACACAACATAGGTTCACTGCTCTCAAGCAGGAGGAAACCACTTGTGCTTTCAAGTGAAGCAGCTGGACCCACAGACACTTAACCATGCAATACCACCATGAAGAAGCAGTGACAGGAGTGGGCGACTCCCTGCTGCAGGGGACAGAGACACCCACCTGCTGACCTGACCTGTTGTCTACAGAATTTTGCTACTTGCTGGCGGCCTGGATCTGGGACATTGCCAAGGTTTGTCTGACCCTCTGGCTAGTAACCCCTGGTACTTACATACAGGCAACAATGACACTTCTGGGGCAACCTGGAGAGGATCAAAGGTGACTACAGAGCTCTGGTGGTGACAGTCAGGGGCACAGGGACCCAGGTGATGTTTCCCTCAGCCCTGCCAGCATGGAGAGAGAAAGAGATAATTGATACTGCACATCACTAATTGGTTGTGGAGCTGATGTCAGTAACAGAATTTGGTTTCTATGGCCATGGACCCCTGTCTGAAGTTCAACATTTGCTTGAGCAGGGTTTCTGGGACAGGTGACCTCCAAAGGTCCCTTCTGACCTTGGCCAGTTTGTGATTCTGTGAAACTACAACAGCAGTACAGCAAATAGTAATCTGATCCAGGTGGAGGATGATTGTTATCTTAATTTTTGGCTAAAACTACTACTGGCAAAATATGAGACCTAGAATATAGTCCTGACACAACATATTGTCAGAGTTGTAATAGAAAAAAAAATAAATTTAAAACTCAGACTCAGTATCCAGAAATTATGGCCAAGGCTGGACAGTTGGCCAGACTCCAGTTTCTAGAGGGATACATAGCTTTCCAGTCATGGCTTGCTTTATGGGAGATAAAAGAGCAAATACTGCTTCTCCCTCTCCTGAAACAGTCCATCCCAATCCCTTCCACCCTAGTCCCCTTCTCCTCTGCTGGAGAAGTTTTCTGCCATCCACAGAAGAGCAGCTGAGCAGAAACTGGCAAGAGTCTGCTGCCTGTTGCCATTGCCCTTCTACAGTCAAGTGACTGTCACACCATGCCTCCTACCTTACTGGCCTGGCGACGCGCCCGAGTCATTGGGTTACGGACAGTAAGTGAGACTTGTGCACTGACTGTGAGAATGAGAAAGTTGAGCTGGGATAAATGACCCTTGCTTCCCTATTCTTGCTGCTGAAGGCAACAAAGCAAAATGAAAACAGGGCTGTTAATTGTCCTCTCTCACTGGTGTGAATCAGGCACAACTCCTTAGAGGTCAGTAAAATTACATGGCTATAAACTTGGGTAGCCAAGTTAAGAATCTTCTCCTAGTAGTAAGAATTCAGGGGGAAAGTCATTCTTTATCAAAGCAAAACCAACAAAAGGCCTTACCTCTTTGGATACAGAGCTATCCAATTATTTTGATTCCAGCAAAATTTTGGGATCAGTTCTATTTTATTTTAGAACAGAACAAAGTCAGTTAAGATTGTTTCTGAGTGAGTTGGTAGAAAACAGTGAAACACACAAAGATATCAATATATACTCAGACTCTGGGAAAATATAAATAATGAATTTTATGTCTAATTACTACACTGACTCATTGCCACATAAATTAGAAGCTGTTATTCCATAGCAAACCATTTGCTTAACATGGGGCTGCATATATTCTATCAGTTTGTGGGGTTTTTTTCTTCCCCTACTTTAGTTAAACTATACAGCTCCCTTTAGAATTGTTAGATTAATTTGATTTGTTTTATAGTTAGTATGTGAATAGTTCACAGTCCATAGGGTCTAGCTTTCCTTTTATAAATAATTCCCTTTTTATGGTGCAATTAGGATGCTGGGTGTTTTTGCAATGCACCTCAGAGGTAAGCATGACAAACGGGAGATATTAAAAGTTCTTACTTTTTCTCCCTGACACAAGCAGAACCTGAAGAATCCAGAATGAGGTTTATAATGCTGTTTCTGAATATATTCAGTTCACACTTTCTACTATGTACCATACTTTTTGTGCTCATGTTTTGCTGTGGTGCTGCATTTGTACTTGATGTTCACCTCTATCTAGGGGCTTTTCTCAATATTGATCTATTTATCTATGCAAGCACAGATCAATACATGCGTTTTGTAAGGAATCTGAAGTTATTTCTGTGAATATTAATAGATGTATACAAAATGCATACAGATATTTAAAATGCATCCAAGTCACTACCAAAACTGAATTTATAGCGTATGATGAGAATGCAAGACTGCTTGTAGCTTATAATGACTGTATAAAGATAATGAGATGTAGGGTTTTTTTCTAGTGGGCAATTACAACAAAACCTAGTAATGGGTATTTTTATTCTTCTGCCTATATGAAAAGACGTATAACTGAGATACCCTCTAGGCACGTGTAAACCATTTCACCAAACAATTCATTTTTCACATGTGGTCGGGAAAAAAACCACAACAGGTCCTTTACATAAAGGAATACACACAAACACAAACAGGCTTCTTTATGGAACAATGTTATACATCCATGTGAAAAGACTTGGCACCAGGTTTTAAAGAAAAACAAAGTATGTAGAAGAATATAATTCTAGAGAAAGAGACAGCTTGTTACAATGGCCAGTTATCAGTCATTTTTTAGTAAAATCTGCAAACCATTTCCTTGGTTGCTTTGTCACAGTGCATGTGCTAATGTAAGGTCCTTTATTAATAAATGTTCCCATGGCCATACTGAAATGTCTGACTTCTCTCCTCTTGCTTAGAAAAGTTACAATCACAAAACCATGAAACAGAAACAGCATCGCGTGACAAAGGTAACAAATCACACATCATACACATCAAATACTTATATCTTCTGTCAATCTTTTTCATTATTCTGATGTATTTCTCCTCTGAATAGATAAAGTGCTTGAACAATTTTTAATAGCAAGCAAAAGAATGCATTTTAATCTATCTGCATGCTGTTAACAGAGTGCAAACAGAAAAATGAACTACAATCAATGAATACATCATTTGCAATAATGTGTTCACTGTTAGAAAAGATAGCCTTGTAGAAACTATGAAATTACAAATCAGACCTTAAGAATTAAAGTTGCGACTAATACTCCATTTACACAGGAAAATAAGCCCAGACAAATACCATTTGCTACATAAAATAAATGTACTTTCACACCATGAAAAATCAGAACTCCACAAGTGCTGATGCTTGTCCACTCCCATTACAACACTGTCACCAGCTCACACTCCATGTGAGCATAAGGGAGTGAAAGTACAAAAGAAATGGAAGTGGTCTGGGGTCAGATTTGCTTTGACACATGAGGTGGGAAGCAGTGACATGCCACCTTCCCAGCTCTGTCCCTCCTGAAGGGGACTCTTGCCTCATCCAGGGAAGCTCTCCAAGTTCTAAGACTTATACAACCTTTATTAGACATCTCGTTTGGTTAAATAACCTAATCTGAATTAGGCTTTCTGAAGCTGCAGGCTTTCATGGTGAACTCTACTCCACCTCACCTCTCAAAAGAAAGTGAAGTATTTATCAATCATTAGTGCCTGTAAGATCCTGTGTCTATGCAAACCTATCAATATCAGAAACAGAGAACCCAAGGTCCTGGAAACAACTGTCCCACCAGACTTCCCTGTCTGTCTCCAGTTGACATTATTCAGCTGTATCAATCACCATTAGGCTATTTAGAAGGTGGGGATAATGTTGCTTTATGGGAGGATTGGTGCTAGGGCATAGAATGCTTTGCTATATGCAGCATAGTCCACTGGGGAAGTGGACATCCTTGAGCTCTTACCTGCACTCTTTGATGTCAGACAGTGAGCTGGTCCAGCCACATACGGCAAATACTGTCTTGAAAACTTAACTCAGTAAGGAATGAGAAGCCTTGGGAAACTCCACTGTTAACCTTGAAAGAGAATATTTCATTACCTAGGCTCAGCTGGCTCCTTATCAAATGTTACTACATGAGGAGCCTGACTCTACCCATTGAGCATCCCCCAAAGCTCAATATAAAGAAATGCCCCTATATTTCTATTGTACCTATGCGCTTTGAGAATGCATATCCTCATAATATCTTTTCTTCTTTTATTCTTCTCACTGGCTGTGCTAGTGTATATGTATGCTGTACAGGCATGTTCCTTACTGTATTACCAGAGGCTTATGGATTCCATGAACAGCTTCCAATTTCTTTTATTATCCATTTTATGTTTTTCTTGCATAAATGCAGAAAGAGAGCTCACGGAGAAAAGAATGCCTGAGGACGCAAATGAGGACTTTACAATGAGGGGAGGACCTGGAAATGGAAGGCTGCCTAATAGAGTATGCACACTCTATTAATACACTCATTTAAATACTAAAGCTGAAGCCACACTGCCTGGAACTGAGCAAGTCAATTTTTGCTGGTTTTTTTTTTAATTAAAAAACAAATTATCCATCGGGTTGAAAAGCAAATTGTCATTCTGCACACTACTGAAAAACTGTGGTAAACATAAATATCTGCTGAAAACAAGCACATTTTGCGGGTGGGGGTAAGTAATCTTTTTAAAAGAACTTGCTTGTTCTCTCCATAAACAAAATCTCTTTTGTGTGCATATGTGCACAAAACTCCCATCTGTCAAATCCAGTCATGACAAAAATGCATGATTTTTCACTTTTTAAAATAAGAACCTGAGTTCTACATGCACTGGTGTAGACAGCTGTGTACTTTGTACATATGGCTGCTACTGAGGGCACTACGAAGACAGAGAAGAAAGCGTGCAAGCAGCAAGTAAAATGATGCTACACACACACATACATACACTAGTATATGAAAGCTAATCTTTTCCTTCAGTTTCACAGTGCTATGTCCTTCTCACTTACACATTTTCGATTAAGTTCTCCAGAGCAGCCACTGCCTTCAGTTGATATCTTTATGTTAGTGAACACATTCTCAGACCTTAATAAGTAGTCAGGGATGCTGTGCAGATTTGTGGCTCACAGTGAGAGGGCAGCTCAGAAGGGAAGTGTACAGAGAGATGTGAAAAAGCTGTTCAGACACAGGAAAGTCTGTGGGCTGGGGATGTGTGAAGAGGTTGCATTCTTATTTTAGATTTGGGGGATGCAATACTGAAGAAAACATCAAAGATTTCTTCATGTGCTGAGAAATGCTGAAATGTTGAAATGGAGAATCAATGGCCTAGGAATAAGAGAAAGACAATGCTTTTTACTGGAATATTTCTAAAACTGTAAATGTGCCAAAGTTTTAAACAAATTTCAGATTTCTGGGATTTTTTCCCCATGATATTGGAAAAATAACATGGAACCAGCAGTGGAAACATAGGCTTTTTGTGACCTGGCTAGTTGAGTGAGAATGATAGATGCATTCATCCTTTCCTGTTAAACAATAATATTTTCCTGTCCATTTCCATCTTTCCAGTGAGAAAATGGCCCCATCTCACCTAACTTTGGAGGACAATACACAAAAGTCTTGCTCCTGGGAAGCAATGGCAACACCACTGCAGCAGAGTTGTACCATTAGACAAGCTTCTTTCCCAGAAAAACAAAGCTGGAGCAGATTTGAACTGTACCTGTATTGATCCTGAAGACATCAGGCAGCCTCTACACACACCAGCCTTCCTAATGGAAAACTGGTGAGAAACATTAATGAAGCAAAACACATTTTGTTCCACCATCATCTTTCAGACAAGGAAGAAAGACTGGAACACAGCAGGAAAAAAAAAAAAAAAACAAACCCAAGCAAAAAAACCCCGAAACATTTGGTGGATAAAATTGGAACCAGATACAAAGATGTAAAATGTTCTTTTTTCATGTTTTTGCCTTATTCAGACTTGAACTCTGTCATTCAATTTGGCAAGTCTATACAAATAAAACCAGAATATTTCTTTTTACTTAATTTGATCTAACGTATTTGTCAAAAAAAAAAGTCTAAAAGCCCTCCCAGCCAGAATGAATCAAGACGTTGTCCTAGAATTTCACATGTTGTATTATTTTATTATGATAGCATAATAAATCCAAGAAGTGTGGTCATAATCAGGAATTGGCACTACGTAATCAAGAGACCTCAGCTATGCTCTCCTCTGCACCTGTATTAACTAGACATGGCTTGCAATGCAGGCTTCTATGATTTCAGGCTGGGCAGAAAGCACAACTGCAATAAGAAATTCCAGAGTGGCTTTTGTAGTACTTCAGGAAGCAGGACTCTCTGCAATTCACTCATGATATCATCTTCTGACACTGTCTCAAATTCTTTTAGTCTCCAGCCCTCAGAACTGAAGATATAAGGAGATGGTCACTGTAGAAATACCAAGAATAGATATGTGAACAGCTAAACAGATGTTTAAAGAGGGAGTTCTTCTGTTAGGTTTTGTTTCAGTAGTTTTTCTGGTTTCTTACTGACCCAGAAAGCAGGATAGGATTTGCGCTGTGAGAAGAGTAATTTAGGTTGTTAAAGTTGCACAGTTCATTTGAACACAAGCATGATAAATTTCATGAGATTTTTATAGCCAGTATGATGCGTATCCTTCAGCTAGAAGTAAATCTGTCCAGCTCCTTGGTGTTTCTTTGCAGGCAGCATGTCTTTTGCTTGGCTGATTCAAGAAACAGCCTCAGTGCCTATAAACTCTACAATAACATAGGTTATTTTTCAGATTCCCTTCAAGCTCATTACAGTATTCTAGCCATGCCTGCATCTCAGATTTGCTATGTTCAGCAAGGTTGCAGTGGGAATTTCTGGGGAATATGATGGTTATGACAGTATTTGAGAAGGATTTTTAGGCAGGTGTTGAAATTGGCGTTTTCCATGCCAATTAGAGTTTTGTTTCATATCTGAAGGATAAATACTCCTTTTGCTTTTACTGTCAGGGTCTTTGAAGCATATCATAAGGATACTATGTCCTGAGAGTTTCTAGTTGCTTCATTTCAAACTAGATGGTAAACATCCCTTTTCAGTTTAACACTGCCTGGTAAGAAACCTGGAAAATACCTGTGTTCCTTCAGAAAAAGAAAACCCCCACAACAAACAGATCTTGACAGGACACAGAAAATCCTGATGTGTTGTGTGAAGGTCCCAGGACAATTTCTTTTTTTCTAGCACATTTTTTTCCCAGATAGGAACACAAGGCTGGGGTAGATTGTTATTCATTGTTACTAATGTTTGTTTTCAGTTCTGAGTAGTTTTCTTTAGGTTCTTTAATTGCAAGAATGTGGATGTTGTACACACTCATTTTAGCTCTTCATTCATTTAGCTGCAAGCATGACAATCTTGATCTAGACACATCTCTGTCCCTGCAGCACATTAACAAGAGCTTTTTCTTCATGTGCTGAGAAAAGCTGAAATGTTGAAATGTTGAAATGGAGAATCAATAGCCTAGGAATAGGAGGAAGATAATGATTTTTTTTTTTACTGGAGTATTTCTAAAACTGTATATGTTGTGCCAAAGTTTTAAACAAAATCCGGATTTGTGGGCAGGTTCTTTCCATGTTATTGGAAAAATAACATGGAACCAGCAGTGGAAGCAGTGGTCTAGCTTTTACCTTTTTTCAGTAGGAAAGTAACAAAGGAGTTGACGCAAGGGGAAGAGGAAGAAAAGGACAAAAGGCAGGAAAGAAAGTTTACAAAACCTGCTTATAATCTGAGGATGATATCAAAACCCGATGACAGGAAGGGATAAAAGTGTTCGTCATCTCACTCCACTCCAGCCAGGCTCTAGTCTGCCTCAGCACTGTGACATGTGGGTTCATACTCCCCATGGCCCTACAGATTTAAAGTACGTGTCTGTAAGCATTGGTTGTCCTGTGAGCAGCAGACATTTTCTCTGTGTTGCAGTCAGAGTGCATTGCCATCTGAAAAGAGTAAATACTTTCTCTTCGGCACATAACTTCTTGTGTTTCTTCCCATTAGACATTATTTAAAGTGTTTTACTTCCACCCATCCACCTAATTTTGCTTTCCTTTTTTTCACCATTATTTTCATCACTATGATGGTCAGCACTGTGAAGCCTGGAAACAAGGATGTTCTTACAGCTAAACAGGAGTATCCCTGGCCCCCTGGAAGAATTTGGGAACAAAGGAGTCTCTTTACTGGGGGAGATTCAAGTTACAGCTAATCTGGTGACCAGGAGAGATGCTTCAGAGAAATGATAGTGAGAAACACTTAGACAAGATATCCCCACAATATCTTTAGGACATTCGGTTTATGTCCTGAAGCCTGAAGTTAAATAAACAGAGAGCTTGGCCTTGCTTCAGAAAATACAAAGTAAGAGACTTTGACCCTAGAGGACTGGAGGTGAAATAATAAAAGCCCTGGCACATCCTACCTTTTTTATTTTGTCTGTCAACCTCCTTTTTTATAGACCTTAAAAGCAGTGTTTGGGTATTTTGCCGAAAACTCTGTTAGAAGCAGATTTATAGTCTTGATGTCTGTAACTGAGATTCATACCCTGGTTTTGAGCCACATGCAGAAGAGCTAATGATAGTAATCTTGAGGTCATTCTTATTTCATCTATTTGCCTTTAAAAATAACCATGTCTTCCAACCAGACTCATCACAACTTCATTACAGAAGATGAACACTAAGGGAAAACGCCTCCCAGAATGTGAGCAAGACAAGAATAATAGAATCAGTACTTATTTCTTGAATCCATCTTTTCTGTTATCCTGATTGTAACTGCTTCTGTACAGACAGTTATTGATACATGCAACTGGTTTCTGTATTTCTAAGTTTAACTTCATCATATTTTTCATTATTGCGTCAAGTATTTTTATCAGTAAACACTGCATATTTGCAGCTATATTACAGATCATGTTCTATCTGTTTTGCTAACATTTGTATTTATTTTGTAAATGCATTCATCTCATTTGGGTTTTAATAACGATTTTTTAAAAAATCCTTTGAAAAACAGGATCATATTAAGGATAGGTATAAAAGGAGTTGTCTTGTGCTTTTTATCCTTTGGTGGAAGGCACTGCTGATATGTGAAAGATATTCCAGTGCCCTTATCTGACCTGGATACTGGAAACTGTGCTTTGCCTCTAGATTTTACTTTCTTTAGTCTGTCATTTTCTCCAGACTCTTACTATCTGTGATATGAAATGCTGTGCACTGATAGATATTGGCAGGTACTGATTAAAATTCATTTCACATAGCCTGCTATTACTTCAAAGGAACAAAGGAGTTTTTTTGAGTCCTCAGAACTGAAAACCTAAGATTTCTTTGAGGTGCTGAGCATGAAACTATGTCTTTGTTTGATAAGCAACATCTGATGATTCCTCTCTTTTCAACTCAACAACTGGCCACTATTGAGAATCCGCAAAAACTGGGTTTTGGTTTTGTCACCTCCAGGTGCTGCTGACAGCTAACAAACTGCTATTTGGCAAGCAGTGATTATCTTACCAATTTCCGAAGGCAAAAGAAAAAGAAAGGTACTGCAGCTTGAGGCAAGGAATTCATTTTCAGGCTAGCTCAGTATCTTTTGTCTCAAGGGAAGCTGCTTCATTTCAATGCAATTTTCTTCTGTTCAAGGCCATTTACTACCTGGTAGCTAAATCTTGCTCCCCTTTCCCTCTGTTTGCCAGTTCTGTGTAAACTTCCAGTAAGTTTTGCCTCCTTTCCCTGATTCTGAACAAGTCCAAGCTGGTTTTGCGTTACAGGCACATGGCACGTAAATTGAAATGGAGGATTAATAAAAAAGTTTGTCAACTGAAACTGAAATGAGCCAAGTAAATCCAAACAGAAGACTGCTTGTATTAGTTTCATGATCTCAAATAGTTTTGATTGATTTCCAAGCACCAAATCACAACCAAATATTTCAACAATTAATCTTTGCATGTTGACATCTAAATAATGGAACGATGATTTTCCAGTGGCAGGAGGCAAGCACAGTTCCAGGCAATGTTAACAGGAAGTGTAACAGCACCAGAAATGGAAATCACACCGTGTTTGATGCTGGTGTTTAGTTGCTTGGTCAGGTACATATTTGAAGGCTACATTTGATTGTTTGTCAACCTGAGAAAGTTACTTAAGATCTTTCCTCCAGCTGTCCAAGCTGGAGAAGAGAAAAACTAACTTACCTGCAATGGCTCCTGTCTGTAGCCACATCTAGTGGTTTTAATCACCAGAGACATATGCCAAATAAGAGCATAGATCCTCAGGTCTTGTCTCTGACTAGCTCTTTTCTGATTTCTCTGCACTCTGTTACTGATTGCCAACACCTACTACACAATGCAACTGATGGCCAAAAAAAAAAGCTCTTTTGGAAAGGGCTGTGGTCAGGAGAGATGTGAGTCCTATATTTCCAGGGTCTACCTGGGAAATACAACATACTACTAAAGCATTACATTGTCCATTGGTTGTTTTAATGAATATATTACTTTGGCTATATTCCAAGCACTCTTCAGACTCTGAAAATCTGTGCAATGAAACATTGGTTTAATAGTTCAGACCTGCTTCCAGCAAAAAGTTCTCCACACTGCCAGTCTTCCCTGGCACTTGGCCAATAAAGGCAACCACTGTTGGCTTCATAGATTACACGGTACAAACAGACCTTCCACTCTGATGCTCCAGTCACTATTTAGATGGTCTGTCAAATCTACTGGCTGCAAACTTTCACAGGTAAAAATGGTATCTCCTCTTTCTACAGGGCCCAGTAAAGTCACAGGTCCCAGAAATTGCTGTGTTTCCCCATTAACAGCAATTAGCCTTAGTCTGCATCAATCCTTAGCCTGCGTCAGCTCCTAAATGTTTATTGCCAGCTGGCACATGGGCATTGGCAATATTGTAGGGAGGCAAAGAAAGCCAGTCCTAGCTGAAGTCAGCAATAACAAATATTAGGAAACCACATGTCTGAGCTAGCAGCAGGGTATGAACAGGATTACAGTTAAAAAGAAATGGAGGGCATGAAGCACGAGTAACCTTGGCATAGGTGAATGAGTTTTGGAAAAATTGAAGAACATCAAAGTTGTCTTTTTCAAAGGTAACTAAATCTTATGCACAAAGCCCAGCTAAGACTAACAGTAGCTCTGATGTAATGAATGAAGAAAAACCTGCTTTTTGAAGTACAGCCTTTATACTTGGTTTTCCAGGTAACCTTCTGTGACGGTGCAGAAAACCATAAAGTAACTTTGTCTTTGAGTCATTTGATCTAAGAAGAACACGTGTTCCATCAGTGGGGTTCAGCAGGATGGATAAACATCTGGATGGGCAAAATCCAGGACTTTAAAACCAGGATATCCCCGTGTATACACAACACTAACAAGATTGGTATGGAAACAAGAGGAAGAACAGAAAGATGAGGAGACCAGTATGCCAGATGCACACTGGTGCAAGGGAGTTGTATGCTTTGCTGCAGTGGAGACTGGGGAGAAGACTTTAACAGCTCTGCCAGTCTTAAGAGAGTTGGATACAACCTCCCATTAGGAGCAATTGCCTTTACTTTCTACCTACCTACCTGTCCTCCTTCCCTGTCCTCCCTCCTTCTTATCAGATGCAGGACACGATGTGTCCTTGCTCCTCTAACCTTATTTCATTTCCTCGGTATTTCACTAGGTTTGATACCTGTTAATGCATCTTCCTCCTCTCTTCTTGGCTACAGCTTTCTCAAGTGAAATGGAAGTGCTAAGCTTAGTGTGAGCATCACCTCACTAACTCACATTGCCCAAATCTACCTGAACATGGTAGGTAAACAAGGGAAAACAACAGACAAATCTGTTTGTTGCTAAGCATTATTCACAGGAAGTTGTTTTCAGTCCCATGGGACACTAACTTGTTTCACATCAGGGTGAAACCAGTATCTTTCAGAAATATATATAAAATATTTATCCATAAATGTATTATGAAATGATTGTATTTTTTCAGGGAAAATGGGAACTCACTGTTCATGTCCATGAAGACCTCATTTAGTCCAAAGCAGCCACTAGCTCAGTGATTGGAGTCCTCACCTCGGAGCCACTAGCTCAGTAATTAGAGTCCTCACCTAAGAGCCAGGTGACCTCGCTGTTATTTTGTCCCCCATCTGAATATACCACAGTTACATCAATGGCCTGGACACTGAATTAAACATGCAGTGGGATGAATATTTTTTACTTCCCACAGTTTCATCACAAAGCCAAGTGTTTTCCCCAGCAAGACACTTACCTAAACTGTTCTGAAAGGGAAAATAATCTGCTAAAATAGCCTTCTCTACACACCTCCCCATACTTAACTAACTCTTTCATATTTCATTATCTCTACTCTTCACTACAGAGCTGAAGAAGTTCTGTCCCCTCTCAACTAGGCATTCAATCACAGTGTCCTAGATAAGGGCTTTAGTAGCTGCTGGTGGCTACTTTGGAATAGGTGGGATCTCTGTGTGGACGATGTCTTCATGTTCCATTTCCACCATTTATGCAAGAAGCTTTCTTGTTTAATGGCAGGCTAGCTAAGGACCATGCTCTATACAACAATTAGTTTGTCATGGCCTAGGTTACAGCGAAAACCAGTGCTGCTAGTTCAGATGAAATAAATAGTTCACCTTTATATTTTTTAATTTATTTTAAATTTACTTTACAAAAAACCCCAGTAGCAACACTTAAAACCACCACTAATGTCACCAGATTGTTAAGAACCACATGCATCTCCAGGTCCATTTTGATCACCAAAAATCAGATCGTGTGTATTCACACCGAATCTTGTTTGACTGCACATCCGCAGCACAACTGACTCAGTTTCTTCATCATTGTTTAATGCAGGAATAGTTATAGAAAATAAGGGGAAATGAATGTGCAGCAAGGACAATCAACAGTGGGGAGTGGGGGGAAATGAGGGGGATGTATCATTATGGTAATACAAAGAGAATAATTTCTGTTTTGATTTTGAAAGAATCCCAAGGGCTGAAAGATGAAATCACAGACTCATACGTTAAGTGCTATATGATGTCATAAGCTATGCCACAGGACCCAGACAGTACCTCCTGCATTATGGCCACCTTGATCTTGCTTTGGCAATAGGCACACGTCTTCCATTAACAACCCAGGCACTCCTCAGGCATCATAAGTGTTGAATCTGATCAGTGCTTTTTGACATGGCTATCAAAAACATATGCCTTGCAGTATCATCCACATCTTCACCATGCCATCGTCCACCCTACAACTTCCTGACACTACACAGGCAGTCAATTTAAAAAGCATAACTTTGATAGACAGTCAGTATTCACTTCCTCTCCTGGAAAGACTGGAATTGCCATTCCTATGGTCTGGTTTTGAGAATAACATAGATTAACTAGGAGAGATGTAGCCAGAGTGTATCATAATCACCCCATCATAATTACAGAGGAAATGCTGTAATCCTGCTAGTTCACTTACTAACAGCCCACTTCTCCAGTGCAGGCATACTTCCCACAGCTGGCAATGACCCAAAAGCCATGCCAGCTTTATTCAACACAAAACAACATGGCAGAAAGCAACAGTGTGTAGAACCATAGTTACGACTGTGTTTTAACTGCATGTCCCAGAGCAATTACTACAAAAGGTAGGAAAAAATGCCCTTTTTTAAATAATCATGAAGCTAAATATTTCACAAACCAAGCTTGAATCTTTTTCAAATGTATTTGCCATTCCCACATATTTCCTCTGCAGCTGAATCGCAGGCTTCCAGATAACAGATTATTTAGCTGTCCCCCAGTGTTACAGTTATGGGTGATGGATTCAGCTCATATGGACAGCTAACACTGCAACTACCCATGCTGCCTTCCCCATCACTGAACCTCACTTTCTTTTGTCACCATTCTGTACAAGGCTTTAGAGTACCTTGTAGACAAAAGACTCATTCACCTCTTGCAAGAAGAGATAAATACCTTTCCTACCACCTCCGCTTCCTCTTGACCCTAATAGCTCTACTTGTCAGAATCAGGTTCCCTACCAAAAACATCAAAAGGGTAATAAGCAGACATATTGAGAGAGCAGCAATAGGAATGGCAAAGCAGGTAAAAGAGGGACAGAGAAGGAAAAGACAAGGTGGTAAAGGTTTAGGATCTGGCAACTGACCAGAGCCTGCTGCTGACTGATAGAAATTCTACTAATAAGCAGCCAGGATAAGAGTCATTCAAGGTAGTTTTGTTTCCTGCTTTTTATTTGCCAGAGTAACCGCATTAACATGGGTCAATAGTTACAACACCTATAATGTCTAGCACATAAACCATCATCTAACTGTCTGACTTGCTTATTACCATCTGTCACTCGAAAGCTCTTATTTGAACTCATCTGCTATCGGTTCCTCATAAAGACTTATTTTTATAATTAGATTTTTAAATAGCATGAAAAAATAAGATTTCTGCAGGATTTTTTAGCTCAGTGGTGATTCATAAGTGGGTGGTACTACTGCTAGCTATTTTGGTATATTAAATGTAATCCTCTTAATGACAAAACCCAAAGTTAAGACCAGAAAATCCTCTGTGATAACAGCTTCCAACAAAATGTTGACCACTATTATTGTATTTGCATCTGAGTGCATCACAATCTATTTAATACTTTAAACCAAATAAACAAACCAAATAAATAACAGGATGTACTTAAATGTGCTTACAGAATTATAGGGCTCTGAAAAATGACATGGTATTCTGCTACTAGGTATAAAAAATCTCAGCTGTTTGATGCTGTGAGGGAAATATATTGGTTTTACATTTTATAATTTCAAACCCTGTTGTCAACAGGCAACTTATGTTACTTTATATTCCACTCATCACAGCCCACCATAATTCCTCCTGGCACGGCCAAGTAAAATATATCCCTCTGTGCTGACACTACTTATTGTTTTTTGTCTCCTATAAATGATTTGTGGCTGTGTTTTGGATTTTTGTAACAGTATTTCCAGAAGCTTTTAAAAGAAACAGTACATTCAGCACAGCAGACATACCGATATTTTAAGAAACAGGAGAAAACCTTTGGTTCATTGTAAGTCCCTGCTTCATTTTCCTCCTGCTACTTCTTGCCAGAGTCCCCCTGGCCCCTCTTTTGTGTTCAGACTCATCAAGTAGTCATGAAATCTATTAAACTACTTGCTTTGGGCTATTTGATCACTAGTGCTGCTCACTGCAGCCCGTATGTCATATATTGAAATGAATCGAGAATCAGTTTTTCTGTTTCTGTATAATGAAGTATCAGTTAGGCACATCCACATGTCATCCACCGGGGAAGGAAATACCACACACAGTGAAAACAGCTGGGAGCATGAAAAAGGCTGACTCTTTCATCTTGGTACCTTAACCTAATTAAAAGAGTCCATTAGCACTTTCTAGTCTCAATCATTTTCAAACACCTTTTACACTGCTAAAAGATTCGTCTTGAATTTCAGACCTCCTCTTGGGTTTGGCAAGGCTGGCAGATAGAGGAAATGTCTTGGCAAGAAGGCACACATGATTCGAAGCCCAGAAAGCTGTTTTTTCGGGTGACTTTTCACACTAGAGTACTTTTAAAATGCATTTTTGCTCAAATACTGTAATTTCACAGAATCACAGAATAGTTGAGGTTGGCAGGGACTTCTGGAGTTAGTCTGGTCCATGTCCAGATGGCTTTAGAATATCTTCAAGGATGGATATTCCACAATGTCCCTGGACAACTGTGCCAGTGTTCAGTCACCCTTACAGTGAAAAAATGTTTCCTGATATTCCGAGGAAGCCTCCTGTGTTTCAGTTTGTGCCCATTGCCTCTGGTCCTGTCACTGGGCACCACTGAAAAGAGCTTGGCCCCATCCTCCTTGCACCCTCCCTGCAGGTATATATATATATTGATGAGATCCCCTTGAGCCTTCTCTTACCCAGGCTGAACAGCCCCAGCTCCCTTAGCCTTTCCTCATAGGAGAGATGCTCCAATCCCTTCATCATCTTTGTGTTCCTTCCTCTTGGTGAAGCCATGCTGACTACTCCTGGTGATATTCTTGTCCCTCATGTGCCTGGAAATGTTTTCCAGGATTAGCTGCTACTCCACCTTCCCAGGGATCAAGGTGAGGCTGGCTGGCCTGTAGTTCCCTGCGTCCTTCTTCTTGCCCTTCTTGAAGATGGGGACAACATCTGCTTTCCTCCAGCCTTTAGGTACTTGTCCCACTTGCTATGGTCAATCAAAGATTATTGAGATTGGCCTTGTGATGACATCTGCCAGCTCTGTCAGCATTCGTGGGTGCATCCCATCAGGGCTCATGGACTTACATACATCCAGTTTGCTGAAGTGTTCTCTGACACACTTTTCCACCACAGGTACATCTTCCTTGCTTCTGCATTTTCCCTGATGTCTAGGACATGGGACCCCTGAAGGCCAGTCTCAGTAGGAAAGATTGAAGTGAAGAAGGCATTCAGTACCTCAGCCTTTTCCATGTCCTGTGTAACTGCGTCCACTGTCTCACTGAGCAACAGGCTCCCATCTTTTACACCTCCTGAGATGTAAATGGAGCATAACATCCATTGTGCACTGCCTGCAGTAAAAAAAGATTCACACATTTCCTGAACTTTTCCATGCCAAAATTTTGGGTCACAAAGAAAGCTTCTTCAGTTAATCCATCAGTTTTACTTTTCTTCATTTTAATACGTGACAAAATGGACAATTAGTTGATTTAAACACCATTACTACCTAATATAATTAGACTAATATTTATGGAACTAATTTTTTCAGTGTTCACAGCAGGTTTCACTACTTAACTGAAAAAAAACCCCAAAACTGACAAATTCAAGCAATTATTTTGCCAACAACATTAGACATATTATCAGTGTCATGATCTTTGGCCTTTGATACTTTCAAGAGTTGTCCCTAGGGAAATAATCTGCTGGAATGTTAATCTGTTGCTTGTCTGGCCTTCTACACATATACCACATTATTATTATAACCACATGCTTCCCTTTTCATGCTGTCATTCTGACAATGGGGCCAATGGGCAATTCATCTCCAGACCAGATAGCTGAAACAAGATGGGTACGAGTAAATGATATCAGATTGGAAATGGAGATTTCTAAAATCACAGTAAGACTTGTTTTCCACAAGAGGCCCAGCTTTCTAATTGTATTCCATGCTAGATAACAAGTGGGTCGCACATTTATAACAAAGGTTCAGAGATGATTCATGGAATGATCAAAATCCTGGCATCAGTTTCAAGCTTTTCACAGTTTATTCTCAAAACACAAACTTCCTTCTGAACAAAATCTGAGCAGATTTATCGCTTGAGTTTTCCTAGCCCACATCATAGCTCTTCATTTTACCTGATATTTGTTTCTTGCCCCAAAACTCAACAGAATGGGCACCATCTTGATGTGCCTTAAAAACAATAATAACAGTGATAGTAACAATAACAATAATAATAATAAGCTTTAGCACAAGGATCACTGGAAAACAAAGACTTGCTGACATTCTGACGCTGTTGGTTTTTATCTGTGTTTACAGTGAACAATATTCTGATCAGAGCCTCCTCATGCTGGCTCCATGTACAGAAGCATTCATTTCCTCTTTCAAAGGCATCAGCAAAACAAAACCTTGTCCTTCTTCCCCATCTACCTGCAAAGGAGGAAATAGGGAATGAAGGGAGCTTCTCCGATAATTTTGGAAGCCTCCTGTGAAGAGCATTCTGTGCTGCTCCTACCTAAAATTAACCTGCTCACTGAATTTCCTGCATACCCATGAATTGCTGCATCAGCCACTGATCAGACTAGCTTAAGTGTGCTGTAACAAAGCATGGCATTTGTTGCAAAAGCTCTAAATATTTTGATCTGATTTTATTTTTTAACCTCATCTCATTTGAGACATTAAATATTTTGATGCTAAATTGTCCAATAGAACTGTCTTTCAGAAGTCTTCCCAGATACTTGCAATTCTAGTACACAGTCTGAAAATACACTTAATAACGTACATAATATAGTATGTTTTCATTATATGCATTCCAGTTTTGAGTCTTAGGTCCTTAAGCCTAAAATAGGTTTGGTCCTCAAAGTTGTTCAAACATTTCTGGCAAACAGCATGACATTTTTGTACTGCACATTCAAAATGAATCCCAGATTTAGACTACGTTGAACAGGCTTGTTTTGGAACCACCATTACACAAGAAAATGATCACAATGAAGTTCATGTGTTGATTCCCTAAAGCAACACAAACTTTAAAAACAACTTGTATGCATGTTTTTCCTCCAAAATAGAAACTAAGATGTTTTCTAAATAAAAATTAAAATAAACTTTTTTTTTTTTTTTTGGGGGGGGGGGGGGCGCAGATCACAATGATAATGAAAACAGGGCTTCTAAAGAAAAATAATGGAGGGGGCAGCAGATGACAGAGTTCAAATTATATGTCATGGACAAGAAAAAAGTGTTACAGAAGAATGACAAGAATGCCGGGCTTTTGTCTTTACCTTAAAAGGAAAACTTCAAATTCATTTACCTCTATCATAGCTCTAATACATATCAAATTATTTAGCATGCAACCATACGTTTTAGGGCCTGAACATGAAAACTGACATTTTAGCACTTTAGAAAATTTCTCTGATCTTCCTTTAGGGAAAGTGACAGGAAACCTTGGTAGAGGTAAGGACATATATACAGTACAAAATGCATGGCAAATCCCTAAATCAGACTTAAAAATATTTACTAATAAGTTTGGGGCAGGGGGAAAAGTCTTTTGCTTGAGTTGGCCTGAAACTTTAAAATAGCCATATAAAAATACGTTCTCTGTGAACTTGACTCAAACCTCAGTAAACATTTATTGTCTTTTTTCACTACTGATAACATTGGAATTACAAAGTGGACCTGGAAAATTATGGTAAAGTAATGAAAAAGTGGAAATTAAGTAGAAAAGGTTTCATATCAAAGCAAAATTTTTTAGAAATATATTTGAAAAGAGAAAATTTTAAAGCTACTAGCAATGACAGGTTGAAACATTCATTAAAGAAAAATTAAAATTTGAAATAAAGTTTTTCCTGCCCATAACCCCCATTTTACCATGAAAGATATGGAAATCCCTAACCACAAAGCTCAGGACAAACTAGTGAACCTTGCCCTCACAAACATTTATTATGAGGAGTAATATAACTGAAAAATTTGAGAAATTGAATTAATTTTGACATTTCAGAAAAGAACAGCATTAAGCAGTGGCAACACTAGTAAGGATACAGCATGTGCTGCTTCCATAGAAACAGTGAGTATTCAAAGAAATTGGAAAATTATTAATCAGAGACTTCTTTCTGAAACTGGAACAAGGGTTTCACAGAAACTACAGATTCATAGGGTAAATCTCTGTTTTCTAAAGAAAATAGACTCAGAGCCTAATTAAGGATAAAACCATACAAAACCAGGATAAGACTAATTCTGCAAGATCAAATGAGAAGAGTTTAAAAGTGAAACCACATCACAGTCCTTTTGAGATAACTTGTTTGTGCTTTGATGGAGTTGCTAGCAGTAACTGGGTGGATGCAGTTCACTTAGGTTTTCTTAAGGCATTAGAAAAGTGTCTCGGAAGTAGACCATTGAGTAGTGTAAAACAGGGAAAGGGACACTATAGGACTGTGGACAGAGAACTAGAGAAGGAAAGAAATAATAAATGAGCCATATCGAACTTAAGTCCCTCACTATAGATAAGGTACATAAGTCTCCTCGGCGGTAGGTAATGAATACAAAGAAGCAAGGATGGGGTTACCTGCAAAGAGTAATATTGCCAAATATTCAAAGAATTGTAAATTGAGCCATGAAAAGTATCATGTGTTTTTACATGCCTTGATATCTTTAATAATTACAAAATTTATTTAACTTCTGGTAGTGTGCCCAGGTGGCCAGGAAGGCTACTACGATTCTGGCTTGTATCAGAAATAGTGTGGCCAGCAGGACCAGGGCAGTGACCGTCCCCCTGCCCTGGGCACTGCTGAGGCCGCCCCTCGAACCCTGTGTTCAGGTCTGGGCCCCTCTCTGCAAGGGGGACATTGAGGGGCTGGAGCGTGTCCAGAGACGGGCAGCGGGGCTGGGGAAGGGGCTGGGGCACAAGGCTGATGAGGAGCGGCTGAGGGGACTGGCGGTGTTTAGCCTGGAGAGAAGGAGGCCGAGGGGGAACCTTATTGCTCTTCGCCTGACAGGAGGCTGTAGCAAGGTGGGTGTCGGTCTCTTTTCCCAGGTAGCAAATGATAGGACAAGAGGGAATGGCTTCAGGTTGCTCCAGGGGAGGTATAGGCTGAATATTAGGAAAATTTTCTTCACTGGAAGGGTTGTCAAGCATTGGAACCGACTGCTGTGGGAAGCAGTTGAGTCACCATCCCTGGAAGTGTTTGAAAGACGTGTAGACGTGGCACCTAGGGACATGGTTTAGTGGTGGACTTGGCAGTGCTAGGTTGGACTCAGTGATCTTAAAGGTGTTTTCCAACATAAGTGATTCTATGATCTATGATTCTGTTTCTATGGTACAGGATCCTTTAAACCTCATCTTTCCAGGCTCTTGTCTGCATGTAAGGAAGCCAGAAACATGTTTCTAAGAGAACTGAAAGATGACTGAGAGCCAGATCACACGAATCCAAGGTCTGAGGTTTTCAGAGGTGTTGGCCACACAAACAGATTTTCCTGGTGGCTGGACTGTGGGGTGGCTGGCATGTGCCCAGTTTTGATGCAGTTAGACATGTGCAGCTGCTCTGCTAGGGGACAGCTGCAGCCCCCATGGAGCCTTTCCTATATCTTGCCTCCCCAGTGACCTCCCACTCCACACCCAGTGGTGCGTATGCTGGAAAACAGACACATCTAACCAGAAGCTAGAAGGGACCAGAAAGAGGGTGCCATGGGCCATGAGAGAGGTTGGTTTGTGAAAGGAAGCAGGAAAAGGAAATCTGAATAACAGCTACTGTGACAGACACCAGAAAGCAACGTGGCCCGGAGACTGGCACAAGCCTCTCCCAAGGACCAGTACCTGGCAGAGCATAAGCTTGCTCTCAGCTCTGCTCAGCTTTTGCTCTGCTTGCTGTCACTACAGCAGAGTTATTCCTGGGCACTGGAATAGTGTTGTGGGGTGCAAAGCTCATTCTTCCTTCCAGCTTTCCAGCAATGCCCTGAGGATGGGACAAAAGTGTTCAGACTTGCTTCAGTACAAGCAAATTGGAGGTACACCTACATTAGGAAGGAAAGACATGTCCTAACTCCCCCTACATCACTGCTGTGTTTTCACACACTAGCTTGGAGAGAGTCATGCCTAGGCTGCCACAGAACCAGACCTGCATGCACAGATCAGGACTGTGCCCCCTCAGCCCAGGCAGTTCCCTTCCAGTTCCAGCATTAGAAACCTGCAGTTATTAGAGGAACACATTTCACCTAAATGAAAAAACTCATGGAGGAATTCAAATGCATTTACCACACATAATGGCCTGCTGCTTCTGTGTAGGAAGAAAACACATTTCATTGCAGGAACCAAAACCCATCCAGCCTCCCCTGCTTTGACCTGCCATGTGCCTTGAGCAGCTCTTCCACTGTCTGTGGCTGTCTCTCCTAAATAAAAGTTGTTTAACATGGAGATTCTCCTTTGCTCTGCTGCTGACTTCATCCTGCCATGAGGAAGATGCTCCTAAAGAAAGGCACCAGCACTCTGAAAGTAACTGCCAAATAGTCCCCAGTGGGTTATCCCCCAAAAATATTCAACACCTTTCTGGTGACTTTTTACTTTTCCTATGATATCCCACAGCACAACTTCACTGTTATTTCCATATAAACTTTGTGTGGTATTCCTGCTTAATTACTGGGATATTTATCCATTACAGTATATAACCAAACCACTCTGACTGAATTGGATGCAGTATATTTGCTCCCTTGTGCTTCTACTGATCTACTCATTTCAGGATACTGGTTGCTTTAATATCACTGTGCACATTCTGTATTTCCACTGTGCACATTTTGTTCTTGGAAGAACTGACATTTATTTTTATCCCTGAAAAAGGTCATAACTCATTAATCAAAGGAAAAATTAAGAGAAATTAAAGTATTTTTCCCGTAGCACAGATGGTAAGGACCCCAAACTGATTAAAGTATATTATCTATAAAAAATGACATTTCATAAAACATGATGCCTGAGAACTACTCATAAAGCTGAAATTTTTGCATTTATTTTTATTTGCAGGAGAAGTATTTGTCAATATATATAAAAATGTAATTTCTATATACTTGTGGGAAAAACCCTAAAAATATTTTTATTCCTTTAAGATTTGAGAAGCTTTATTTTCCAAGTTGTCTTTTTCTAATATCAGAAGGCAGAAATGAAACATCAGGTACTTATGGTTTGAGATGCAAATATCCTGGAATCAAAGTACATTTATGTCACATTTCAGAGTAAAGCTTCCAGAAAGATATCGACATCAGTTCAAGCAAAATACCAAAAGTGTGGCACCCAGTCTTGAAACATACTTGTCAGAAGATAAGCGGCAAAAATGCTAACACTGTATACAATGGAGGTGAGCTGAAAGCAAAAACATAGCAGCAACATTTCAGGAAGCAAAATCAGCAGAGGAAGGAAAAACTAGCTCATAATTTTTAGCATATGCAATCGTGGGAATTATGCCATAAGATCTGTTGCATTTATAATTAATTCAACAGGATTATTCTTTAAACCTGGTCCATAAAAGTGAACACAATTATTCACTGATGTGAGGTGAAACAAATGCTTAACAGCTTCCTGGGACAAACCTTTTAAGGTACATCTCAATTTCAATGACACTACTAAAAACTTTCCGTATTAGTTCAAAAGTAAGAAATGTTGTTCTTCCTGCTGGCAGTCATCTTTTGAGGCAGGTAAACTCTTTTTCAGGTGCTGATGTGTTTTACTATGCTGTCTCCCATATCCGTGTTTTTATGTTGTTCTTTGTCTCCATCTGAGCCAACTGCCTTTTTATCTGATGGCTGTATCTCTGATGCAGGGCTCTTCTAGAGATACCAAAGCCTTCACTACATGAGATTCTTAAATGGAACTATTTAAACTCTGGAAATCTCTGTACAGACAAATTTTTCTCAAGGATGATTTACTTCAGTATAGTTTAAGCGAGTGCCAAACACTGGTTTAAATGAAATAAAAGCTCACATAAAGAAATTCTCTTCCCACAGTATCTCTGTGGAAGATGTCTCTGAGCCACATTCCTGCTAAGAATAACAATATATATCCTGTACTTTCATATTTAAAACCTGTAGCTCATGTAACCTACAAATCACCGAAGATACATTCCTTGAATTTAAGTCCTCAGAAAGTCCACAAAAAATTAAAGGCCAAGAAAACTAATAGGTTTAAAAGAGTGAATGAAGGTAAAATTCTCTTTGTACTGTCTACACATATCTTGCACTTCTCCTAAGTAGCAGGTTGCGGGTTCTGGTTTCTTTATTTTGTCTTATTTTGGAGAGAAGAGTTGGTTACGTTTCTTTCTGGTGGGTTTTTTTTTTTGTTTCAGGTGAGGGTTTTTTTGTTTTGTTTGTTTGTTTTTACATACCTCCAACTGTACACTAAATACATAAAAGCACAGTCTTATCTCAAGGCATATTAGCACTGCTTCAGGTGGAATAAAAGCAGATGTTAAAACTCTGTGAAAATTAGTTAGGCCACAGACTGCAACAAACAGAGCATACGTTCACTGAATTCTGGTTAAAGAGTCCAAAGCATACACAAGCTCTAGAGTGAGGGGAACTTAATGTTCATAACATGATACAGATTGAAAGAGACGTCTGCAAGACACCTCATCCAAATTCCCAACCAAGGCAGGGTCAGCAAACATCAAGTTGCTCAGGATTGTGACCAGTTACTGTTTGAATGACTCCAAGAGCGGAAACTCCACAACACCTCTGGGCAACCCCCTTCAGTGTTTTAAAATGTTCACAGCACTTTTTCCTCATATCTCACTGGGATTTTCCTTACTGTAACATACAACATTTGCCTCCCACCCTACCACTGTGCATCTCTGAGAACAGTCTGGCTCTGTCTTATCTGCAGATTGCAGTCAGGTTGTTGAAGCCAGTGATAGAAGTCTCCTATTGGACTTTCCACTCTGAATTTTATGCTATGTGGGAGGAGTGTCTACCAGAATGGCACGATCCATTTTAAGAAGAAATGGGGTAGGGATAAAATAGAAGGGGAAAAAAAAGGTGCTGTGAGGAGGGATGGAGCAAAAGATAGAGTGCACAAAGCAGGGAAACACCTTTATATAAAAAACTAGGCAGCTGAGGAAGGAGCTGCAGAGAGGTGTGTCCATTGCTGCATAGTCAGCAGAGGGCTGTTAAGAGCAAATGGGAAAGCACACACAGCACACACAGTGTCCTCCATGCAGCAGACGAACGAACCACTTGCTGGCTCACAGGAGCTGGAGGGTTTGAGAGTCTTCAAGTGATGAGCATGCATCAGCCACCAGTACTTTAGTGTCCCACAAATGGATTTGAGACCTTCTGTCTCCAGTGTTTTTGAAAGTGTGTCAGCTGCTGATCAGAATAAAATCTGTGCTTTCAGAACCACTAACAGACCCAACAAAACATGAGGCAAATGGAGAAAAATTAGAGAAATTGCTTCAGAATCATGCTGCTGCTCCAAACTGATAATGTAGACACACCCTGAAAAAGAATTAAGGATCCATGAACAAACACAAGCTAAGTATTCAACAAAATCTGAGACATGTCCCTTAAATGCAAATGGAAAATAGATACCAATGGCCCTAATCTACTTTGTTCAATTTTTTTTTTTTTTTGAGGCTAATGAAGCTTCAAGTTGGAACAAGAAATATGTATTCTCACTGTTTCAACACCTATCTTGGAATTTATGCACAGACTCCTGGACCATATGTCTTCACAGTCACTTTGACCCCTGTGCATAGCTACCTGAGGAACATGGCAAATCCAAACTATTTACAAGCTGATCTGGAAGTCTTAGAAAGAAAGAATTCTAGCTGTTACTGCTAGCTCTATTCTTTCTTTTAATCTCCTGTCCAGCAGCTGAGAAATAATGGGCTGGTTCTTTATGCATTATTGTTCCCCTAAGGAAAGTGCATGTTGTGATAAAGTTAATTTTCCTAAGTGAAACCTTTCAGTCAACAAACATGACTACTGCAGGCATGGTCTCTAACTCTCAGAAGTGAGACCTCTGCTATGTCAGTTTTGTAGCCTTATAACTGTAAAATAGATAGCTATTTTTAAATGTCTTCTTCTGTAAATGCTGTTGTTTAAACTGTTAAATGATAATTGCTTCTAAGCAGATCAGATTCTTCATGAACAGTCCTTTGTATCAGTATAAAAACTCTTCTTACGGCATTTCAAAAGCACGTGCTCTTTCATTTGTGGGTTTAGATTTTCTTCAAAGGGAACCATCTTATTACCTTCTCTAAGTCATAACCTTCTAAAAGTGTCTCACAAAAGTATTTGATAAAGATCTAAAGACAGAGGAAAGCCTTTGATATATAATGAAATAATTTTGAATCATCCTTCCGCACACAAGAGCAAGACAATGTATCTTTTTAAAGAAGTATAACCTACTTGGCACATAGCATTGATACAGAGGCTCTTTTTCCCATTTGCAGCTGAGCTAAAGTAATTGCAGTGAACTGGCATCAGTTCACAAAATCAATCACTGATCACTAAAATAAAAATAATTGAACTTCACTTTTCAAAAGGAAAAAGGGTACAAATACAGAATTTAAGCAAGAAACACTAATATGTCCAAACCCAAAAATTACTAACAATAGGAATAAGATATCAATATGCGACTTGTGATCTGGGAGGAACCAATAAGAAATTTAGTTTAAATGAAGCTCTGTGTATTTTCTCTGTGTCACTGAAAAATGGACTTTTCAGTGACTAGCAGATGGCTGACAGAAGACCTGAAGCAGAAATCTGAGGAACTGAGCTGCAGATCAGAGAGGAAATATTTTTGCTTATTAAACACGGCTGGGTAAGACTGGTAGACCTGTATATTTAATGACACACCATGAACTGTCTAACAGTCCATGCAAAGTGAGCATTTGGGCACCCATATTCTTCCAGTCTTATAGAGGGTACTGGTACCTGAAGCATTGCTTTTTTACATGAATTTAAGACAAATGTTTGTTGTCAACGTTTTCTAGTCCCAGCTTCCTCATTTATACAGTTTTTTCTTGTGTTTCTGCTCACTTGCTCTGTCCCTTAATGTAATCCCTTATGATTAGACCAGCTACTAAGCTACACTTTTTCTGGTACAATTTTATTTAGTAAAATACAGCATTTTCAAGCTAATTTTGTGTTTGAAATTTGTGCTTATTTTCACTGTTAGGATAGTCTGAAAATTGTGTGGTTGCCACAAATCAGCCTCTAATACGAATACAGTTCCAAATATCAAGTGGTTTTCTGTGACTGGCCATGTTTGCTTCAAACTAGACTTCCAGTGAATAGCTGATTGCATCAAATTCAAGCACATGCTGCTGCAGACACTGATGCCAATAAAACAAGAATGACAAAGTGCTCACAGAGACAAAAGGCATGAAATGGACAATCTAACCACATTACTGTTGAATTGCAACAAACACCTGAAGATTGCTTTTTCTGCTTTTTCAAGCTTGACTCTTTAATTTGTTTCCTGACTCTCTCCCCATCCCTTCCTCATTTTCCTCTAGTCTCTGCATTGTGCTGACCAGGCACTCTGCTCTGTTCTACGCATGATGCCAGCAGAGCAACACTGATTAGAGACATTGATTATGGTATATGTCAGTGAGAATCCCAATGCAGCATCATCCTAATTCCCACCAAAGTGGACGAGAAAGCCAAGCTGGAGAAAAATATCCAGCTTTCAATGATTGCTGGTAACTTCACAAGCTTGAGGCAATATGCCTAAATATCTCGCTGTATTGAAATCAGCTTATTTCTTCATGTTAAAATCTGTGCTGCCTCAGATCAGTTTAGACAGAATGAATGGCAAAGAATGGCATAAATGTCTTATAAACCTGAAAGTCCCCAGAAACTTGCTACTAGAAACTAGTGAGCTGCAGCACTACCTTTTTTTAGGGGAGCTTTAAGGATGCCTATATAGACCTTTAATCATGACACCAACAATGCTGGCTCAGGACTTTGCTAGAGAAGCTAAAGAAGAGTTTGTCTCTGCTAATGCAGCCTAGTTCATTCCCCTGTTATAGGGTCTACTTTCCTTCCGTACCTGAGGAGAATAATTATTAATGAAGCTGCCCTTTGTATCATGAACTATCTTCAGATTTTAGGTGTTTTTACTAGGATATCCTGGATAATGCTTACATCAAATCCCATTACGAGCCGTCTTATCGCTGTAAGACATTATGGAAGGGGTCAATTACATGATTGAGTTGCTATAGCATGATGAATTCCCTATCAGCTGCACGAGTGTAATAAGCTGTGTGTTGGCTCTTAGCCCACTGCAAATGTGAGGTAATTTAAATCTTTTTTATTTAAGTTTAAGAAAAGGTCTTTTACCTTACTTTTGCCAGCAGCTAGAAGCAAGCACACAGCCAGCTACTGCAGTTCAATTGATATGCAGCAACCTGACATTGTGTTTGAAGTCATGAGAGAAGTCAATGCACAGTTTACCTGACACTTATGCACAGGAACGATGACTTTGCTTATCTACCCGTAGTCAAGAGTAGCATTTTATGCTGGTCCAGAAGGTACTGGTTCCTTCCCAGCCTCTGCACTGCACTGAGGAGGGAACAAGTCCTACTGCCCACATCCATTTAGTTGCAGGGATACAACAACAAGACCCTACATTCTTCACCTTTCTCTAACTAAATCCAAGGAAGAAAGTAAGGGTGTACTGTCTATTGAGAGTGTATTCCTTCCACCAATCAACAGGGAGGGAAAGGGAATAAAATCGTGACATAGTAGGTTACTGTTTTCCCTGGAGATGCAACAAAAACAAAAGATTCATTTTATAAAAATGCTTGCTGGTTTTACAAACCAGTATCGTGTATAGGTCCTATTTTACATAGTATGTTAGAAAATGAGGATTAGGTCACTACTGAGGCCAACGTTGCAATAGCTGAGAGCACCAGTTCATCTTTTGTGGGTTTACTGCTTCTGGTTTCTTTCTCTTTAACATTTTGCTTTACTTCTCTACACAAGAAGAACTGGGTTTATTGGTGATTCAACAGAGGGCAAATTTTCTACCTAGTAGAAGTTTCCAACTCAGTTATGATGAAATTTCTGTAATTTACTAAGTTACTATGCATACCATAGCACTACAGACTCCCTGTCCTGACCTTCCCAGAAGAAGAAATATTCTGGGATAATAAATCCCATGATTTTATAATTTAGAATCATGAAGGCCCTCATCACCTGGCTTCACAGATAATAGAGAATATGTGGCACAGGAATGAAACAGAATCACAGGAGAAAAATCAGCCTTTGGATAAAGGAGGCTTGTGATTCAGAAGTGGTCCAAGGCCAGAACTTCAGCTACAGTATCCCAACCCCATTGTGAAGCATCCTTTGACTATTTCAGATGTCCATTTCACAAAGAAATTCATGAATTGCAAATAAACTCATACTTGGAGATTAAACCTTCTGTTCACCAGAAGTCAGAGTTCTAGCAAACAAAGAAATTTCCAGGGGAAATCTAGATTCCTGCTGTTTCTCACCTCATTATACTCTCTGTGGGTTTGTGCAGTTAGTTTGAAAGTGTGTAAAGGATGGGTACGTGGCTGTTCATGTTATCAGACTTTTGCAATCCTTTCTTTTTTTGTGAAGTAAACTTCATCTGAAAGAGGAGAAAATGGAGGGATAACAGGTCAAGAAGAATATTGGGAAAGAGGAGAAGAAGAGCAACTAGGAAAGCCAAGTGAAGAAAGAAAAATCTCCCACACAATGGTAGATAATAACCATTACAAACTTCTGGAGAAAACTAGCAAAGGACTGAACTTCAGGGTGTGCAGCACAGGAGTAGGAAAAGAAGACTGGAGAAAGGTTTCTAAGTGAATAGAGCAAGGAGAGAGTGTGCAAAGGAGAGTAACAGAGTGTGTCCTTTAACTGTACATCTCCAGTCCCCTCACACAAAGGGATAACCGTCATTACCAAATAGAGATAGGAAGCAAAAGCTCAAAGGGTAGGATGTGTGGATGAGAAAAATAAGAGAGTAGATTAAATAAGACATCTGGGTATGAAAGATAAAGGAAGGACATAGAAAAGGTTGTGGGAAAGAAGGATGCTTAGGAAGGAGAATGTCAGCAATAGAAGGAGAATAAAAAAAGGCGGGAAAGGGATGGAATAGAAAAGGACAGGGAAGAAGAGAGTGAGATAAGCAGCAGAATGAACTGGGAGGAGTAAAGTCAAACTCAAAGTGAGGCAAAAGAGAAGGGAAAGCTTCTTGGAAATGTTATAGTTTTATGCCATTTATATCATTTATGCCAGTAATTTTCTGAACAAGCTCTAGGTCCCCACACTACATTGTCTTGCCGACAGTCACCTATAAATGGGGGGGGAAAAAGAGGAAACAAATTCTCCACAATGCTCAGGGAGCCCCAGGGAAGCAGTCTTGCAGCTTTAACAGTTATGCAGACTTTATGCCAGATGACATTGCCAACAAAGGAAGCTGTGCTTTAAAATGCGTAGACTTCTGACAAGGGAAGCCACATATTCACTTGTACACTGGGCATCGCTTACGCATCAGGAATTCACCAGCCTTTCCTTTTGAGACTACATCAGAGACCCTGGAGGGCCACTTCAGGATGCAAAGACGACTGAAAGTCCATGCACAGATCCCTACTTGTAAATATAAATGTAGCAGGTTCAGTGCTCTTTCACCCACAGACAGGATTTGGCTCTTAGCTAACTGAACAGGCATATTAGGCTTGCTCCAAATCCACAGGGTCTTCTCAAAACAGAAAAAGTCCTATTTGTGTGGCATGCAAAAGTCCTCATATCTCAAGCTTTCTGATCTAACTGTGCAGCTCAGTTACAGCCTCAGTCAGTAGGAAAGAGTATCATCTTTAATTTGAGCTTGCTGAGTTCTGAAACATTAAAGCCCTTTCCTTCTGTCACTTTCAAAATTCTCCCTGCACTGTATTTTGTTACTGTGTGTCTGCAGTGTCCTTTAAAAGGAGACTATAAATCAGTTTACAGCTGTTTTGGCCAGAGTCTGGATTATCTCATCACCATTATTTTTTTCCCTTGTCTGACCATACATTTATTTTAGATTAGGACATCAAAAACACTCCTCTCTCCACCTCCCTTCCCCCTCCCTCACACACAATTCACACTGTTTCAGGCAACTTTGATTTGTTTTTGCTTCCCCAAGGAGAAAGTTAGCGTAAAGCAAGCTGTGATAATGTATATACAACAGACCACATACATTTACAAGGGTTGCTTCTCAGATTGTTCCATTTCCACTCTTGCATAACCTCCTTGGTGGCTGTGGCATTGAATCATCTGATGATTTGTGAAGTCCCACCACCACAGCCAACCAACAGGCACAACATTTTTGAGGACACTTTATTAAAATGCCCTGGAGTTCCAAAACACTGCTTTGAAGTAGAGCAGTAGGAAGTTGCTTGAGTAAGTGGGAGATGAAAGAAACTACTCCTATAGCCAAAGTGAACAAAAACTTCTTTTTATTCTAGACCTTTTCCAGAAGCATGTCTGTTGGCTCTGTGAAAGGCAAGAGCGTGGGCAAACCCCTCCACATTCCACCCACCAGTTCTGCATGTCAAATCTTTGGAAGATTTCTGGTCAGTTTGCTTCTAATTTCCAGTTGCCATCAACCATAGTGTCACAACTTCCCCTGACATTTAGCAGTTACTGGTCTTCTTCCCCACCTCTGCTCCAAGGTGCATGGTATTTTTTCGTTTACACAGAGTGAAGTTAAACCTAAAGTTGCACACAGCTGCTGTGCAATTCAGGCCGTGTTATGGGACTTCTGTGTAAATTACTGCATTCCAGCTCCTACACCCTAACAAAATTGAAATAAGCAAGCCAAGTGAAAGGCTTCATTTGTTTTGTTACTTCAGCCCATTACTAGATTCTTTCCCCTACTAAAACCTTCCAGTTCTCCTCTGTTTTATCAGTTTTTTGAGAGGTAGAAAGTTAATTTACAATCATTGTCTTCTACCTGTATGACAGTTTCCATCTCTTCTCCTTCTTCCCTTCATATGTCTGATGTTTGTACACACGAATAAGGTGATGGAAACTCTTGGAAACTGGATTTTTTTGACCCTACAGCGAAGTTCATATACTGCAGAAGGGAGCTTGTGCTCACATTACAACCATTCCTGCTCTTAGATCAGCACATTGGCAAAACCATGCTGTCCTCAGAGGTAAGGCTATGACATGGGACTAAGTACCTGCAACAGGATCATGTGCTCCTGCTCTTGTGACTGCTGTCCCTGCACTGACAAGCCCTCCCACACAGACAGGGCTGATGTGACAGTGAGGGATGATTTTGGTACCCACAAGAAAATTCCCAAGACCCCTAGAGAACACTGATGGTAAACAGGAATTTTACATAGCTGGCTACCTTAGGCTGTCTTCCAGGAACTTTCTTGCCTGCTCCAAGGTAGCTCCTTGCATTGTATTTTTAATAAGGTGGGCAGGATCACATCTTGAAAGGGAGTCTCAGTCCTATCTAATGACAAAACACGCAGCTGTTTATTACTTGCTTTTACTGTCCAGGAGAGGCCCAGGACTGCTCACAGCTGGGGCCTGTGATGAAGGGCATAATAGTAATTAACCCTTCACCGCAAAGAGTATGAGTAGGCTTAATTAACTTGCACTTAAAAATGCTTTGAAACGCTCATATAAAAGTAAGTATCCTTCATTAGTTATTCCAAATCAGCTATTCCAATGCAATGGCATTCTTTTTCTTATGTTTATCTTAAAAAAAAAATAAAGAAAGAAAAAAAAAGCTGCTAGTGAAAAGGATCATGTCATTTTTACATACTCAAGAAAATTGCTGAAAGCCTGTAGATGGCATAAAGCTTAAAATAAATAAATAAATAAACAAACAAACAAACAAATAAATAAATAGAAGTATTGAAAGAAAGACCAAATATTTGGGAAGATTTTACTGAATCAATCCTCCAGAAAACTAAAAGTACTGATTAAGATTTAATCAACAAAAAGGCATCAAGTACTTTAAAAACACTGGGTTTGGTTTTGTTATTGTTATTTTTTTTAACATGTTAATTTAGCCAGTAATTAAGAAGCTAAGGAAAAACATCAAAATAACAGAGACTTGGTCATAACATTGAATATGTAGATACAACAATTCATTCTCCGAAGACTTCAGGTGAAATTTTAAAAGGCAGGAAAATCATTTTATATTAGCAATAACAGAAAACAACTGTTGTTTTACAAATACTGTTGCTAAACAAGATAATAAAGTAATAAGAAGATAACTCTCCCTTCTACAGTAAAGATTAAAAGGCTATACTAAATGATACTGCAGCCTTTGTCCACAGACTGGACGAAGATCTGTCTCACTTATTTGGTGCATTATCAAAGAAGAAAGAATAAGTACTCTTCATCTCCTTTGATTCACTTACTGTATCAACAGTTGCATAATTCATTATGTTAGTGAAATGATCACTGATGATTAAATACTGTGTATAAAACTAAAACATGGGATGTGATCCCAATGACAGTGCACAGCATAAACAAATTTCCAAACTTGAAGCAAAAATGGAATGTTAATTCTTACTGATTTTGCTGCCTGGTTCTGCATACCTTCCTGGCAATACAGGACTGTTGAGCTTGCTTCCTACCTATCACGTGCAAATATGGACATGCAGAGATGAATATATTTTTAATTTTTAAACAAAGAGGAGGGAATTCACGTGTGTTTTGCCATGAACTTCTTGTTCATAGGAAGCAGTAGCCCTGTAAAGAACATTAAAGCCATAAATAGATCACAGTGCTCCCATTGAACATTTAGTTTAGCTGCACCTTCAATAGCCTTCCTAAGGACTGAGTTGAGGGAAAGAATTAGCTACAGAGATCAAAAGGACCAGGTATATCTTTGAAATCCCTTCACAGTCCAGTATGTTGTTTATGACCAAAGCCCCTGAGCTGAATGTGAAAGCCAGTTTCCATGGATATTTAAATGACTTTTATCAGGCATATCCGAATTACACACTGTGATATTTTGAAGTCTTGCAAGGTCACCTCTCAGCCATCCCTGAATTCATTTCTGTCTAGCAATCAATGTTGCTTGTAAGGAACGAGCAGTGTTTGTGGCTTGTCAGTGTGACCAAATGGCGAAAGAATTGAAAATGTGAAGTACTGAAGTAGAAAGGATTAATCACACCAGCAACCTGTGACAGAAAACTAAACCCCCTTTGCTAGCTGTTCTTTTCCTTGCCTCCTGCTCCCCCACACCGCTTTGTGCTCCCTGTGCTGCAGGACAAGCCACAGGTAATTTTGTGCTGTGAGCAAATACATCTGTAAACTGAAGCACAGGAGCAAAGAACTGACTCTGCAGAAATGCACATCTACCTTCCCTGCATTGAGGTCCCACTGAAATAAATAGGATTGCTCACTTAGCAAATCCAACGTGTCTGAAGAATACAGCCTTGCATTGGTATGTGATATATTTTAAGGCAGCTTTGCTTCAAGGCTGGAAAAATATGATACCTTGGGCCTTCAATGCAAGTTTTCTGTCATCATAGCCAACAAAATAAAATTTAAAAAAATCAGGAATAGTAAAAGCTGAAATAAAATTATTGGGAAGAAATTAGCAGCAATGAAAATGCTTTTCAAAATAATGCTTCAATTTTGAAATGGCTATTATAAACATTTGTGCTTGCTATGGCTTGCAGTTAAATTTTAAAAATAGCACTTAAATATGCATGTTAATAAGATCCAGAAGGCATTTCTTTCAAGCCTGTTTGGGCTGTTGAAGGGTTTAATTTAACCACAGTATTCATTTATGTCTAGCAGTTAGAATTTTCTTTTAAGCTCAAAGGAGCCGAGAGTTGTAACTATGATCTAATTGGTAAGGAATGAAGAATGTTTTTCATGTTTTATAGACAGCATGAATCCTGATCATTTTACAGTAGTAAATTATAGAGTGCTCTGCTCACTGTGTCTCCCTTTGGAAGTATGGGCCTATATCTCATTAAACTATAAAAATAACTTGCAGTGTTCGGCATTACTCGAAAGCTATCCTGCCAAGGTGCGTTATTTTTATATCACTAATGCACAGCAGCTAGTCAGTCCAGAAAAAGTTAGGTTCTTTACAGCCTCAAACTAAATTAATTTATAGCTACATCCACATGTCAGAGGGGACACATGAGGAACCTAAACTGCTATAGAAAACAATAATTTATTATTGATTTTCAGCTCCTTCTTAAAAGCAGCTGCAATTTATTGGTTTCTCGGTTCTTTCCTCTCTGGTACAAATGATCTATACAGTGCTAGCAATGTGACAAAGCAGCTCTTGTGGGTAAGGCAAATGACATAAAAGTCAGATGTGCTTTACCTCTTTTTGGCTTAAGACAAATGGTCCATTACTGAAACATGAAGAAAAGGTCAGAAGTGAGTTGTTATACTTTTTGTGGGTTTAACTTTTTTTCTTTAACATGTGTGTGATTAGGCAAAATATCTCCAGTAAATAAATTTTTTGTCTTTAAAATAAAGCTTAGCATTTCACATATTTTTAAAAGCTATGTAATTGTCATATGGTTATATGGTCTAGCTGAATGTAACTCCAGTAAAGGTACATTACATCACAAATGACAGATTGCAGGCCCTTAATCCTACTGTAATACTTTGGATTTGTGTTAAAAAAAAATAATACTATGTTTGAAAGGCAAATGTTACAGAACTGCTATTGCAACTGCTGAAGTCTAGGTTGCCAGCCCTTTAAAGCAAGGGTGGAATAGATTGGAAAAGAAAAAGCAGCTCAAGAGCCAAGGCAGGAATGAGCCCAGCACTAGGAATGCTCTTCAAGGAGCACAGCAATAAGATAAAAGCAATAATCTTTTTTCTCCGGAGAGCACAGCAATTAACCATAAACATCTTTCACAGAAAAATAGCTTAAATAGTCAACTAAATGATTCCTATCTTAGATGTATACAGCAAATCATTCAACTATAACTTTTGGAGGTGGAATAAGAAATAAAAATGATAATAACAATTTTAATACCACAGGCTTCTCTGTGATGTGTTCCTTTTATGGAGGAAAAAGCCTCACTGTTATCAGAAAATTTAGTCTGTATTACTTCTGCACAAGGTTTTGCTGCCAATGCCACAGTTCCTTCACTGAACAGTCTTATGTCCAAACTTTTCTCTCCAAGTCTGGGTGTCTTGGCCAAAGTCTTTCTTTGACCAAGATTTTCTCCCCAGAGAGTGAAGGAGCAGTTTCCCAAGAGACAAAGACAGGAAAATCATCACATACTGGTGTGTGAAACCCTTTGCATTTTGCTCCTTCCTTGTTATCAGCATGCACACCCTTCCTTGGAGCTGCAGGTTACAGCAGATCTTGGTCCCTCCAGGACTAGCTCAGCTCTAGAAGCTAAGGGACATGCAGAACTTGCTCACCTTTCATGTCAAGGCCATCCACAGATGACGAATATAGGGAAAGGTCACCCAGATATACCAGACAGCAGGCCAGATTCAGAGTTAACATTCCTTTCTTAGGTCATGAGTTTCCACACACAGGCTCCTGGACCAGATTTCCACACCCATCCTTGCAAGTAAATGAAAAGGAGATGAGAAGAGTAAATAGAAAATGGCAAAAACTTTCTCATCTAGTGCAAATCCCATTTACCTTCAACACCCCCAGAAAAACAGAAATGGAAAAGCTCTGAAATGAAAAGCAAAGAATGAGAAAATTACTAATTCACAGAAATATTTATATTCATAAGGAGCAGAGGAAACACGGAAACAGAATCAGAGAGGATGCTGAATGACAAAGATCCTGATTTATTAGGCATAACAGAATACGGTTGGGGTACTTGCATCCCAATTACAATCACTAAATCTACATTTGGAAAGAATAGAAAAGAGGCAGTGTAGCCTAACAGGAACTTCATAAATTTTAGGGATCCACTAGGATCACTGTGAGATGTAAGTCTTTCTGCAAAAACAGGACTAGGGATAAGAATGCAATCACAGGCACTTGTTACTGCTGAAACACACCTAAGAGCCCACAGCTCCTTGGGTAACATGCAGGCTGCTCTTGCCTGCCATACAGCACACCACAGGGAAATTTTAACTGCCTCCCCTACAAGATGACACGAAAAACTGGGAATCAAACCCAGCTCTGCTTCCCTCTTCTCCAGACTGTAAAAGATCACATGGAGATCTCAGTTCATAGTTTTCTTTTATCTACAAAAAAAAAAAAAAAAAGACAATTCAGACTATCAAGTGAAAAAGTAGAAAAATTTACCAGCTGGACAACAGAGGAGGATGGGGAAACATGCTGAAAGAAGTCCCCAAATTAAATAGGGAACAAATTTGTGGTCCAGAAAGAGTTGGATTTTCACCAGTCACTGCACTGTTCACCATTAAGAGATGCTATTTAGAAATGTGATGCTTTGCTCACACAAAGCTAGCAAGAAATTACTTCAAAGTTCAAGAATTTGCAGGATAGAAAGGGAGGACGTCATTTGTCAAGCACAGTGCAGGAGTTCAAATGGCCCGTACGGCATCTCACAGCTCAAACCTGAGCTAAAAGGCGCAGCTTCCATGGACTAGAGCTCAGACTGCAGCTGACATGCATACAGCACACAGGTGCAGATGTATGTTTCCTGAAGTTAGGTTTCAGACTACTAAGTTATCTTCTCTCACCAGAGACTGATGTCCTCTGCCTTAGCTGAGACCTGCAAAAAATACATGCTTAAAGTTGTAAAATTGTATTTTGTTGTTGTTGTTGATTACTCTCAATATGAATAACATTAATCCTAGTGCTTTAGTCCTCAGCAGTGCAACACATAGAGGCCTTGGCAAATATTCTTCCCTCTCTCTGTAACCCTTTACACTGAAGGTGCTTGCCTTAAACAGAATCTGTTTCTAAGATGGCAAGTGAGTGAAAAGTAGCACTCAGACGAGAGACCTGTGGTGAGAACCACAGTGTGAAAGTTTGGATCCCTGGTATATATAGATTTATGGGAGTGGCACTCAACCACATATAAAAGTCAGAGATGACTGTAATTATCCAAAGCACACAAGTACCAATATAAGACAGGAGAAAGTATATATAAATTTAGGGAAACCTGATTAATATTGGCTCAGCATTACAAAGTGTAACCATGAAGTATGATCCAATATAATTATGATTTGAAAAACTGTAATTTACTCAAATTTGAAAAGGCAATGATAGAGGATGTCATAAAAGTATACAGATGCTGCCACTCAAATATTTTCAGTGCTGTATAAAGTATTTTGTATTTAATTTTGTTTAAGCCTCTGTATTTGTAATCTATCTGAAAATTCAGTGTGAATGAGGCTGAAATAAGTCCTGTTCCAGCTGAGCTAAATGTCTGCTGAATTTTAATGAGACAGATTGTCTCTTTAAATGTGTTTTTGTACAAACTGATTATATTAAAGTATGCTATAATTGAAATATATGTTAGGCAATTATTTAGAATTACTTGTTGTGTTACTAGCCCTAGATTCCCGCAGAAACATTGAAAATTCTAAATATTTTAAAGAACATTATTCAAATTAGAAACAGGTAAATTACGTAAAATTTACCTCTTGGTGTTATTTTAAAGTGCAAGAATATGTCATTTGGGGGGGGGGGGGGGGGGGGCTACATTTTTATTTGCATTTCTCCTGTCGTTCTATGTAGATAAATGTAATGCTCAGTAAAAGAAACAAGGCCAAAACCTTGGAAAGTCATCCCAGCCAAAGATAAACTGTTATCTTTACATCCATTATCATTATCAGAGATCATTTTTTCACAGCTCCAAAATTCTCCCCAGTGGGCAGTAGTCCATCTTACTAAACTACCTACCCATAATTCAACCCAATTTCATGCAATTGTCTGTCTATGCTCATGAAAGTCCAGCTCTGAACTGCAATGGAGACTATTTTCCATAGCCTCCAGGGAGGTAGCTAATTTTGTTGGCTGCCTCCATTTCATCCGTCTTCCAGTGAATAAAGAAGGGCTCGCCTTCTCCCTAGTGCTGCCCACTTTCAGAAATCTGAACGTCTGTTCAGTGGAAAGCACTAAATTAGTACAAATGCTGAAATGTCTGAGTAGGAAGCTATTCATTCTCATGAAAACTCAGAATCAGCTTTCACAGCTGCAGTAACTACTGACAGCTCTTGCAGTCACAGGACTAGGTCTCTAGAAGAAAAAAATAATATTTAAGTCTTGTGGCAAAAGTCCATGGTCAGAGTCAAACTGAACTAACTCACCTTTTCTTCTGGGTGCACCCTGATCGGTATAATAGAAAATAAGAAAATGAGGATATTAACAATCTTCCTTTACTCAAAATAACATTCAGTTCAGTACAGAACAGGGAATTCCTCCAATTCAGATTATTTTGAGGGTTTTAAGCAACCATCATCAACCACTGTCATAGAAAGAACAATGGCCTGAATAGACTGATTCAGATTACTGAACTCTCATTCAGTTTTTACTGGTTTGACATGGAAAGGTTTGATCAATGGTGGTAAGAGTAAAACAAACCATTTAGCTGAAGGAACTAATTTGCAATATTAATGAGTCTTTTTCTAAACATTAGATAAATTCTCATTCCAGATCTCGGTCTATAATTCTCACAGAGAATCTACAAAGTAAGTGAATGTGATACCATTTTGCTTGCATGAACAAATAATTTATAACATATTTGAAGCTTTTGACCCTTATTCAGTTATGGGCCATAAAAGATCTAATTTAAAAATTATATATGCTGTCTTATTTCCATTTACATTACTGGAGTAGACAAAGATTCTTGTTGTGAAGGATGGTTACCTTTAAAGACTGCAAAGAGTAATTTTCTGTTATTGTATAAATAAAGGAAAAATTACAGTAGCAACTTATCAAGTGCAGAGTGAAGTTAGTGTCTGTGTGAATTTATAAAAACAAAATTTGGTCCATGGACAGAGAAAAAAGCTTTTTTTGCATGGAAGATAAAAAAAATTACTTTATTTCAACATTTTCTGCAAAAGAGCATGATTTGGTGCCTCAGCAGTGCTGTTTTCCAGCAAAGCTGACACATTCCTGCTTCCAGCAGGTCGTGGAAACTCAGAACAAGATTTTACTACTTCCTCCACACTGCTTTCACCAGAGAATAAAAAAAAAATCATCCTGAATGAAAACAAATCATACTGCATCCCTACAAGCTTACCCAAGCAGGATGACTTTATGACTATAGATGTACAATCAGTGTTGCAAGCTCTTTTAGGTGAAGACAGTCTTTCCATATGACACCTAACACAATGTGCTTGGGATCATGATGCCTGCTCCTTGCTACTAGTAGAAAACAAATAAGTAATAATTTCTTCTGTATACATAGATCAATCATCACTGTGTATTCATTTTCCCATACATCACATCAGTAACTAATATGTTTGATTACACTCTGCTTATTTCCCCTACGACAGAACAGCTACATTAATTTTAAGAAACTATTCTTAATTTGCATATACCATTTAAATAACAATGTCTCCTGTGCCATGATATGAGCAGACCTACATCTTCACTGTTATTGTTAATGCAACCCCTTCCCAAAAATATAGCTAAATGGATAGACAGTGCAAAAGGTTCAGGCAGCTGACTTAGGGTCTGCTGGCTAGCCTTGAAACAAGTTGCAAAATCAAGTGTCCCTCATTGAAATTCCTTGCCCGCAGTCCCTTTGCATTTATAACTGTGGGAAATCAGCTCCGCCACCTGAGCTGCCCTCAGCTGCCATGGCATCACATCAAGATAGATGTGATCACTTACGGAGGTACAATAGGGAGCACTCTTCTGCTCTGCTTTCATCTCGCTCCCTGATCTCAGATCAAAGCAGGGAGGCAAGCAGAGCAAGGGCATGTCTACACGGGGACATTACATCAATCTAGTTTGTTAACTGTAAGTGCAGCAATTTAAATACATCTCATTGAAAGGCTTTTGCACCAGTTTGTCATGCCAGCTTAAAGTATTTTCCTTATTAATCATAACATCCAAACAGCTCTGTACTTGTCTAAATTAACTGCCCCAACTTCCCAGCCAATATATCATGGCTCAGTGTTTGCAACAGTGATTTTTTCCTGTGCTGCAGGAGGCCCACTTGAAATTAAAGAAATTTGTGGGTGGGGGAGCAAAACAGTCAAATGAATGCACTCCTTGAAATATTTTCCTGGTATCCATTAACATCATCAAACCATTACTCATATGCTGTCATGCAACATCAATGACCCATTACTTAACACTGTAATTATTGTAATATGAACTGAACAACACACACATCTTTGCTATAGGACCACTGGGCAGATTATCCCTTTCTGCAGAAACAAGGTGACTGGCAGCACAGTTTCAGTACAGAAAGACCTGCTTTCCCCATGGGAAAAAAATGAGCAGACATCATCCGGGCAAAGCTCACAAGGGGCTGTAGGAGGCAAACACCACCGTGCAGCTTTTCCTCAGGTCACAGGAACACTGGGCTGGAAGTTCAGCACCCATAGCCATCACAGAGAGCATAAGCCAATTCATTTGATGTTGGTAGATCATCTGTAGGAGTCCCATTCTGGAGCTTTGCCAGGTCACCTGGAGAGCTTTGTCCTGCCTAATGCCACTGCATTGTCCCTTCAGCAGCAGGTTGTCAGTCCTGATCCTTTGAGGCCTGTCAGACCACACAGAAGGAGCCAAATGGCAGAAACAGTAGTTTCAGAGAGGTAGTTCATCCTACAAGATTCGGACACTGAACTGTGCCTGAACGTGCGATCGTAAATTCCCAAATTCCCAACTCAGATGAAGTTGCCCCTCCTGCCATTCCAGAATGAACATTGCTGCAAAGCATTTTTATTTCAGCATACAGAAATCTCCAAGGAAAGTCAGTTTCATGAGAAGAGTTCTAATCATATCCAGCACTATTAAAATCTGTCTCTGAAAATCAAGGATTTCAAGGACAGCACAGTGAACCGCCATAAAAAGAAAGCTCTAGGAGAAACTTAAATTATGAGTTTAAGCTAAAATGAATTTTTTCATCTCTCCTAATGAACCCATCCAAACAAAGAGCCATAAGGGTTTTTAATAAGATCAATGTATTTCTTTAAAATATTGAATTTTCCTACAGGCTTTGAAAATGCATCATCTCAGCAACTTAATGTGTTCAAACTCAGTGTTTGAACAAAAAGAATTAATCCTGCTGACTGACCAAGAAAGCAACAAGTTTCTAGTATTTGCTGCTGAAAACAAACATTCTGGTGATAATCAGCCTCTGAAACTTCATGGTTGCATTTGGGAATCCACAGTCACTCACAGAGACAGAAATATTTGTACATGATGCATGATATAATCCCAAGGACAGCAGCTATTAAATTCAGGTGACTTATTAGCAGAGATTCATTTTCTGTTTCCCACTTCATAACTTCAGCCCTGTTCTCCATGGATAAAGAGTGACATTAAATGGCACAACTTTACAGTTGTCTCTCCAATGTCAGCTTGCATCCCACATCTGTCCACAGTTTTGGGAATGTGGACAGCAGTTGATTTGGAACTGGACTGGTACAAAATTATTTCCAGACATTCAGTAATGGAAATATGTTTGTTGGCTACTTCCAATTACTTGAGGCTCCAAGTCTCCCGAAGTGCACATTTTAGCAAAAGTCATTACAAACCTGAACATATGCATAGATGCTTCCACACTGTACCATAAAATTTATTATTAATATTTTCAAAGAGACAAATTAAGTGACTAGAGCAAAGATTTATTATATTGATGAAAAATAAGAAAACAACCTCAGACAAAAAAGCTGGAAAATTATATTAAAACTGCCTACCTTCTCTGTTGACATATTTAATATGCTTTATAGCTTTTTAAAATTTGGAATTGAATGAAGTGAAACATTACCAGAAAGGAATGTTTTCACAACAAAAAATACCCTAAAAACTTAGCGTTAATGATACGAACTATATTCTTGATGCAGATCTTTGTCCTCCTTTAATACTTACATGTTGGCATTATTGGTCCCAAAAGAAATTTGGTCTTCAACTCTTAACAAGATATGCAAGTCAATTAGTGAGTAAATAAGCAAACAAAACTAGTGGGTTTTATTTTAAAAGCCTGCATGCCAGGACTTCTTCACTCCTACAAGCTGGAACATAGTAAGATCAATTGAATGTACAGCAAAGTGCACATGTAAAGAACATCAAAAACTAAAGATGTCATGCAAGTAGCAACAGGCATATGAGAATTGCCTGAGTAAAACTACAAAAATCAAAGTTTTCTCAAGCGTTTGATTGGGTCAACCTGTATTATGTCCTCGAACATAACCTAATCAGACACATCAAAAGCTTACATGGAAGACTTCACTAGTTAAAAGTGACATTGTGGAAAGTGGGAAGGATAGGAAAGAGAACAGGCGGAAAGAAATAGATTTTTTAAGAGCTGCAGTGGGTTTGTAATGTGGAGGAAAAAATCTCAATATCACTTAGTGATTTGCTCTTCACAGTCCTTCTGACAATGTATGGAGAAGCTACCTAAGGCATTTTCCAGTCCTAGTCAGAGCTCCCTAAGTACTCTTTGCTGAAGATAAATACTCTAACACTATTACAGCTTCTAAACAGAGAACAAACATTTCTGGTCAACAAAATATTAAGTGTTATTATGCACTTCATAAAAGCACTAGAGAGCATGGAAACCTGTCTCAGAGTAAAGTAGTAATAATACTCCACTACCATCTTCAAAAGACTTGGCTGCACTTTATCTTCACATTGCTCTGTACTACAATTTACAACACTTATCTTGTGAAAACTTTTCCTTTCACACAGACACAAAACTGGGGTAGAAAAGAAAAAGAAAAGGAAAAAAAAAGGAAAAAAAAAGAAAGAGAAACTGGGGTAGAAGTAGTTTAAATGTTAATTTACCCATGACAAAGATATCTGTGAAAGCAAAAAGGTGGAAGGAAAAGAAAGGTGAAGTTTCATATTAAACAACAGAAGAGCAAAAATAACCCCAACCAAATAACCCAGACACAAAGATTGCTTCATTCAAAAGACAGAAGAGCCATCACTTAGTGGTCACTGCCTTAGAAAGAACAACAGAGTCATAATCCTTATGAACTTAACATGCAAAAGTAGATGTGCCGTTCATACACACAAACACAACTGTATTTTGTGTGATCACTGTAAAAGTTAACCCATAGGCTGCCTACAAATCTTCACCAGAAAAGAAGTTAAAACCTCTACAGAAACATGGGTATACTTTTATCCTTCTACCTTAAGACCATACAATAACCAAACTGATCTAATCCAAACTGATCTGATTGATAGAGCTGCATAATTTATTTGCAGAATATATATTTGGAACATCTTCACCTTTTGCATGAGTCAAGCAGTATCTTCTTGCATATATTTTTACCTTAACATTCGGCAAGCATGGCTTAAATATCAACATGCATGATGGCACTTGCTAATACCATTTGCTAGAACATGTTTGGTAAAATTATTCTTAAACTAGTGACCCTCGGATTGAAATAGTCAGTTATAGTAGCCCTGACATAATATGGAAATGATTTCATGTCATAAAAATCCCTGAGAGAGACTCTAGTTTCAGTTTCTTCAGGGACAAAAATTACTCATGCAGCAGTTGCTTTGAAGTTGAAACTTACATGGAATTCACAAACTATTCATAGCTGAATAATGCAGATATAAGAAAAAGAAGTACTAATTATAATGATTTGTTAACCTTTCTTTTTCCAAATGTGTGAGGTGACTTGGAAATAAACCTCTGTCCTTTAAAATTACTTCACAGTCACAGCTTCATTCAAGTTTGACAGTTAATATTTTTGTACTTTACCACAATTAAGCCAAACACTCAACACAGCTAGTTGGTGGGTCAATGCTGGTCTCCCACATTTTTAAAAAACAGCGAGGTTTCTACTTGTCAGGGTAAATTTTAGGATCAGAAGACAATAACAAACGAACTTCAGTAGGTCACTAATTGCCAAAAAATTGTTATTTTAAAGGCATTTCCTGGCTTCAGGAATCTTTTTTTACCAAGCATAGAATACCTATTTGTTCAGTATCAGCCATAAACATTAAGGCAAGATGGATACAATAGCTGTCTTGGGTGCAACAATTCTATGACAGATTTACAAAAAACTATCTAAACCCACCAAAAAAACCCAGATTTATTTTCTTCAATTAGCATTGATTTTTCAAAAATTTGCAAGTAGGGAGAAGTTACCTAAGTGCGGTGTTGAAGATATTAATTTACTATATACTGCAGTAAAAACAAGTAGCAGAAAAAAATGACATCAAACATGGAAGACCTTGCACAAAATATTTTTTTAAACAAATTTTCTTTGTAGATTGAGAGAAACATAGAAAGTCTTTGATGAGAATTAAGTTGGAAATGGAGGTCTGTCACTGTTGCATATGATTCTCTAACTTAAGCAAGTCATAGGCATTGTTTCTTCATGAAAAATCTCAGGTCAGATCTTGAAACCACTCTTCCAGCCAAAGCCAGTAATTACTTGAGACTTTCACTTCTGAGGAAGGACCACAAAACGTATTCCCAGACTTCCCAAAATCTCGAAACTGATAGTTGGATGACTTCGTTTTAAAAACCACTGAGATGATGAGGAAAAACCAACACGTTACACATTGTCTTTGTCTCTCTTAACAAACCCCACAGGCACAGAACAGGATGCAACTAAGTCCATTAGCAAGTCCATTAACATCCCTAGCCAAAATCTGACTATTGTGTTTTGAATGATGCTCTGACACATATAGAGACCACATACAACATCATTCCTGTCAAGACAAACCTAATGTTTCCCTCATATCAACACTACTGAAAAAAAAGTTTTGGCAACAAGTAAACCAGTATATTGCACAGCACATCAGGGAATCAGGTGGATCCATTTGCTCTCTGGCATTTATAGCTTCACAAACAGCACTGCTAGAATGATTATGTTGCAGTTTGTTTTACTGCTGTAAGCAAATTAATAACCTTTGCAGACACAAAAGCAGAATGTGCTTTAAACAGAGCAGTTGGACAGAGAGATGGCAAAGGTTCTTCTGTTCATAGAGCTCAACAGAACTGAAAACCACATGAATAGCATCCTTCTTAATTGTTTGATCAGCCCTAAAGCCTACAAGAACCTTAGAAAATCGTAAAGAACTAGGTGGTTGCACATGGAACCTTTAGCAAAAGTCAAGAAATGAGGCTATTTTTATTAAACAAGTTGTTTTTATCACTCCTCACTGTGATTGTTATAATACAGATGGCTATCTAAAACATTACATATTATGAGAACAAAATCTCATAGGAATTTATTTAACATAATTGAATGTGTTTCTATTGTTCCATTCATCAGAACAAATTTATCAAAAGAAATTTTTGTTAATTGTCTAATAATACCCATTATGTTGACAAGAACTTCTCTGTTTAGTCCCAAGAATGGACAAATTCTTTACTGATAGAAGAAAAAGTACATAGTTTCATAGCAGTGAAAAAAATCCAAGCATATGGGGGAAAAGGCTGAGGAATTTTCACCACATTATTTCATGACACATCTTTGAGTTGTTCAGCTCATTTGATTGAGATGGATTACTTCAATTAAGATACATCTGTCTGAATACATTGCTGTTGCAGGGGGCACCTGGTAGCACTGTCACACATTGTGTTACAAGTTATTTTTCTAGACAAGTGAGCAGTCTGGTTTACACAAAAATATCAAGCCATCGTTATTCTTTTAGCTCACATTTCTTGGGAAGAGCATGGCAGTTTTCTGTGCATTTTAGCGTCCTGGCTGAGCCTATTACCCCAACAAAAGTGCACTGTTGGAACTGGGCAGTCGGATTTTTGATCACCTCTGCTAAAGGACAAGCGCACACACTATACAAGCTAATTCCAGTAAGGTAGCATCCTGGCTCAGTACCACTAATTTTTCCAGCAAGAGCATAGATCACCATGCTCTAGCTTCTGCTATCATTTACTGGAGGGTGACAGTATGATCATAAAAAGGCAAATGTGTATAACATATGTTAAAGTATTCATATGTAATTTCTATTCAAATGTGGGTTTCCCCCCCGCCCTGTTAAACGTGGGCATTGATCTGAGACTCTATTTAAATACAGCAGCACATATCATTTTCATTATTTTGCTGGGAGAAAAAATAGCTATTGCTTCCCACCCACAGGAAAAAAAAAATCTCAAATAAATCAGATTTGGTGCAAATGTGGCTCCCACAGATGTCTCCACACTAAATTCTTTAGTGACAAGATTGCTAGTATGAGTTACATGTCCAACATTAAAGACTGAGAAAAAGGTGGTAAGTGGGAAAGTAATATCATTTGCACTGATAAAGTAGGACTATAAAGACAGCTGTAATCTACACAAAGGCAGGATAGATGAGGACATAAAGTAGCAAACACAAATACTGAACTCTTTGGAAGCTTCTTTTTCAGATCCCTACAGTCACACACCTTTTTCTACCACCCCTAAAAACCACATCTTTGACCGAAAGAAACCCAAGCCATTCTTCAAAAATGTTCATAATTTCCTTTATAAAAATTTGCTTTCAAGGTGAGTGTACTGGGTTTGTATGTGAAGGTTTTGGTAGTAGGGGGGCTACAGGGATGGCTTCTGTGAGAAGGTACCAGAAGCTTCCCCCATGTCCAATGGAGCCAAAGGCAGCCAGCTCCAAGATGGACCCACTGCTGGCCAAGGCCAAGCCCATCAGTGACGGTGGTAGCACTTCTGGGATAGTGTACTTAAGAAGTGTTAAAAACCTGTCAACAAAATTTCAGCGAGAGGGAGAGGTGAGAATATATGAGAGCGACAGCCCTGCAGCCCCCCAGGCCAGCGCCACAGGAGGGGCAGGGGGGGCTCCAGGGGCCGCAGCAGAGATTCCCCCCAGCCCGTGGTGAAGCCCACGGTGAGGCAGGCTGTGCCCCTCAGCCCATGGAGGCCCACGGTGGAGCGGAGGGATGCTCGAAGGAGGCTGTGACCCCATGGGAAGCACATGATGGAGCAGGGTCCTGGCAGGACCTGTGACCCCATAGAGAGAGGAGCCCAAGCTGGAGCAGGTTTGCTGGCAGGGCCTGTTCCCCCACAGAGGTCCCACACTGGAGCTGCGTGTTCCTGAAGGGCTGCACCCCATGGGAGGGACCAATGCCGGAGCAGTTCATGAACAACTGCAGCCCAATGGGAAGGACGCACACTGGAGAAGTTCACGGAGAACTGTCTCCTGTGGGAGAGACCACATGTTGGAGCTGGGGAAGAGTGTGAGGAGCTTCCCCTGAGGAGGAAGGAGAGGCAGAGATGTGTGATGGACTGACAGCAATGACAATTCCTTATCCCCCTGCACTGCTGGAGGTGAAAAGGTAGAGAAAATCAGAAGTAAAGTTGAGCCTGGAGAGAAAAGAAAGGTGGGGGGAAAGTGTTTTAAGATTGGGGGTTTTTTCTCATTAACCTACTCTAATTTGATTGGTAATAAATTAAAATAATTTTTCCCCAAGTCAAGTCTGTTTTGCCCATGACGGTAATTGATGACCTCCCTGTCCTTATCTCAACCCATGACCCTCTTGTTATGTTTTCTCTCCCCTGTCCAGCTGAGGAGGGGAGTGATAGAGCAGCTTTGGTGGGCATCTGACATCCATCCAGGGTCACCACTGTGCAATTTCAGCTGGAAAAAAGTTTGAAGTGTTTAAATCTTTCAAAAATATTAATAATTATGCATTTTTGAAAGAGTTACACACTTCAAATTTAAATGCCATAATGCAGTAACATTGTAATAAGTGTACATTGAGGGGAAAAACTGTCCCTTCCTGTTTAAAAAAACAGCCAGTTGTTTATGGCAATTTTTTTTAAATTTAGCATTTACAAAGTGAGGAAGATGTACTCTTGGTAGAAGAAGGTCAGGTCAGAGAACACTTCAGCAAACTGGATGTATGTAAGTCCATGAGCCCTGATGGGATGCACCCACGAATGCTGACAGAGCTGGCAGATGTCATCACAAGGCCAATCTCAATAATCTTTGATTGACCATAGCAAGTGGGACAAGTACCTAAAGGCTGGAGGAAAGCAGATGTTGTCCCCGTCTTCAAGAAGGGCAAGAAGAAGGACGCAGGGAACTACAGGCCAGCCAGCCTCACCTTGATCCCTGGGAAGGTGGAGTAGCAGCTAATCCTGGAAAACATTTCCAGGCACATGAGGGACAAGAATATCACCAGGAATAGTCAGCATGGCTTCACCAAGAGGAAGTCATGCTTGACTTGAAAAACTTCTACAGTGAAATAACTGGACTGGTAGATGAAGGGAGAGCAGTGGATATTGTCTACCTAGACTTCAGTGAAGCCTTTGTCTCCCATAAGATCCTCACAGAGAAGTTTTTGAAATATGGGCTGGATGAGCAGTGAGGTGGATGGAAAAATGGTTGGACAGCTGGGCCCAGAGAGTGATGATCAGTGGCATGAAATCTAGTTGGAGGCCAGTAATTTGGAGTGTACCCATGGCGTCAAATCTGGGTCTGATCCTGTTTACCATTGTTATTAATGATCTGGATGGTGGGACAGAGTGCACCCTCAGCAAGTCTCATCGTGACACAAAACTAGGTGGAGTACCTAATATGCCAGAGGTTTGTGTTGCTAACCAGAGGAATCTCAACAAGCTGGAGAACTGGGAGGACAGGCAAGTGGAGTTCTACAAGAACTGCAAAGTCCTTCACCTGTGAAGGAGCAAACCCATGCACCAGTGTGTTGGGGGACACCCATCTGGAATGCAGCTCTTCAGAAAAGGACCTGAGGATCCTGGTGAACACCAAGCTGAACATAAGCCAGCAATGTGTCCTTACTGAAAGAAGGCGAATGGCATCTTGCTTGGCATTAGGAGTGTTGCCAGCAGATCAAGGAAGGTCATCCTTCCCTGTTACTCAGTACTGGTGAGGCCACACCTAGAGTTCTGTGTCCCCTCTACGATAGAAACACAGACATACTGAAAGGAGTCCAACAAAGGTACACGGAGATGGTGAAGGGACTGGAGCATCTCTCCTATGAGGAAAGGCTAAGGGAGCTGGGGCTGTTCAGCCTGGGTAAGAGAAGGCTCAAGGGAATCTCATCAATATATATAAATACCTGCAGGGAGGGTGCAAGGAGGATGGGGCCAAGCTCTTTTCAGTGGTGCCCAGTGACAGGACCAGAGGCAATGGGCACAAACTGAAACACAAGAGGCTCTGTCTGAACATCAGGAAACACTCTTTCATTGTGAGAGTCACCAAGCACCAGCACAGATTTCTCAGAGGGGTGGTGGAGTTTTCCATCCTTGAAGATATTCAAAAGCCATCTAGACATGGTCATGGGAAAATGGTTTTGGTGGATCCATTTGACCTTGGGGCTTGGACCAGATGACCTTCACCGGTCCCTTCCAACCTCACTCATTCTGTGATTCTGTGATATCTTTTAGCTTGTGAAGGAAGTAAATTTTTATTTTAAAAATAAACAGAATTTACACTGAGGCGGAATCTGGCACTGTGCATTTGAAAGTGAAACTCACCTTTCAGGTCAGCAACAATAGATTTTGGATTTGATTCTTGCACCTGATTCCTTGTAATTTTTAACTTCAGCTAAACAAATAAATTCTTTGTAAAAATATATTCTACTTATACCTCAGGGTCCAACCCTGACATTCACCACTAACCCAGGGTGACATCGCAAAGGAGCTGCCCCATACCCATTCCACAGCCAGCAGAAACAAACGTGGCAGCTCTGGTACTGTGGAGCCAGAGAAGCAAGTCTGACTGATGCTGCTGCTTCAGCTCCTTCCTGGGAAGTCTCCTGCTCCCCAGAAAGCTCCATCCCCCATCACAAACCCCTCCTTATGGGAATAGGGATCAGGAGCCCTGAAGGGCACTCTTACTAGCCTATGGTTAAGCACTTATCCACAGCTCTTCAAAAACATTTCCTATTAAAACATGATTCAAGTCCATTCTTTGCAAGGTTCTTCACCACAGTAATGACCTGACACTTGGTCCGTGCCACTCAACACGTACACATCTATACAACTGCTAACAGCCTAATTTTCTATCACCTTACCTGAGAGCAGCTGGGAAAAGCCTTCTATTGAATTAGTTTATTATTTTGCACTGCTTTTATTTGACAAGCCACATAATGCCATCTTTTGAGCCAGGAACCTTCTTGAGTTATATCCAGAAATGTCAGCGTGATCCACATGTAGCACATAAAAAGGATTCATCTTTTAATTAGCAAAACTAAATAAGAGAGATGTACTAACAATACTTCTTACTGAGTCCACCATTATTTTTCTCTCAGGTAACAGATGAGGGCTGGTAATGTTTTTTCCCAAACTAATCTCTACTTCAGAGCACAGTTCTGATTAATAGGCTAATATATGTACAATTTATTTTTAAGCTCAGTAACTTTTTCTCCCTTTTGAACACAATCCTATATTAATCTTAGCACTCTTGTCAACAAGGAAGAAAGCTGTCCCTGTTGTCCCTTGGCATTTAAGGCTGCATTCAATGCAGATAAGGTTTGTTTGGGAACGTACAGGGTTTGCTGAAGACAATCACTGGAGATAGAACCTTAATTTAACCTCAAGCCTGTAGAATTTCCCCTGAGACATGGATGACTGATAACATGGCAGAGGGCAAGGAAAGCACAAAATTATTGAGAAATGGAAGCAGCAAATCTCGAGTGTCGAATTTCCTCCTGTAAATCATTGTTTATAAGGATAGTCATGCATGTCTGACTCAGTCTGGTGACACTAAGAGGCATCTTAAAAGAGTAGTTTTAAAATGCACTGGCAGTGGATGTTTTTAAAAGTAGTTTCCAAGACATACAAAATACAGCTGTCATATATTCATCTTAAACCAAACTGTCATTACAGAATCAAAATACACTTGCTCACAGTATCCTATGTACAAGGTAGGTCAGCAGTTGTTAATTTAAATGAAATAAGTCCTTAAGAGAGGGCTAGATAACGTTTCCCATAGGACCATTAGAAAACGGTGTTAATGAGCATTATTAAAGCCTGCTTCTGTAAGCAAATAGATCTTTATTAACTCAGGTTGTATGTGATGTTTCTTGTGTTATAGTTCTAAATTGGCAGCATGAAAAACTAGATAGTATTTTGTTTTAAGTAAAAGGGTTTTCTCTGTTCTAAACTTAAAGCTATTCTGTTAGGCTTAAAGGTTAAATAACCCTTTTATTTGCTAATGATAAATTTAATTGCCTGAAGCCAAATTGAATACAAGCTGATTTATGTTTTTCTTTCTATAGGGATAAAAAAAGCATCCTTAGTAGACATAGCTAGAGAAGGACGGCCCAGCTTCAGAAACCTTGATTTCAGAATGGAAGAATTTATTAATTTAAAATAGAACACATGAATATCCTTTATCAGACAAAAAGGTGCAAAGAAAATACCATATGTGCTATGGAAAAAAACAACAAAACCAAAACAACTGCTTAATTTTATTGCAGTTCCAAGTGTGGATTCTCTTTTAATCACATCTTCTGAGTAGCAAAACAAAAGCAATTTTTCTTCCAGCTATCAATCATAAAGCCTCCAAATCCCTGAAAAACCAAACTAAATTAGAAGAACTGAGTTAAATGTAAACCCAGATTTTAGGGAAAAAATTTAAATCAATCAATCACTGAGCCAACACAGTAGTCTTTTATTATAAAATCAATTATGTGCAGTTGAAGAAGCATTTGAGTTTCACTGTTAAAGGCTGCTGCCATTTATTTTTTGATAATAAAAATACCAAATCAACATCCTTAGCTGATACTTTAAAATACTTGTGTATTTGTAGAGAAAACAGAGATGGTAGTGCAACAGAAGGGCAGGGGAAAACATAACCCCTTAAGACAGCATCCTGCACTTCGTATTGAGCAACAGCTAATGAAATCCTAAGAGGTTTGTTACATAAGCCGGTGGACTGGAGAAACCTTTAACATGTAGGAAACTGGAGTTAATTAAACTGTTACGGGTATCCTATCCATCATCCCACCAGACTGCTCTATTCTAAACCTATTTTCATTTTGCAATTGAAAAAATGTATTTTGAGTGGTTGATAAATCATGTTTACTGTCCTTATTGATTTGACATTTGCATGACAAAGCATAACCTTTATGCTTTTATTATCTAACAGCATTTCCTGAATCTTTCTCTGCTACAGGAAGTATTTGATTTCCAAGCAATTAGACATATCTGACAATTAGCAGACAGTAAGAGTGTTCCCTTCTACAAATTAATCAGTTTGGGAAAGCACTGGTTCATCATTGACCTGAATTTGCTGAAAAAGTTGTTTTATTGAATCTCATTTCAATCTGCTTCAGCACCCTAATGTAATCAGAGTGCATTCCAACTGCTCATATTTCATTCACAGGATAGATTGCCTTTTAGGAGTTTCCTTTCCCATATAATAATTCTGAAAACAAAATGCAACATAAGAGAATTTAAACTTAAGTTTAACAGCTGGCCGCATTTGTGGGGATCAGCAGAAGAAATGAGATCAAGTATTTTCTAATACAGATAAGGTCAAGGAAAAGAAGCAAGCTGGTCACAGCAATATTTTATTTTGAATCCTTAATAAGTCAGATAATTTTTTTATTTCCTGTTTCAGGCACTGTTTCTGAGGATTCACTTTTAATACATGGTGTGTGTTAAATCCCTTCATGATATTTTTAAACTTTTATCCATGACTTACTCAAGCACATATTTATGCCACAAGCCTTTACATTGCAACATTAGAAGTCACTGTAGTCAACTCACGGAAAATATGCTTGTTTCTTTAGTTTGGAGACATTTCTTCAGAGATAAAATTTAGTAATGAAAGTTTTTGCATGTTTCACATTTATGAAAGAGTATGGTGCAATTCTGTCTTACCTGTGAAATGAGATGCGTGGCCTGAGATAAAATCTTGAAGCTCATATTCGTGAAAGGAAACATCTTTTCCTACATAAACAGGCCACATCATTGTGAAAGGGGCCTAAGGCACCACATTGAGCTAAGAGAAGCTGCTCCCAGTGTGGGTGCTGTGTGAAAGAGCTGTACCACTACAGTCCCTCACAAGCCTTAAAGCAAAATATGCTGGAGGCTAGAGCCATGTTTTGCTCTAGACTGCAGTACAAACCCCGGGAGCTCATGGTCATCACTGATAATCTTCAGTTAACCCGGACATCTGTCGTAATTTAAATAGCTTCTCCCCTTCCCAACGTTATCCAACATCATTACAAAGAAAGAAGGGGTGTAACTTGTGCTTCAGAGAGAGGCAGAAACAAGATGACAGAAATTTGGCTCAAAGCTTTTGCTGGATTTCAAATTTTACACTGTACCTCTAGACAGTGTAATTCACATCATCCAGTGAGAAGAGCCACAGGGCTATTTCACACAGAGCTACAGGGTGATACCACATACAAACCTTGTACTTCTTAGGCATCTCGCAAGCACGATACAATGATTTAGACAGGGTAAGAGTAGTCACACGCTTTAGGCAGTGCTACTGGTAGCAATTTTACTACAAAATTTATGAACTAGAGCAGAAGAAAGAGTTCTTTCTCTGAGATGGAATGCAAAGACTGTAATCTGCTTCTTTTCGCTTTTTCACACTGTGCAAGCAAGAAACAAAGGGAAATAAACAGTGTTTTGATATGTTAAGCTAATTAAAAGCTGACCAAGAATCTAGAGCTAAGATGTCAGAAATTAGTCATTATTTTTTGATAGCAATCAGTAAGTGTAAATTGTTAATCTTGTTATTTCTTGCTGAAATAGTACTCAACCATCAGTTCTCATCCAGAGAGTTATTTTTAAGCAAGTACATTTATGTCATCCAGTAAAATGATGCCTTTCTTTCAGCCAAAGCTTTTAGTATTTTATCACCTTTTACCTCGCCTTTAAACAACTCCCTCACTCCTGGGGGAACTTTATGTTGTATCAGGGCATAAGATTCTGGACTCAATCCCAAAGTCCATGTGCAGGCAAAATTCTCCTTGCTCAACAAATAGTTTAATAAACTTCAGTGAGATTTCAGCATGACCATACAATCAGAAAGAATAGCATGTGATGAAAGTCAATAAATACCTTTTTTTGCCTCAGCACAAGGTGGGAATATTTGTAGCGCACCAGTAACTAGTTTGGACATGTTGCCCTAATGTAAAAGCTTATATATATATATATATATAAAAATCCATCTTTAATTCTTTCAAAAAATATTGCTTTTGTTTCCTACATTGTGTACAATATTATGTGAAAAAACAAGTTAAAAATAGAAACAATGGTTTCCTCTCAGCTAATTCTTAAATGGAAAAATCTGGATATCTTTCTTTAATATAGTGGAGCAATTCAAGCAGTAGAATATTCTTGCAGCAGGGCAGATCTTGGCTGCATTACTTGATGTTTATGCCATCTTGTATATGGAAACCTATTGTTTGTGTTGGCACCTAAGAACAAGCCTACAATGCAGGCTTAAATTTTCCTCCATTTGAATGATCTGAAGATGCCTTTTTTCCCCTATCCCATTATTTTGCTAAAGGTGCCATTCAGAATTGATTTCTGATAAATTCAGCCTGGTGCCTCTGTGACTACTGCATAGGTACAGTAGCTTTAAATATTTATATTGTGCTGGTGGTGATAATTATTATTCCAACTCAGTATACTTTTAATGCATTTAAATGTCAGTGTTTCTCAGTTTAATTCATCGTGCATACGTTCAGATGCTTGTATACATATATTCAGTATGCATCTCCAAGGACCTAAAAAGACCTATTCATATTTTAGCAGCTGTGAGAAAGTGAGGACAGATTTCCTTTACATTCCTAACTGTAAACATTAATTAGGTGCTTGACACTCATTAATGATTAAAAAACTTTTTGTAAAATAATCCGTCATAATTCTTTTATCACTATGCCAACCCAGAGTACTATTTCATTGTACTGTGGTGTCTCTGATGGCAAAATTAAAAACGATGTGCTAAAATAAAATCCATTTACTCGGTTTGTTTCCATGGGAAAAAACTGGGTTTGCTGTGATACCTAGTAAGTTTCTGAATACAAGAATGTCATGCCTTATTATCTGTTTGCATGCATTTGTTGAAAAGCCATTATGCAGTTGCCTAAACACTCAGTGTGTCTTCTCAGGCTTAGCCACTGCAGCAAAGCAGAATCTCAAAACCAAGAACTTGAAGATTTTCTCCAAGATATTAATAAAATGCTAAGGGTTATCACAAAAGCAAAAAACAAACATTCCTTTTTGCAAATGTGACTGGAATGTATTTAACCTTGGCTTTCCAAGTGGTACTACTTGCAATTGTTCACTTAAGCAAAGCACAGAAGAAAGGAACATCACATTCCCAGGAGGCCTGACAAATAATTTCCAAGGTCAGGCATATGCACAAAAGAAACAACAGCTCCTCACCCTGTGTCCTGTTACAGCATCTTTCCTTATGCTGCCTGTGACACTGTCTGTTCGGTCCCCTTGAAGGGTTATGAAGGCTGCCACGTAGAATGGGTCTGGTGTTGTCCAAAACATGAGACTGAAGCTGCCACTTGTCAGTACACAGCTAACTGTTCAGAGAATCCCTCTATTGATTTTCTTGGTGTGACTCCACCCTGGCTGTTTTCTCAGCCTAATGCTTCATCTCCAGAATGTGTAATGGTAATTGACCAGAACAGAGTGTCAGGACTAATTAATGTACTCCAGTTATTGGCGAGAGCACTGGTTTTCAATGAGTGTCCTAGCTGTTATTTATGGCATTTAATTAAGGTACAATCTTATCTATATAATCAGTGTGTTGTAAAATAGAAGAGTCAAACTACATAGCTGCAATATGCCAAACATGCCATGCACAGCTACACTGGCACAGAACATTTAGACATTTTTGCAAGTCATGAGAAATTTAGGAAATTAGTAGGGTTTTTTAGCTTTTACAAGGCATGTGAAAGCATTCTATGCCTTCTAAATGGATTTACTCTAACTGCCTAATTCATTATGCTAAAACCATGAAGCAATTTCCTATTCAAAGCCCAGCTCACAGGCTCTCTGTTGTCAAGTATTTGAATTTCAGATTAGAAATGTGTTCATTTGGATAGCATGAAAGGAAAGCTTTGTTGTCAGCTTTGCTTTATGTTCTGCCAGCAGCTAAATCCCTCTTCTTCAGCGGTCACCAGCAAAATACCAGACCTCCACTCTGGTCTCGACTATCTCGAAACAAACACAAATGCCTTTGGCCTTTATGGCTTAAACACTGGTTTGAGGTTTGCTGTTCTTCCCTCTCCCTTAATATTTTTTTAGGGATTATTTCTGACAGATGATATCAGCAAATGTTTAGATTCCAGTGAGTTTTTCTCATCCTTACAGAAAGGGAGTGGAGGGAGGGGGAGAGCATTTCCACAGTGGGGGAGAAGAGCCAGGACATTTGGTCCTGTTAGAAGCTCTGTAGTTTGTTATGGAACAGCGAGTTGAAGTGGCTGCAGCCTTTTTACCCTCAGCATGTTTCCAGCTATCATCTACGCTGAATTTTAACTATGCTGCTGCTTGCTTGTTAGCAGTTATTTCTTTGCTGGCTTGGAAAAAATACAGACAGCTGACAAAAGTCAGGGGCTGCATTTCATGCAGAGTAAAACAAAGTTACCTAATACAGCCTGCAGGACAAAAAACCCGAAGCACTGGTATCTTTGTCTAGCAGTATGGAATTCAGGAATCCCAGCCACATTTCTCACAGGAAAGAGCTTTTCAGAGCTCTTCCATTACTGTAAGCTGTTTCTGCCAGGTTTAGGGTCTGCGCTGTGGAAGGACAAGCCCAGCACATCCTTCTATTAATTAAAAGCAAACATTCACACAAGGAATGTTGTAACCTAAACACGAACTTTAATGGTTGTAACATAGCTGGAAGCAAAAATAATTACTAGCAGCTATAGAAGACATTGAGATATTTGTAATCCCTTTGCTTTTGAATACAATAACCCCTATGTAGTCATAATAAGCTCTTCAGTATAGGAAACAGTAATAGAAGATCTCTCTCCTGATACTGAGGCTGTACAAATAATTGATTTCTCAGCTGAACAGATGAAGTGAAAGGAGGGGGGGGGGGGGGGGGGGGGAAGGTTCGATCCAGGCTGAATTTAAATTTTCTCTTTTTTCTTGTGTTAATGAAAGAAAGTAGAGGCAGGAAGCATTTCATCCAGTTTGGAATGTCCTGCTGAATTCTGACTGAAACATTTCACCCTGGGCAACAATGAGGAAAGGCACGAGTCACCTGAGGAAAAGGCAGTGGCACAGGGACATTTTGCCCTCCCACCTGATATGTGAGCTGGTGTCCTGGGGGGTGCCTGCACCACAGCCCCAGCAGCAGGACAGGGGATGCTGCTACCTCCAGCTACAGCACACTGTGCCAAAGCACACGGGTCCCCCAGGGGGGCAACCATTTACACATCTTTCCTCCCTGTAACACCCTCTCTAAACCTCTGCCTGCCAAACCAGGCTATGGCAGCCCCAGGTCCCCCATCTCTTCTCCACCAGGTGAAAGATGCCCGAGCTAGCACTCTCCCCCTTGAAAAAAGAACTACCCCAGCAGCTGGAGCTGAGTGTCCTAATCAGCAGTTCAGAGACACCCTAGACCAGGGGTCTTCAAACTGTTTAACCAGGGGGCCGGCGCGGATGCAGTGGCAGGCAGCCATCTGCGGCTGCTTGGTTTCCCACCCAACCCCCGGCGGGGGGGTCTGTAAATACCGGGGGCCAGATTGAGGACCCTGGGGGGCCGTATCCAGCCCGCGGGCCGTAGTTTGAGGACCCCTGCCCTAGGGAGTCACTTTTTACAGCTGTTTAATGACGCTGGTTTCTATGCAAAGTGGCACAGACCTCAAAGAAAGTATTGAAAGAACCCCACCTCACCGAGCCCAAGGACCGCTGCGGAGTTCATCTCAGTTCATCAAAAGTGGGAGGTCTCTGTTGAAATCCCTGTCCAAAATCGGGCACAAAGCAGGTTTCTGTTTCCACGTCTGGCTCCCAGGAGAGTGAGCACCAAGTATTTCACCCAGCTCTAAATGACACATTGTTCCAACATGTGTTCCCAAGTGTTAAAAGTGAAGGCAAATGAAGGCATGCCACTATGCCCATTGATAAGGCTCCTGGCACCCTATTTCATAGTTAGCAGAAATGAGCCTAAAAGCCTACAGAGTTTAAATTCTCTAATTCAAGAATGCTCTTGTACTCCAATTGTGTATGCTTTACAATATTTAAATGCAAATAATATTCAGGTCAGGTTTCTGACTGGCTGCTAAATACCCTCTAGTTCTCTTGTGGAATTTGTTTCCTCAACCTCGGATTATACAAAGAGAATTAGAGAGCATTAGTATATATTATATAAAGTTAAATAAGAGTGCTAAGAATTCAGGTCCAAACCATTTTAAGTTAACAATGACATAAAACTATTATGTTGCAAATAACATACTCAAGCTATTACTGATGCTTACACTTTTATTATTCTGAAGCACAACAATTTTACTTCACGCATAAGCCATTCTACTGTGCTGTAGGTAAAACCAAGCTTCATAATCCCTAATAACTTTACCAAAGTCTATCATTAGGCACATTCTGCAGCTGTCAGGGCAGTGTGCTTGCCACCCAATACAACCCTCATGGAGGAACGCATGCTGTGGTTTAGAGGACCAAATCCTAAATTTGCTGTAAGGACTTCATGAAAAAGAGTCAGATTTCAAGTTACCATGAATTTGCTACATCCAATAAGATGGTGCATTATCACATGTCCAGAGGGAGGGAGAAGAGAATTCCCACCATAAGAACACATGAAACATTTTTTTGTGCTACTTTATCATCCATATTGAACAAAGGAGCATTAGCAGGCATGTCAGACCCTTTCCTCTTAAAATCCAGAAGCACAGAAGTGTGTAAAGGAGTCTATTTCCACACAGCACACAGAATCTGTGTGTTTAAGCAATATAATTAGACATCTAATACAGGGACCAAAACAGTCAAGCTAAAACCATTGCCCTCCCCACCACGTTTTCAGAAGGCAAACAGGTAAGAAGTTACTATGGTGCAAGTTCAATACCCCATTCTAGCCAAAGCACTGTCCCCTGCCAGTTCTGAGAGAAGTACCTAAGGAGCAGGTGATATAAAAAGATGCTGGAAAGCAGCTTTGCAGAAGAGGACCTCGGGTCCTGGTGGAGCCAGCATACGTCAGCAAGGTGCCCTTGCTGTGCAAAAGGTGAATGGTATCATGGGCTGCATTATACGAAGTATTGCCAGCAGTTCAAGGGAGGAGTGCCTTCCCTCAGAACATCAAGAAAAACTTTTTCACCATGAGTGTGATCAAGCACTGGTACAGTTTTCCCAGAGAGGTGATGGAGTCTCCATCCTTGGAGATACTCAAAAGCTGGTCCTCGGAAACCAGCTCTAGGTGACCTGCTTGAGCTTGGGGGTTGGACCAGATGACCTCCAGAGGTCCCTTCTGACCTCAGCTATTCTGTGATACCATGTTGCCTGTGCTATGCTTTGGTCCATTCTCCAAACAGCATTATTCTTTAGGACCTGAGCATGGACCTAAGTATTGGGGCTGTCCAGTATGCTGCTAGGTGCTAGGCTATGTTGTTTACCTGAAATAAAAAAAAGGTGTGCATATAGGTCTGTATATGCACGCATATATATATATATATGTGTATATTTTTTTTTCATATTTTTATATTTATACACACACACAAAGACTTGTCTAAACCATAAATAGCTAAAAATACTTTTTAAGTATCAGGTGTGTTGCACAATTTCTTCCAAGTTCTACTCCAATATAAAGCTGATATGCAAGGTGACTAGCACCTCAGCAAAGGAAAGACATATTTCTATCACTATGCTATCCACACAGCTGCTAGAGTCCCACTGCTCCAGATTTCTGAATCCATGCTTTAAAAAATCCCTGGCAAACCTTGACCCATGGACATTTCTACCAGTATCTCATACAGTGGTTAAAGCCAACAAGCGCAGAGACTTGTAAACAGCAGTGTGGTGAGAAATTGCAAAAAAATACTGCTTTAGTAAAGATGATGCCTATTAAATTCAAAGAATGAACTTCAGCTTTCCTCAACCTTATTGTCTGGTTAAGAACTCATTACGACCTGTAGTACTATTTTAAAAGTGCTTTTACTGGCTGCACCAGCAATTTAATTAACCAATAAAAAACGGCATTCAAATGCTTTCTGATGCAAAGTAAAAGTTTTAGCCTGACAGCAAACATAAACCCTCATGCCTTGATCACTTAAAGATGAGCAGACTCTCCTTTAAAAGGAAGGCAGCCTTTTCAGCATTATGCAGGGGATGTGTTTTTGTCCTCTACTATTGCTTTGTTCCAAATAAAAGGAGACATGATTATTTCTTTGTGTGATCTACCTTCTGATATCCTTGGCCATAAACTCCTTCCATATGGAGTCCCTGATCCTAATCTGTTTCCCCCTTTTACAAATCACATTAACTAATCTGACTAGTCCCTTGTCCATATCAGCACAGTCTCCCTGAAAGATCAAAACCAGACTAGTTACACGGTCTTAGGATGAAAGGCACAGAGCTTGTCAGAGAAGTCTCACTTCCCATGCAAAAGGACAGTTTAATTGCTCAACAGCAAATTGCCTCAAGATGCAACAAAGCAGAGAATGGATCTGAGGGACTTTTTGTACCAGAATCAGAGGCAATATATTACTGTACAGCCTACCCTGGCCTTAGATACAAAAGGCAGTACACAATTTGTTTGTCTCACCAGGTATTGGATATTGTATTTCATTAAGATGCAACTAATGAGAAGCTATTTCAATACCTGCAAAGTCTGAGTCCTGACATTTGGCTCACCTGCTTACATGTCCATTGTGCTTGTCCAGGAAAAAGTGCTTTCCATATGGCTTACTGAAGAGCATTGTGTGTCACAGAGGTTTTACTGTTAAAAATAAGTAAGCCACAACACAACAGTTCCAGATGACACAGTACGTAAAGAGATGAGTAAATAAATGTCAGAGTGTCCTGTTGTTCTCTTCCCTGGTAAATGGAGGAAAAAATGTGCTGTCTAGCTAAAGAACTCCTGTTCAGAACAAGCTGTTAATACAACAGTAAAAGCCAAGTGTCCAAACTACAGAACACAGGGAAGAGTCAAGGGAGGGGTTTTAAAAAATATTTCTGGAATTAAGCACATACGAGCACACATTTAGAAGTGCTTAGATATTTTTCCAATCTTGCTCACACAGCAAAGACTGTAGGTAGTAACACGATCAAAGCAACACATTTTTTTAAGCAAGCTGGCAAAGTAACGTATTGTACCATAGGAGGGGCTTTCTAACCAAAATGCATAGCTTGCATGAAATGCTTAACATGCTGTATTTCTGAGAAAACCTATTAACATGCCAAAGATCATATTTATGCAACTCTGACTTGCCTCAAACTAGCAAGACAGAGTTTTGTTGATTTCCTAATGAGATTTCCATCAGCATTCAAACAGAGCCAGCCTTGGCTTCAGGCTACAGTTCAGTCACTTTCAAAACTCCACAGATTTGAAAGGCATTTGGAGAAACAGGTAAGCTTCCAAAACAACCACAGAAGACTTTCCCTTTTAGTTCTCAAAAAAAACCCAAAACAAACAACCAAACAACAAAAAAACACCAAAAGACAAACCCCACAGGTGGCCTGTGTTGTCAGCTGTCCTCAACCTTGTGCTCTGCTGTTTCTCTAGGATGGTGATGCCCCCTGAGATGCACAAGGTATAGCAAACCCTGAACTGAGATCCCAGCAGAGTAACACTGACTGACTGCCAGAGAGCCAGATGTCTCCTGATCAAGTGTCACCAGAATTGAGAGGGCTTTGGTCAGCTATTTAGGAGAAGGTGGATAAGGGGAGGCCTGCTGAGAAAAAAAATAAATAAATTAGTCAATGAAAGTGGTTTGGATTTGGGAAGGGATGGGGATGCAGGTCAGGAGAACGGAGGGAGGGTGGGGAATGATCCGTTTTCATTACAAGTCGAAAGTGAGACTTCAGAAAATTCAAATAAGCATTTGAACTCTGGAAGCCTTACAATTAACAGAGCCGGGCTTGGGAAGCCTTTGATGCCTGCCCCGCAGTGCTGTCAGCCCCGCAGACGCAGCGCCCCGCGCCAGCCCGGCCAGACCCGGCTGCACGGAACCCTGCCCGGCAGGCAACCAGCCCGCTCTGCAGCACGGGTTCTGATCGGGCAGGACCCCCATTAACCCATTAGCTTCTCAACCTCCGCAGGGTCCCTCCCCATGCCAGTGCGACGCCTCGCCCAGCATGGGGACACGCCGGCATCGCCCAGCGCCGGCCATCCCTGGCGGGGCTGGGAGCCGAGGTTTGGAGAGGACCTCTCTGCCACTGCAGAGGGTGTGCCTCGCACAACCGGCAAACAAAGGATGAGGGAAGGAATAATAACTGTGATGAAGGAATGTGAATTATTCATAGCAAATTAATGCGAGCCACCAGGGGCTGGCAGGGAGAGAGTTTTGTTCTGTTCGTAGGATGGGTAGCTGCTCAGCTGCACTTTTGTGGGATCTCATCCATATCGTTCACAAGATGACAATTTTACATCATAAGAGGTCCCTGATGGCATGTATTAATTTATAATAGAGGCAAAAGGAAGGGAATATTTTTGTGTATCACACTAGTAAAACACACAAACTACTCCCTCAAGGCACATATACGCATACATTAAAACATTAGCAATGGCACTGGAGTTAATAAGAGCTGTGACATACAACACAACCATTCACACAACACTTCATGGTAACCCAAAGGCAATGCTGGGTACTCACACTACTCTTAAGATGGGAAACCACACAGCTGAAATGGAAGCAAGGAAAAATGAAATTATTGGATGCCTGGCACACGCTTTTAAAACAAAAAAGTGAACAGTAAGGCCACGTCCAACTAAGTATCCATGCAGAAGGAAAAGATTTCATTTAAGCAAGGCTGTGTATTTGTTAGTGTGTTTGTCAACACTTTCATTACTTTAGTCAACAGGGATGAAATCACGTCAGCATGGAGCACTGTAAATGTATATGGGTTTAGCTGAGGCAACAGTCTGGCTGAAACCTAGTGCTGTTTTTTGCAACAGCATATTACTACACTCCTCTGTAAGTTAAATTAATTTCTGATTATGTTTAACCTAATGCAAATAAGTATCTGTTAGAGTTTGGGTTCCCTCACCCTCCCATCTCCTCTTACCACACAGAATAGTGATAGAAAACAAATGTTTGCAAAGCTGAAAATAGCAGAGCTTGGAACTGCACTCTGACATGGATAATCTCAGGACAAAAGAAAAAAAGATGGCAGAACGCTTTGAGGTCTACCAATTGCTAACTATTTTTGGATAGTACTGTGTTTCAGAAAACACCACAATGAATTACTGAAATAAACTTTTTAATCAAAACCAAGAAAAGACTAAACCATGACTGATAGTAAATGCTAAGTATCAGAACATTTGGACTTTTGATTTTTCCCAGTTGTGTGGCAGTTGGCAAACCATGGAGTATTCATCAATGCCTTGATATAATTCAGGTGGTTTACAGCTGGAAAAAAAAAGAGGACAATAACACTGGTTTGGAGCTAAAAGAAGGCATTTGCTGTCACACCACTTTATGGAGCAGAAACACAGCTTTAGCTTGGGCAAGATGGCTGATCTTTCAAGATGTATTTTTAGACCTTTTCTTTCTGTAGTTCATCTGATTTTTTTTACTCCTGCAGTTTTGTCACCTATTCTGTGTAGCTTAAAACAGTGTAGCTGGTTATTGTGAAGATAAAGACTCAAGCCATGAGAGACAGCAGAAGATCCTCTCAGACACATAAGCTGAAATTCTGTGAGATGATACCTTTTCAGTCCCACTGGGATTTAAAAGCACTTTATTTCCATTTAACATACATAAAAATGAATACATTTTTCTGAGAAGAAAGTACTTTATATGCTGCATTTTTTCTTCTGTGATGTCATTATACCATGGCAAATAGTAAGTAATATATCTATTAAATTCTACTTTGGCATACAGCAACGAAAAGAGAATGAAACATTTTCATATCCCCTACTGGGGAATACTCTTCTATCTGCTCCCTACCAGTTTGATTTTTGTTAGAGTTAGAAGAGAATAGCTCACTTTTCTTCTATGAAGTTTTATTCAAGTTTTATTACCTCTTGAGTCCATGGAGGCCAGTTCCATGGTCTTACATGCAACCTTGAGAGCTGCAAAAAACAAATTCTTCCCATTTATTGCCTTTTGCCTACACGGCATATTCTTACATTTATTTGAGACTGAGTGCCAGAAGGAGTTCAAAAGAATTACATCTTTTGAAATTAACTTAGGTGGTGATTTGCTGCAGTATCAGAGTGAGATAAAAAGCTACGTTTTAGATGCGTAACAACATGATAACGTGATTTGTATGGTAACAATGTTTGACATACAGAAAGCATAGAAGAAAAAATGTGGCAATAATTACAACTAAGATGTTAAAATTTTTTGCCAATTTAATTACAGAGCAGGCTTGCAAAGGAAACTATCTTCCAGCAAACATGCTCAAACCATTTTTGATTGCCCAGCAAAGCTTTTGTCTAATCACTAAAAAATAGACAAGCTATAAAGGTCATAGCATACTGTTGCTGAAAGGCTGAAATGTAAACTTGCTGTGGAAATGTTTTCTGTGGGTCTTACAGTGAAAGATGTCCATATCACCAGCATAGAAATCTGACCCTTGCTTCTGAATCCTTATACCTTTACTGCCTAAATGGCAGAAATGTTTCTACTGCTGTTGAAGAAAGTTACTGGACAATATTTCTGTACTTAGCAAACTTTAGAATTCACTGTTATAGATCCAAAAAGTATTTCTCATTCCTTATAAATGAGAAGATACCCCAGATTCAAATAATGAGGTGGTTTTTTTTTTTTTGCAGTGATAAGGACATCCAGAGGGATACTTGAGAAATATCTCTGTCTCACCACAATTTATTCAGACAATTAAAAAGCAGAAAATTGACTGCTCTTTCCTTCACCCTTCTGACATAAGCCAATGTAAGTCCAAAATAATTGAGGGAGCTGAACTTGAGAATATAAGGGGGCCTTATGCGTGTGTCAGCTCTCTCTTACAAGAAGAAAGTCTATTAAGAAGTGATTCCTAAAAACGCTGAACCGATATAATGGGAGGTATTAATGTAGGGACTGCAGAAGTAAAAGAAGGTGCATTTGTTAGCTATATGCAGGTGCTCAGTTGTAAACAGTGGTAGCCCTAAAATCAATACCAGCTCTAATGCAGACTATTTGTTCACTGTTTTGAGCTTCAAGTAAGTACAAAATCATCCAAAGAAAATAACCTTTGACTGTTCAATTGCCTTTCCCTTCTACCTTCTTTTCACTGAGGCTTTTTCTGAACAGCCATTCAGTCATCCAGAATGTCACTACTTTCTTGTCTGCTCTGCCTTTCAGACTTTCCATTTTTTCAACACAAAATGTATATATGTGGTATTAACATGACAAATAATTCTAATGATGTGCTTGACGCACCAAATCATCTTTCTATAAAATAGTGCAAGGACGCTACAAATGACAGCTCTTCAGGTGCTCATGAATAAAAGAAACGAAACAAAGCAAAGCATATGGAGTTGTAACTGCTGTTCAGATTTGGTAAAAGTGGACTCCAAACCTGTAGGCAGACTGGAGAAGACTTTTGTTCAGTTTTAAAATGAGGAAGAGTTGGCAGCATAGGAGGACCCTATTACATGCTTAAACCTGAGATACAAAAAAGTCCTAGTTTTACTTCAGTAACAAAGTGGCTCCGCTGTTTGTGAAATATATCTGTCTGCATGAAAAATACACTTCTGACTTAGACCTACATCAGCTCCATCCACAACGCATTTTTAATGATCATTGCATACAAGACTGTTTAAGAGGGAAGAATGATTGAAAACAATATAAGGTTACAAATTTTTTTTCAGGAAGATGTCTGCCTTGAGGATTCGTATCCAGCATTGACTAAAACACCACCTATTCAACTGTAAACCAAACTTCCTTAGAAACGTATACTACTGATGCATGGTTTACATACACCAATTATTTTTTGCAGTTTGAAGTCTAGTAATTTTTGGTGACCTAGTTTTGCAACTCAAATAATGATTTCCTACAAGGATTTTACACAAACTATTTCTCAACTGTAACAATTATTTAATTCATTTTCTGGCAATCTTATTTGAGTACCACAGAGAGTGAAGATGGGTTTATACCATTTTTGCCAGAACTGCTTCAGTAACATCTGGGTGAAGTTCAGTGACATACTTCTTTCCTTTCTAAGCCTACCTGTATTAAGTTAGGTGCGTAGGTCCTTATGAGTGTTTGATCCACCAGCCGGATCCTGGCATATGTGTCTTAGTTTACATTTTGCTACCAAACAATTGGGTAAATATGGTGCTACTATATTTGTTTCAATATTTCTTTGAACTGAAATTTTGAATTCTGGTATTAGCATCACACATGACTGAATTTCCGTTCTCATTTGGAGAAGCTGTGAAAACAAAGAGATCAGGTGTAGCTAAAAAATTTTTATCATGGTACTGTCATTGCCTATGGTACTTGCACAAGCCTGACAATTTTGCAGTTTTGTTCTTTTTACCCTCATTCATATTGATAGCTTGTTTTCTAGCTAGAGACTCCAGGTCGGATAGCAGTTCCCTAAAATACCTTCTCTTTTAAAATCACAGGCAAAAGTTCAAAGTGATTTTAACAATCTATAAAAATGAGAATTGGAATATTTGACAGAGAAAAGTAGTTCTTGGTATTAACTTTTTCCCTTGTGCCAAATCACTAAGGCTTCATGGATTAAAAAAGCATTAAATACTAAAGTGCAAATTTCATTCCTAAATCTTAATATTCCTTAAATCACAGTTTAAAAATTCCACCCATAAGCCAGTATTTACAGTTTGATTCCCAGAATAAAACTCCCCAATAGCAGTTCTTCACTAACAAGCTATTTCTTTCACTTTGAAGGTACGTTCAAGAAATAAAAATTTCAACATACCACTATACACTCCCCACCCTCATGTGGATACATATGTATATGTATAGGATTATATATATCTGTACACATGTGTAAACACCAGGAGTCCATACAGGCTAATTCAGAGTAGCCAAAACTCATGTAAACCACCGCTTCTCCCTTTCCATGCCTCACCTCGATTCACCAGCTATGTATGCCAGTCCAGTTACATCCAAGCATTGGCATAACTGATGCGAGAATGTTCATGCTTTAGGTATAAGGAGGTCAAGTTAGCCACATACACAGAGGACCTTGAAGTAAAATGTATTAAAGAGATGGGCTGGTAGGATATACCATTCTTCAACTTCCACTTTCTAGGCTTTTAAGTTGGGTGCTGAATTCCTTCCACCCGCTTACTGCTTCTTGACTTCCACATCACCTCTGGATCTGTCCCAAAGCAAGAGACCAGCGCACTCGCTAAGGAACCCCAGACACACCACACCTTTGAGGTTTCCACTGATCATTGTACTCATTTGGCTCTGAACGTACTGTCTTTGAACACTCAACTTTCCTTTGTCCCCATTTTGTCTGGGCTAGGTTTTCATTTTCAGCTCCCTCCTAAGCTCTTTATTCCCAGCCCTATAACCTCTCTCTTCAACCAAAAAGTTTTCTTTGTTCCCTTGTGTTCTTGTGACAGCCATGGACACTGGTTTTCTGGCTGACAGCCACAAAATTTGTAACACTTAGGTACAGCCCTTGCAATTTTTGCTTTTGTCATTTTCTTCATCCCTTTAGCAAGTTAATGTACTTAGGACAAAGCTGAGGTAATTTATTCTTGCTCCTCTCCTGTCTGCCAAAAATAAGTTCTTCTGCTTCTCACATAAAAATGTCCGATGTACCTAATATCATTTTTGAAAATTCTTCTCCAAGCACATAAAACTGATCAGGTAAAACAGTCTGACTAGAAAAGATATTAAACAGAACCAGCAGCTTCCCTGAGTGATGCAGTACTGCTTGTACCCTGCCTCCCCTTCAGTGAAAAGACACACTGTTGAATACAAGAACTAAGAGTGACTGGGATTTCACGTTATGTACAAGGTCTGGAACACGTTTATCCTGTTTATTTCTGTATTTATGTGAAATACCCTCAGCTTGAAATTGCAGCTGACATTTTGTACATACATAATGTCTCAGAGTATCTGAAACCCCCATTTCTTCCTAGACTCTTTTAACAAAATTTGTGTTTCTTCAGCTGGTTTTTATTTTGGGAGAAAGCAGTAGAGGAGCAGTTAAGTTACATCATACATTTCTTCTGCTCTGGGCTGTTGGGTGCACAATGCTGTAGATTAATGGTGAAATAGCCGTGAACTCCTTTTTATCAAACACTATCTCTTTCTTGCAATGTTGGTCTTTTCCATGTTCTTATCCTTCCTTCCTTTCTTCTCAGAAACAGTGTCTTCCCTTGTTTCCAGCTTCTTTAAAAAATTTACAGAAATCCCCTCTTTTCAAGTCTGAAGCAAATCTATTTGAAATGATGCAAAACCCAGCAAACTGGTCAGAACTGTTTTCCTCAGTCTATGCTTGGACAGGGTCAGCCATGCTCTGTGAAATACCTCTTACCTCCCATGACCACTCCCAACCTCAAAACGAGCCAGGCCTTCCCATGCACACAAAACAAATACAGTGGGAGTAGAGTAAAAGCAACCATCACACACTGTTTAGTCTTATTTTTATTTGGTTATCAGCTGAAACTATTATGCAAAAACTGAGCTGAATAGACTTGGACTAGTATTTTTAGGGTGAGGAAAGAGAGGAGAGGGTATGTTTTTTCAAAAACCTTGTGAGTCTATGGATGGAAAATAGAAAAATAAATAATAATAAAAAAAAGAAATGTCTACTGACAGGTTAAAGTCAGAGGAGGAAAGCAAAAGAGCAAAGAACTGTAAAAGGACATCTTTTCTCAAAAAAACCCACCCTGTTTCCCAGAAAAACCTTTTAATTAAAATCCTGTTTGCCAGACAAAACCTTTTAATCATGTAAGAGTTAGGTTCAGCCACTTAAAGCTCAGGTAAAATACTCTGAAAAGTTCTCTGGACCATTTTCCCGTGTGACCTAGGCTGAAATCACTTCACAGGGAGTAAGTGGCAGAAACATGAAAAATTGAAAAGTATCAAAGAAGGGAAAAGGAGGACATGCAGACACTTATACTTTTGGTACCAAAAGATGTATTCATGAATCACTGCCACTTTGCAAATGTGGTTCAAATCCAGATCAAATCAGATTGCCAGCACTTGGTCCATATTAGCTCTACCTTGCACTTGCCCAACCTTTTCAGTTTCCACCCATTACAGGCTGCTCTTTAAGAAAATCAAACCATCTGGCTTGTTCTTTCCTTTGATTTTTACTGTCATAAGCATAATTTTCACATTTACCAGGCCATCTAACCCATACCTGTGCTTGTTACACCCTTGTAATCTAATAATCTATTTCCTTTTTCTCTAATGGCTTATAGACTAAATCCCCAATATCTCTTTATCTTTCTTGACATATCTTGGCTGAAACATGACTTTTCTCCTGTTTTCTGAAAAGCACAGGTAGGAGAGTGTTCTTCCTTTCCCCACCCTGCTTTTAGTGATTTCTTTTGTTCACCTCCTGACATGCAGCTCATTAGCCTGCAGTGCATGGCCAATTTCCGCACTGGCTAGCTATCACAGAAGGAAATGGTTAGCTACTCCCAAAGACCAGACACTCCTCATTCTTCGCCTTTCATAAAATTGTAACCTTATTCACTGTCTTACAATCATTCAAGTGGTTCTCATAAGGTTTAAACACTCAGCAACACTAACCATGACAGTTAAGCTGATATTAACATAATTAGTAATGGTTTGCATTTTCTGTCATGGTATTTTTAAAACACTGCAGAAACCATTCTCTTGCTTAATGTTAGGCATATGCTGTGCATGAAAATGTAAATGTTTGAGCATATTGCACCCTCACTGGCGAAATTGTACCCCATATTTTAAGGTCCAATTGCAGCAGAACATGCATTTTACATCAAACAGCCCATGTTCCACAAAGCTTGACCCAGAAGCATCTGCAGATAAGGTACCCATTGAAAAACAGCTGGTTGAGGTGATCTGGCTCTGTATGCTTATCACTTGGGATGATAGAAATGTAATGGGCTTCAATTTGGAATCTCTAAGTTTGCATATCTCATGAGCTGCTATATTTAGCCTGGTAAATACTTTTAGCCACTATTTGCCCAGTGTGATGCTAAGTTTGTCCATTCTGCTGCAGATGTCTATGTCAAGAAAAAAAGCACAATGTAGGCAATGTTCAGGCAGTAGGTACTGGTACACAACAGAATGAGAAAGACAAACTTGAAACAAAATGTATGTGAGAGGAGCCAAGCTATGCATGCTTGTAATAAGGTTAAATTCAGTAAACATAAATATATGAGGGCCTTAGTCCCAGGGAGAGACCAGGAACAACTACAAAAAGCAGAGAAAGGAATCATAAGGTCATGTAAGTCATACATTTATTCTATTATTTTCACATAATTGCCCAAGTACTTCTCCACATAACTAATAAAGCTATTGATTATATAATATTATTACATATATAGAATGAATATATATAATATATATATAATATTAAATATTTTATATATATATATACACACACACAATTAATTTTTTGGATCCATTAGGAAAAGAAGGTGCAGGAGACTTATTTTTAAATGTGGAAATATTTTTTTCCATTTTTATTACTGAAAATACTAATAAACACTATTTAAGACAATTTCCACTGAAAAGGTTGTAGATAAATCAGCATCAGAGTTCTGTTACCACCATTTCACCAGCGCTATTAATCTATTGAAATAGATCTGCAGGTGTGAAATGGTCTACATTATAGGCTACACTGTGGCTGCAGACTCATCTGTGCCCTAGAAACCTGTCAATGGAAATTTCAACACCAAAAGTGAACATATCAGAAGATATGCCACAGATGATAAGTCTCAATAACTGTAGAGCTAGGTTGGAGAGTGAGGTGTAGATAATGTATGAAACAATCCAAGGAGAAAATAGATGTCATGCTGTCTTCTCCAAAGCAGAGACTGGTGATTTGCAAGTGGTCTTGGTGGAGACACCCTCTTGCAGCTGCACCTCCTCATGTGTTCCTGCTGATGGAAGTAGAGCTTCAGCACAGAAAGCATCTCAGCCTCTTAAGCTTGTGCTGATGCTGTTCAAATCATTTTGTACAGGGTGAGGGGGAGCACAAACAGTCTTCAGGGAGGGGTGGAAAACTTAACAAAGAAAGGATTTAATCTAGGGCAAAATTCAGAGGTAGAATTTTTAAACCCTATTTGTTAAAAATTAGTAGATGTATTTAATTGAGTCAAAGTTTGCTTAATTCCATGAGACTGGAAAAGTAAAAAGAAAGGCTGAAAATCCTGCAAATCTAGTATTAAACTACAATTTTTATGCAAAAGTTTCTTCAATCTTTATTTCTTTGTGCTTCTCTGCAGCCATTTTCTTCACAGCTCTATTTGATCCGCTTATTAATGAGGTGCTACTTATATGTTTTGAATTTAACTATATAGGATAATAATACACCCAGAAACTTGTTTTATGTCAGAAAAAGGTTAGATTTAATTGGTGTCAATAGCTGCTCATCACTCTTGTGCAGAATTGCAATGTGCAATAGAACATTAATATAAATTAAGTGTTGAAGTGCAGTATAGTTGGTCCTAGATCTTCATAAGGTACGCACAGAACTATAGTTTACACATATTAACAGATGCAAGAACATAATTTGTAGGCAATTCCATCCTCTTCATAGAGGAATGCCAGAAAAACATCCAAAAGGTGTGAAAACCCGATGACTTATTTTGAAAATACGCTACATAAACCAGATTAATAAACTAGGAAGGGACTCTAGGAAGCCACCCTGAGTTAGAGTTTCCAGGTCTATTACTTTCTTCTGCTGTACTGGTGTATTCTGTAAGCCGAATATACTTACACAGTTCTGGCATTGAAAATTTTCTACTTTGTCTCCCACAGTTTGATGCTAGGCATACTCCCTGAAAGGTTCTCCTTTAACAGAAGTTTGATACTCCTGGTACATTCCAGTTACTTAGACCCTTCAGATACACAGAATAAAAACTTTTTCATGTAAGTATATGTTTATAAACCAGAATTCTAGTTCCTTTAATTGATGGGAGGAAAAAAAGAATGTGATTTTTTCCTGCAGTTATTGAATAACCCAGGGAAAATTCCAGAGACCTGATAATTTACAAGTTAATGTTTATAAAACATATCCATGCAAATTTTCAGTAGATTAGCACAAAGTGACCTACGATATTGCCAATTAGTAGCTGTTGCTGTTAGCATTGTTTTCCTACGTGTTCATGAATGTGCAGCTTCTTACTACTTATCAGAATTATTGCTAATTGCAGGTTATTGAAGCAGAGTTAGCTGTAAATGTACAGTTCTTCTAAGTCTATGTTTTCTGTGGAACACATGAATGAACTTATAGAAAATGTGGCCTGAAAATGTTTTGTGAATATTGAACAGAAGGTGCTTTGCTTTTCATTTTGACAATACACTTTGTACCTTAATAGCAAGTATATGGCTTTTGTTACCTGTAAGAAGTCTAAACAGTTTTGCTGGAAGATGTTTGATAAATGTATGTATTTCCCTAAACATTTTTTTTATGCTGAACACTAGTGTTTTGTAAACCTTTCTCTTTTCCTCAACAACAGTGAGCTCATCCACACATGCCTGGTGATTCAGACTCCATGTATGACACATCTGCACAGAAGAAGAAAGCCACTACAGTTGCTCTACGCAGGCTGTGTACAGTTCAAAAGCATGATGTTTGGCTACTAGTAAAATTGCAGGTTTTGGCTGGTGCTCACAATGGTAAGGGCTTTTGCAAAGGATGCAAAAACTCAAACATGTTAGAATTCACAGGATAACTGATGTATCTGTGGGATCAAAGTTCCCCTAGAAATGAGGAGATATAAACAAAAGATAAAAAATAAAAAAAAAATATTTGAAAGGGTCTAACAATATTTAGAATCTCATTGAAGCAGCAAAGGATTCTGCATGGTGCTGTATCATTGAGTAGGTACCTCACTGCATCAACACTTAGCAGAAACACAGTCAAATACTACCATATAAAAAGCAAGAAAGCATTTATCTCCATTTTAGCTATAGTTCATACACACTGTGTAAAAGCTGCAACTAATGCCTAGCAGAAGTTTTTGAAACTGTAACAATTTTTTCCCCCCCGATTGTAGTCATTAGCCTTTTCCCACCTCATTCATTCCAAACAGAATTGTGTAGCGACGTTACACAGTACTGTTGTTTCCTAGCAGTTGCAAAGCCTCTAAAGTCAGGAAAATGTCCTTCAGGTGTTACACTGTAAAACTAATACTGACCTTTGAAATTAGGTATGGAGTCCAGTTCTAAAGGACTTATTTCTGGCTATTCTGCCTACTGAAAAACCATGCTATGCCATGTCTAGCATGTTACTCCTAGAAATACTGGATGCTTAGTCATTGCTCCTATCTGCAATGCCTCTACCTATGATTCATAAAGAAATAAAATTTTCAATTTTACTAAAAACTAATTAAAAGCCTGCAGGTGCAAAGATGTAGCACACAAACCAGAAAAGAAACAAGAGGCACTTTTAAGTAACAGGGTCCAAGCACTGAACATTGAACACTGCCAGTCTGATGAATCTTGAAATCACTCACTCTGTTCTGGTTTTGTATGCACAGATGAGGGCATTTTCATGTAACCAAAGACATAAAAAATCAACACTTTATGCAAATGCAATAACAAATGTAAAATGATAAATTAACAGGCAACTATTCAATTATTACTGTGACTAATTCCTGTAGATGGTGCCACAGTAAATGAACCTGAACTTGTTCCGGTTGACTGCAGTGTTCTGTTGAAACATTTCCATTTGGTTTGTTTGCTGCTTATGTAGATTACTGAAGTAGATAGCATCTGTTTAATGAGCTCCCACTTCATTACAGAGCTGCACTACTTACTGAGTCATTCTCCTTAAGCATGCAGGCCGCGTAATCTGGTGTTGTTTTAAAGCAAATACTAATTTATGATTACCTGTTACATTAGGCCACTGAAAATTGTACTTACACTGGCTTGCATGAGCAGAATGCTAATGGCCTGATTATGGATTGTAGTGATGTCTCACGCTTACAGTCTATGAACATAAATTCCCATATCAAGCATATTGGCTGAACAATGTATGCAGTGTAGAAAGGAAAAGGGATAAAATACATTTACTTGTAAAACACACAAATTACGGTCTCCATAGCCATCAAATATAGAAATGTTAAGGGATAATCAGAAAAATTTCAGTGATACTATGCTGCCAATATAGACAGCTGAATGACAATAGAATTATTCATTGAAGTGTCATGATTATTATGTAATTGATATTATGGTGATAGATAATCAGATCCTTTTCTGAATAAAAATATGACAAAGTCTCAAAAATATTGAAGCTACAAAAGATATCACTGGTAATCTCCAGATCATGAAAAACCTGCAAGCACACCTGTAAGCATGATCAAAGCAGTGATAAATAAACACTACGTTATAGCTCAGAACTGGTCAAACTGCACCTTCAGATAAGGTCCATAGAACTGCAATAGACCATGAGTCATTGAGCCTACACCCCAAAATTAGAGGTCACTGTGCAACAGACATTTACTTCAGATAAGTCCACTGGACATCTTTTCCAATGCTACCTTGCACTTAAGTAACAGAATGTTTCTCCATACATTAAAAACATTCAGTACATCCTTGTGTCCCATAACACACAGTAAGGCAGTAAATAAATACATAGTCCTTTACATGGCTCACACAGTCCCTGCCAATTTGGCTTGAAAGAAGATTCTTTCTTAAATAACAAAGCTTCTTTTCAGAATCTATGGCTGTATTTATGTACTCAGAACAGCAAGTTTTGGAGCGTACAAGAAGATTTTTTATTATTAGGGGTAATAATTAAGGAACAAGTCCAAGAAGTATCTGCAGATCATCCATAGAGTAATACTGACCACAACCTGCTTAAAATGATCTTCCTTTTTAGATGAAATACAAAACCAAGAACCACCGACCTAAACTTCAGACAAGAAATGTAACCAAGAACATCCTACAGCAAAAAATGAAGAGACTGAAACTCTCTGAAATAGAATTAAGCTGCTTAACCATACCAGCATGAAATCACAGCACAGAGGCACATCCTTTTAGACAAAACAGCAACAAAAACCCATAAAAGCAACATAATGGCAATTCTGTAAAAACATTCAGGTAAAAGGGTTACACAATAATAAGATGAAGGCCTAAGAAGACACAAGTAGTTCAAATGAGTCACATTGAAAATGGTACAGGATAAAACAGAAGACAGGAATCAGGAAAGCTAAACAAAACTTCAACAAACAAAAAATCAGTTGAGAGAAATGCATTAGAAAGCATTTATTGGGGGGGGGGGGGGGGGGGGGAAGTCCAGATCAAATGATAGATTGTGCAGACTTCTGAAGAGAAAAGAGGGCTATAAGCAATGAAACTGACATTTCAGAGAATCTGAAAGATCCCTCAGTAACAATATTCATTGCAAAGGTCTTTAAGATATTTACCCTTCAGCACTTCTTCCAATCAATAAAGATGAGACATTATCAAAGACTGAAGAGTCTATAACGTTCTATAACATTATCCAAGTCCATTCCTTAACTATTTAATGGATATATTATCCAGTTTATAATACCACATACAGAAATGTGTAATTCACTACTTAAATGTGTGTAATTGTCTATTTGAAGGAGCCCTTCCTTCAGTGCAAAGGGCAGGATGTAAAAGTCAAGGAAGACTGCAGCTCTTTAAGCTACAATAGGCAAATATTTTCTTATCACCTACTTCGAGGCAGGTTATATCAAAAGATTTTAAATTTTGTCCAATAAAAACAATAGGCTAAGAAGTGAGATAGAATGAAAGTCCTGTGTATATAGCAAGAAGCAGCAACAAGGTCAGTGGATATGCATTGAATACTGTGCTTCTGTAACACAATATTAATACCACACTGTACCACTACAGCTGCCCTGTCTCCTGTTACAATGCTAGCTCAATCAACACTGTAGAAGAGGTCCCTGCACCACAGTGTATTGCACAGTAGATGCACATTTAGGTCTTTCAGGCTTTCACGGTGTACATGATTCTCTCAACTGATCCTGGCCAAGAACTATTGTCTCCTTTTACCCCTGTATGCTGGCAACCATGGGCCTCCATCAGGAGAAGAGCAATCAAGTGCTGAACCATGGGCAAACCTTTAAGCACAGCAGCTAAAGATTTGAAGGACCCAAAAAAAACCTCAGCATAAAACAAAGGTCTTGAGTTTTCAGCATTTCCTTTGCCCTTTCAACTCAAACAATAACGGTTTCCTTAATTTTTTTCCAAAGTATGAGTAGTTCTCTTTGATGTCACTAAGACCCCAGCAGGCTTTCTGGCCAGTAGACCCTCTGTGCACTTGAGAAATGAAAAGATGAAAAGAAGCACTGAGAACCAGGTCGTCCCTCTACAAAGCTGTGCTAAGCCACAAAGCCCCTGACTAGAATGGCTCCTTTGTGTCACTGGCTCATTGTTTCTGTTCTCAAGCCATGATAACATAAAAAGCTTTCCACAGAATTATCCAGCTCTATCTTAAATTATTTTTTGCCAGTATTCAACTGTTTGGGTTTTTTTTATTTGGACCAACAACTTTATTTTCCCATAGCTTTGAAGCCACTTCTAGATTTCAAATTATTTTACTTCCATTCTCAGTGCCTGAAGAGGTTTTGACATAAATCAGCTGGAACTGGTTGTTGTCTTTAAAGAAGCTCATATCTGACCATAAAGCAAATAGCCAGACCCCAGGTTTTGAATGATTTCTGAACTTGGAGTAAGTATAGTCTGAAAGTAATGATTTGAAGCACGAACCAGCTAAAAGCCTCCTCAGAGCTGAAATTCACAGAAATCTGGAGTATTGCTATGTTACATAAATAAGGCTTATTAGAGGACAACTGTACACTTGCAAGCAGTCAATGTCAGGAAGTGAGGAAGATGGACTGGAGACAGCTTTATTTCTAACTGCCAGTTCTGGAATACATTAAATACACATCTGTTAATTACATAGATGAAAGTAATTAGGAAACTGTTTAATACAAATTTAGGTACTGAGCTCCATACAGAAACCAGGCTGTTTAAAAGGTTAGGAATACCTTTTAGTAGGGGGAAAAAATTGCACCGTAGAAAATTACAATCTTTTCTAAGTCATGTAAAGTTAAAAAGCCAAATTTGTCCAATGAAGCAAACCATGACTGAGATCTGGAACAAGTCAAACCCACCAAAAGAACCAGAGTCAGTCCTTTGTAAAAGCAGTGAGAAGCAGCACAGAAAGTCATTAGGTCTGTACAGAAGCCTGAACACAAGTGGACTAAAAGAAAATGTTACATTACAAGAAAAGACTTTTGAAGAAGAAAGGCATGTGGAAATTAGGATCAAAGCGAAAAGGCACGTGGACATGATAAAACTGTTTTATCATAGGACAAGGTAAGCATGGAGACTGGAAAAGAGGTTCAAGAAATGCAATACATTACATCACTTAGCAAAAATTTGCAAGTTGCATGTATTATGAAAAAAAGAATGACAATAACCCAGCTAGCTCTTATAAAATTCTCATATGCATAAAAGATAGCACTCAGATCTGCATGTTCCACATGAAATAAAAAAATAAAAAAAGCAGGACATTATTCATTTCAAAGGGGACAATGATACAAAAGGTACGGTGTGCCAAAACCAGCTACCTTAACACAAGAAGTAAAGTCACAAACATCAGTAGGTAACCGAATAAAATCCTTCCCTTGGGGTATACATGAGCTAAAAACATCTGAGTAAATAACAAATTAGCAGAGAAATAATTGTCAAAGTGCTGGAGAAAAAAAGTACTTAGTATTGGATCAAAAGTGTGTCAGACCCATGATCTCATGGAAAATGTTTACTTACAAGGAGGGTGGAAGGAAAACAAAGCTGTAGCCATTGTAGAGGACTCTTAACAGAAATTATTACAGAAAATGCCAAAGCCTAACTGTTCCAGGATTTTTCCTTAAGAAAGCCCCTTCCCAAGTACAGCGTGGCAGAACATCCATAAAGGCATATTTGGTCTCAGCCTAAGATAGTGTCTTTGGTGTCCTTGCTAGTCATTGACTGTGGGTAGAGGAGAGAGAAGGAGGATACACAACTTTTACTTATTTATGCAATTCCTACCAATGCACTTATGTTTAAACTGGGACAGCTTCCACTGTAAGAGAAAAGAAAATCTGGGGGACACAGCTGATACTAAGCATACTTTTTCTGTCTTTGAAGGATAAACTAAATTCCCTTTGGTAAAGAACATTGTTCTTTCAGCCAACTCATGGCTCCAAATCATGATCTGCACATGCCACTTGGATTGAATACAACAGCTGAGTTGTCTTACCCATGCATGACAAAAAAAAAAATAATAAAAAATCCATGGCATAAAGGATTTGCATTTTTATGAAAAAAAATAAAAACAACAAACCAACAACCAACCCCCCCCCCAAAAAAAAAAAAAAACCAAAAACACCCACACAAAAACGAGCATGATCTGGACTGGTAAGCAAACTGATATGGCCATTCATCTGATGTCAGGGGACACAAATTCAGTCTAAGTTTAACTAAGCTCTTAACTACTAGGAGAATACCTTAACTAGCAAGCTGATGGTTCCTCAGGGAAAGGAAGTGGTCCTATAGTCATTATGTGCTGAGCAATGAAGAACGGGATAGTTTGGTAGACTAGTTGTTACTGCAGTCACCAGAAGAGGCAAATCTCAGGTTCTTTTTTTCCAGCAGTGACTGCTTCTGTATTTGGATGAGTAACAGACTATGGTGTAGAGGTGAGCATCTCATTACACCACAGTACACCCCTTCCTTGTGCTCTTCTCCCTTCTCTGAACAGATCCAGAAGTAAATAGGAAAAATAAATCTTTAGGGATCCTGATGCTGTCTGGAAATAATGTGTGAAGTGAGAACATGGATTGTATTAAGGACTCACATAATATGCAGTTGAAAGAACCTCTGAATGATCTGATGAATCCTGAGCAGACATACATACCTACATTCATGTGACTCTGACTGTGCTGAGATGCTATTTACACTTTAACTGCTCAGTTAGCACATGCAGCTGAAGAATGAACATTCGTTGTCAAAAAAGTTCCTCAATGACAGTTACAGACATTGATGGGAACAGAGGATATGGTCTAATGACTCTTGTGGGCAACTGGTAGGCTAAGGGAAATTTCAGGTCTCCTGAACACCTGTCTGCTAATCTCTTCAGTAGGTCGTAATACCATTCTTGTCATAAAATGCTGAGCACATGCCACATGCACCCCAGAATCCAATTAAGTAGCAAACCCAAAGAAATGCAGAGAAGTTTTGTACATATAGGGAGATCTAAAAAACAAAGGTATTCAATTTTCAGACGTCTCTCTCAAATGCCACTGTGACAATTCCATCTGGGTATCTCATCAGACAGTTATGAACCAGAAAATTATTTTGAATCATTGCTGTTCTTTACATAATATGCACTAAACACAGATCTACAGAATAAGTGATATTGGTGTTAGACTTCTCATCTTCTCTCTTAATATTTTTGTAGGGAAGCATCAAGATAGTGCTAAAAAGGTCCTTTGATGTGGACACGTGTGAAATTGACAGACTCACAAAAAAATGAGAGCGAAATTTGTGTTTGTGCTGTATGGAACTGCTCTAGAAAAAAGAGAAAGTTGACTTAACTGCATCCACCATTCAGGGAAGCATGGAGTGGAATGGAAGTAGAGTGTGCCTTTCTACCTGAGAGTATCTTTCTACCTGAGGTAAAACTATCTTTTAGAAGAGAGGATAGTGTTATTCTATGGCTTATTCTTTACTCTTCTATAGCCACAGCTGACTTTGTAAACCACGAATCAAGTCCTTTTGGTGACCACTACACATAACTTCTTAATAGACACTGAAAAGTAAGATGAATGTCAGCCTCTTGGTATAAAAGATCAATTTTTCTCATCTCTTGCCACTGCATCCTACTACAACATATTAAATCAATGACATCACCTAGTTTAGGAAAATTTTTCTTGCTAGAGAGTTTTTAAATATCCACAAAAGGTCATGAATTTATCAGGTATATTTTCTTCACCTATATCTGCAACCTCCTTTAACACTGAAAGAAACCGGCAAACATCGAAAGGGAGAAAAAACATCCCTGTCCTGGCAAGACAATGTTATTTGGTAATTAAGATTCTGTTAATGCAAGCCTGCAGTTGCCCTCAATTCCCTCAGCAGAAATCTTTGCAGGTCTCTCACGCTCAGTGACACTGTTTTGTACAGTACCCATGTTCCTTACACACCAAATAATCTGATGTCCGTTTCCTTATCAAGAAAAGCAAGCAACTTAATGCAACAGACAGATATTTCTAATAATTTACTTAAGAAATTGTGATAAACTGTTTGTTAAAATAAACATGTAAAAACATGCCTAAAAAAGCAGACAATTTCTTCAAGGAAGGTGCAGCCTCAGTATAGTTACAAAACACTGAATGAATATTGCCAGCCTGGTGGCAGACAAAGAATTGGGCACAGACCCTTTTGACTTTCAGACCTGGAATATTGCTTATTTGATTTAAAATAAAATAAAATAACAAACAAAAACCAAAAACCAAACCACCAAACATGCTGTGTGTCAATAAACTTTTGACTTTATTATTAATTTATGATGATCCAACAGAAGTAGAATTTATCCTGCACCAAGGTCAAAGACAGAACAGAAAATAAATAAATGTCTGGTGGTGCAATATTTTTTAAGAAAACAGTCCAATACAGGTTCAACTCTGACGAACATTTCTGGTGAAACAGAAATGTCCTCACAGTTGCAATGCCTTTGGCTACTCCGTGACAAGACCAAGTATAACAAAATTCCTCAGCAGGAGGTTCCAGAGCAGTTTCTTTAATTTGCTGGGATGTAGAAAATTCTCTCTATAATTTATTTTCAGAAAAAAAGGATACGGAATCTGTAGGAAAAAATCAGTGGTACAAAAGGGTGGGTTATTGTCTTTTTTCTTTGCTTGTCTTTGTTCTTTTCTTTTTTCTTTTCTTTTCTTTTCTTTTCTTTTCTTTTCTTTTCTTTTCTTTTCTTTTCTTTTCTTTTCTTTTCTTTTCTTTTCTTTTCTTTTCTTTTCTTTCCTTTTCTTTTCTTTTCCTTTCTTTTCTCTCTTTTTTATCTTTTCCCTTTTTTCTTTTTTCTTTTTTTTATTTTTACTTTTCTTTTTTTCTTTTTTCCTTTCTTTTTTCTTTTCTTTCTTTTTTTCTTTTCTTTTTTTTCTTTTTTTTTTTTTTCTAAGTTTGCTTATTTACTGTTGTCCTTTATGACTTATGTTGCCAGATCTGGAATTGTAAGAAGGAGAAAGGAAAAAGTGCCTGCTATGCTTTTGTTTTCAGGAAACATCACTAATTAAGCACTCAGATAACTGACCTAGCCAAAGAATCCAGCAAATAAAGAAAGTGACAAGCAAAATTAATCAGAGGTGAAAGCTACTGAGTATCTTCCTATGGAAAAACAACAACTAAATACTTCATTTCACAAGGACTTTCCAAGAGAAGTCAACAGTCATGTCACTGCCTATATTTGCAAGGATGGTTCTCACGGTTATGTTGCATGAGATATCTGAAGTGATATTCTAAATATGTGAAATGCTAAATAATATCACACAACCATAGTGTTTGACAATAACAAGCAGAATCAACATTTTGCAAGACGATTTCAAAATAATTTTTAAAATGTCAGTATTGCTATATATTGAGGCAACGTAGAAGCAAAAAACAAAGCAGAGTATATTCAGAGATCAAAGAATTCAACTACACTGAAAACAAGTTTCACCTTACCAGCTGTTAAAAAGGAGACTAGACTGTCCATTCTATGGTAGAATGTAACAGTAGTTTTTATTTCAAACCAGTACTAAAAAATACTTACAACTCTAGCATGCATAAAATGAAAAATCAAGAAAAAACTGATAATATACACTGTGTTCCTTTGAAAACACACATTTTTAATGTGAAATAATTTATCTGTATGAAGTCAAATAATGTATGAAGTGTGATGGATAAGATTAAAATATTTCTTCATAAGTACCTAACATAAAATTAGATGTTTTACTGGCAAAAAGCAGAGTGTCTTTAGGTATTCATCCGTTTTGATATTTTTGAATAAAAAAATAACCAATACATTCCTTAAACATTGAAATTTTGACAAAAGTAATATTTTTTTAATGAAAACCTTTCTATTCTATAATTTTCAACAATCTGAGGTCAAAAGACAGCAATTTCACACATGACCACCTCCACAGTAACATTTCTAATTATGCAATGAGCCAGATTGCCTGTAAGTGAAATAATAAATAAATAAATAAATAAAAAGTAAGCCTGCTTGGTTTTTTTATTTGCTTTTTCACCTATGCTTGCAAAAGTAAAGCCCTCACCCAGACATACAAGAGAAGGGACTATATCTGCATTAGCTGCCTATACTTTCAAAAGGACACTGTATTTTTGTGATTAAATTTTAAGAGTTGTCAGGCAGATGACAAGTATGCTGAAAAAAATTGGTTAACGCTTCTATTCAGCAAGGCATGGACTACAGTACAAACCTTCACATGAACATGACTATGAGCAAGATTTCCTTTTTGATATTTTTTGGAAGCACATATTCTCATATAAGAATACCCACTATCTTCCAAAAAGTTTCTAATTATGCCAGGTATAGCCCACAAAAGACTAACAAGTGTTCCTGAAGTTTTTAATAGCTCCTATCTAGAAAACATTTGGTAAGACAATAAGCTATCTTATTGCTGCTCAGTTCCAGCTCACACAGACATCAGATCTAATCTCAGGTCATAATATTCTATATATAAAGAACAATTCTAGACTTTAAGCATGATGCAATCCTCAGTAAAGAAACAGAACAAAACAAATATTAGCAAAATGAAGTTCCTGAGGTTTTTTTATTACAGTTCTCCCCTAACACGATGAAAATGGCAGCTTCTTTCAGCTCAGACAAGCTGAAACTTGAAGCTTCAAAACTGTGATTTTACATAGCTCCATAGTCCACATTATCCACGGGTGCAGTATCTTTTGATTTTCCAGGCACCTCTCACACACAGCAGATTTTTGGACCCTAACACCCTAAAATAAGGTCAGCTACAAGCTTCAGAATGTGAGGCAAAACACAGCACACAGCTTCTAGGACTCACAATGCCATTAGGCATTTCTGCCCCTCCTCACCCTCGCTCCCTGATGCAGCCTTGTGCAATAATGATGGCACTTTGATTAGCAAGCCTCCGAATGCAAAACAGGAGCACGGTAGTCAGCAAGCAGCATTTGCTATTTTCTTTTCAGCTATGCAGACATGCTGAAATAATGATCCTGGCAACATGTTTAGCAAAACATTAGAAGGACTTTAGTAAGCAAATAATTTAATTACATCCTTTTCTCAGGCAGTTTATATTGCACAACCCCTGACCTTTTATATTGCTGTACCTAAACTCAGCGTGGGATTTGCACTTCCCATTCCTGTCACAGAATCTCTCCATCTTGTACCATTTAATATAGTGTGCTCCAGGTGTTCTGTGGTGAATGAATAGTTATATTACTACCTGTCAGACACAATCACACTCTATTCATCATCTGCGGCTGGCTGCGTGAAGCCCTGCTTCCAGCAGGCTCCCTCTCTATTTCCTTGTTCAAACGTCTGCAGTGCTTTCGGCCCATCTGTCAAGCCTGTCATTTAGAGGGAAAACAGTATCAGCGCTTTAAATATATGGAGTTCTCTATTGAAACAGTGCTGTGATTGAACTGTCAGCATTCCCAGTATCACAGACAGTAATTCATGACTGGTCAGAGCTCCATTTAGGTTGCTATTACTACGCTGACCTTGCCGGGTCATGCTGAGAGTTTTTTTCCTTTGCAGTTAGGTCTATAAATAGTGCAATTAACCTTTCGAGAATTACAAAATGTTCTTGGTTCCCCTCCTCCACAAATTCACTTGCTGTTTGCGGCATTCATGATAATCGGGAGGTGGGGTGGAAATTCAACAGGAAAGGGCATTTCTCTCCCCTGAAGTGTACGAGTGTCAGTGAAAAACAAACAAATACTGTCACACTTCCTCAGTCCTATAACACTTTCTCAGGCAAAGCTTAGATGGATACCACCGTGAGCCTTGCCTCAAGTTCCACTTTTCTGGATTCAAGCCTAACATCTCAAAGTACTCTAAAATACATAACATCTGAACTAAGCCCCTCAGCTGATGCTACAGTATAACCTCATGCTTTACAAATATTTTTGTTGTTGTTGTTATAAATTTGACTGTGAAACAAAATTCTGAAATAAAATAATTCTGAAAGTTGTTGCAAAATAAGAAAAGTAATTCTTAGGCACATGCTGTTCCTGGTCTTTTTGCAAAAGTACCTTTTGATTTAAGGAAAATATGGAACAGAACAAATCTCTTCAGATCTGAAATTCATATATATCTCCTTTTGGAACAATTGTCAAAAGCAGTTTTGTATTAACCCCTGATCATGAGATGCCTCCATCTGGTAAAGACCAATCTCTGTGTAATTTATAAGTCACCTATTAACCAGTATCTCTCAAGAGCTCAAAACATTTGAAATAGGTTGGTTTTCACTTGCATCTTGTCAAAAAAAGCAGTGACAGTAAGCTCATGTGATCCAACATTGGACAGTACATCAAAATTTGTTCGAGTTTTGAGAGTTCTGAATTACTGAACAACACAGTACTCCTGTAATGAATGTATGGCTGGGTCTAGGTTTGGGGTTCCATCTTCACCCAGAGTCCTTTTCGGCTGTCAGACCACGCAGCTGGATAGTCTCCAACAGCACCTCCGAATCTCTCCAACTGGAGGAGGGCTAGCAAAACTGGGCAAGAGAGACTCTGAATGCTCATGAGGATTAAACAGGTTAAGAGAGAAATCAAAGAGGTTAGCTCGAGTCACTGGGGGAACAGAGCAGTGTGGAGAAGAATGTGACCCAGCTGCCTCCTTCAATCTAAGACCAAAGCCCTAATCTGAACACAACAATGATATCTCAGTAGGCTTGCTGGGTTAAAGCTTAGGGCTCTGGCCTTGATAACATTTTCAGATGTAGACATGGTCTTGTCAATGTTCTTCTCTGGGGAGGTGTCTGGACTTCTGCGATTGCAGCCAAAGATACATAACCAAGCTAGCTAACCCTAGGTAATTACTGAGATTTCCAGTATTAATGCCATAGAAATAAACATTCAGAAAATCATTCACAACACTTTTTCTAGTGATCATTATTTTTTTTTTTTAATACAGAATCTAAATGTAGTTGTGCTTACCAACATAAATCTAGGTGATTTTAAAAATCCAGACAATCCATTTTCTCAATATCAGCTAGGCTGGGTGATTCATTGGAAAGCCCCCTCCCCAAGTATGTATTATACATAGCTGCAAAGAACATTCTGCAAATATGCAAGAAACACCAATGGCAAGTAGAAGACTTACACAAAGCAAGATTATTTAGTATTTGAATGTGGAAAGGCAGCAAAGAAAAAGGCAAAAAGGTCTTTTCAAGGCAATAGTATCTTCTTATTACAGACACAGAGCAAAATTAATTATGTAGCTTCAGCCAGCCTGAATATTTTGGACTTTGAAAGATACAGCAGCATAAATCACTCCCTGTGTTGTTAGCTGTTTCCTGAATGTCTCCTTTTTAGTCTTCACTACTATGAATGCAAATGTCACAGCTTATTACAGATATTGAATAAGTATAATTAAGAAATAATTTCATCTAGTTCCTCCTTTCTTGGAGAGAGTCACAAAACAGAGACACAGAACAGTGCCCTTGTTGTTGGTTTTAGCATTTTTAATGAATACTTCAGTATCTGTCTGCCCTCAATCTGAAGGCAAAAGCTTTCACTTATTATAGAGGCAGAATAAGTGTAAGTCTCATCTCATTAACTGTCATATTACCAGGCTCTATGCCATACCATTCAAGTCACTGAGCATTCAGAATTGCTTAATTACATACAGTAAAAACAGTCTGCTGAGACTTTCCCTTTCAGATTAATATGGAGGCATAAGGACAGAGGTCATCTTTATGACTCACTCTTGCTTGCCACTGCATTAACTCAAAATGACAGAGGCCTTTTCTTAGTCACAAAAAATGTAATGAGCATTTGACAAATAAAATGTTTACATCTGAGTATAAAAGACACTTGATTTTGCAGACTAACAATCCTTTTTCTTCTCCCCTTCTCTCTGCGTTGGTGTTAAACTGCATAGTACATTCCTTATAAATTATACCACCCTATGTTAATTATAGTGTGCTGACACTGCTTGTTGTTACTAAACCTACTACATGCTTTGTGTGCTCAGATTTCAATAGTTATTTGTTCCACTAAATGCGGAAAAGCTATACAAGTTACTGAAAATGGTCATTGCTCACATCTTTCTCTAACCCTTCCTATTTTGTTCTATTTTTAAACCAAACACACATACAAATCCCAGTTGTGTGGTCTGCATTCCAAAAATGCTGCTGTCTGTAGTCAAAATGACTGTCCTTACCAGGAGTCTCTGACACATCTCTGCCAGAAACTCCTTATTCCTCCACCTCCACCTCTCCCACAACACAATTCCTAAAGAATTTAGATATCAAGCACACGCATATAGATATGCCACTCACATTCATGTATAAGTACCCCTACACACAAGATTGTACTGCTTATCTCTGCTTTCCAATGAAAAAATCAGAATAAGTATTTTGTAAAAAAATAAAAGCTTCCTCTCTCACTTAATCCTTTTCCAAAGCTACACCCTGCAAGTGAAAGAAGATGCCAATAAGGTTAATCAGCCAGTATGCTACATTCTCAGAAAATAAATTAGATGGATTATCATTCTACATCCAGCCATTTTGCATGCTATGTCTTTCTTCAGAAAGCACAACAACTATTTGTGTAAATGTAGACGTTCTTGAACACAAAGAAAGAAATCCTAATCTCACTTAAATAATCTCTCTTTATCACAAAGTAATATATGCAGCTATGTTTAAAGAAAAAACGTGTCATTGTAAATGAAAGTATGTGTTCCCTAAACATCCCAGAAAAAACTCATTTTTCTCAAGTTTTGGAGAATGTAATCTTATTTCAATGTATAATAGATTTTCTGTTTTTTCCAACTGTATCACTTGGTTTAACAAATCCTAAAACTTTTCCTCATTTACAGCTTTAGACAAACGCAACCATAACACAAGCACTGTACTTCAGTATGCATTTATTCTGTATTGTTAGCAAGGGGAGATTTTGAAAGACTTTGTCACTTTGTCAGGGAAGAACCAATACATTGCTATTAGTTGTAATTACTGTTCATTTTAACAGTCTGAATAGAAAAAAATAGCTCAACAGCTTTGCTTTTTCAGACATATCTGCCTTCCGATATTTTTCGAGCATAATCCAGGTCCTCATGGATTTACATGCACTTGGAAACACTGAAAAACATTCTGAAATGATTGAAAGAGTTGATGTTGCTGTGCCACCATGATGCTTTGCCACAAATTATGACAGCCCCGCATCACAACTTCAGAAGGGTATCCACAACCTACCACTGGATAAAGGTCATCTGAGAACTTCCAATCGAGTCCATCACTGTCAAAATAAATTGGGCTTCAGTACACTCTCAGTGATTATTTACATCCCTCTAGAACTACAACCAGCTATTACACAAGCACTGATGCTTTAGTTCATTATCTATGTGCTCATTTGACTTGTCACATGGTGTATTTCCCCTATTGACTCATTACTATCAAAAATGACACAAACTTTAAGGCTTGCATGAGGGTAAAGTGCAAGTGGGTGGTAAAGACCAAAGGAGACAATTTCAGGGAAGTCCAATATAAGCAAGTGACTAATTGAGGCGATTGACAGAAAGGCGTGATAGCTTTCACCTTTAACTTCCTTGCTGAGTTCATTCAGTCATTAAGGGGCCAAAAGAATTCCTTCTAAATAAATGCTTAACTCAGTTATAAAATGAGGAGGAAAAAAAATAAAAGATTGGCACATGAACTACAAAAAGAAGATTGCTAACGCTTTCCCCTTTTTAAAGGCTGAAGGGACATTTTTCAACAAGACCTGGCTGAACAGGTAGGAGTCCAGAGACAAGACCCAATACCCTATCAGATAGAAAATGCTGACAATTTCAGTATTTGCCTTCTGGACCCATAAGAGGTGTGCTGGTGCTGCCGAAAGTGTTCTTTTGGTTCCTTTCATGCAGTTACCGTTTGTGAGGTAAAGGGTGGAGACAGGAGAGTTTGTGCTTACATCCTCCACCTTTTAAATGTTCTGTACCAGGACGTAACAGGGCCTCTGGTTGTATTTGACCTCAATAGTCTAAAAGTCACAGGTATTCCCAAAGTGCTTCTGGCAAACAATTTCCTGAGCAAACCCAGAGATTACAGACAGAAAGAACACGTGCACAAAGGAGAAGAGTCCCCAAGTCTCTTTAGGCTTAAGAAAGCTAGTCGGGGAAAAAAATTCAAATTACAGGTTTTTAAAACCAAGATCAGAGTAATTAGAGTAAACAAATACATGAGAATTGAACTTTTTACATCTCTGATGCAATTAGAAGTCTTTTTGCTAAAGCACTGGAGTGAATGGCCTTTGAGGTTTACAAAGGGAAACAGACCAGTTGTTGTCTGGTACCTTCCTTTAAAAAATGCTAAACTGTTTGGTCAGGTCACAGAGAACAGCAGAACAGTTGGGGTCTCTTGCCTCAGAGAAGAGCACCTAACCAGTGGAGAAAGTAAACAGTGAGGTTTCAACTGCAGCCCTGGAAGCAACAGCTACATTAGACCAAATACTTAAACAGTCTCATTTCTGGAAAGAGAGTTTGTAATTTGGGGTAAAGTAATTCTTCTTTCCAATAGTTTAAGACAATTAACATATATTTTTCACATGCACATTTTTCATGTTAAAAAAAAAGTTGTGGATGAATCTAAAATCAGCTTTTAATTATACTCAGGCTCACTTCCAAAACAGACCAGTAATAACTGCAGAAGTCTGTATAATTTGATTTTTTTTCTCTCTCTTTCTGTTAACTTTTTCTTTTCCATTACTTTTGTGGTATTTTATTCTTATGTCATCCAAATTGTCAAAAACTGAGATACTGCTTTAAACAATATGCTTTGACCTGGTAAACACCTCAGTACCAACATTTCAAACCTAGCTCACACAAGTAAGTTGACGCACAGAAGACATCCAATTCAATTACGCATGTTACAAGAATTAAATAAAATGATCCAATATGTTTAAAATTATAACATGCAAAATAGACCATACCAATCAATTTACATTTGGTGCAAGACAAACATAATGCCACTCATATCGCAAGAAGATGGAATTAGTATCATCATACAAATGAATGAAGTAACCTGTTTGTTCTTTAAAACAGGTACTTAGAAGATTTCCAGTGGTTGAGAGCATATAGATGACAGTATGAAGACCAGAGGCTGTCACATAAAGTATGGAAGAAAGCGAGATTTAGCTTAGCCCAGACGTTTTTGAATAAATGATTGAGAGCAGACAAGGCTACAGTGATCTGAATAGCTGACCCCTCTTTTAATAAGTTTGATAACTAGGAGGCTGCAAAAAAACAGAGGTTACTCACATTCATGAAAAGGTGGTCTCGGGCCGGTGTAACAACAAAACATTCATAAACTAACAAATATATATATTTTTTTTATTTTGTTTTGTTTGTAAACGTGGTCTATTATGGTGTCTTCTTGACATTGCTATAGCTAGTGACAACAAAAAGTCGACATGGTCTTTGAATAAACTACCTTTTTTAAGGAAAGCACTGAGAGAGATTTCCTCTGTAGATTATCTTCTTTTTGTTAGAGATATGAGCTAACTCAGTTCTTCTCTCTTAACTAACATCCTATACAGCCAGAAAACTCCTTAAGATTATTTGTACCTCTTGGTACCTAATATATTCCTGTTCAACTTTCCAAATTTCTAATCATTATTTACATAATGCTGTGTATCATTTACATAATGTTGTGTATCACTACATGTCGAAAACTTCATACCTGTTTGTCTTTCTATTAGAAGTATGAAGCCACTTTTGCAAAGTAAGAGGTCTAATGTATGCATAGAATTTAGACCATGCAAGAATCTACAGTTCCAACCAGATCAATTTATTTCCAAAATGCAAATATAACTATGCGGTTGTACCTATTCACAAGCTTTGTGCACACAACTTCTTACTTAGCACGCAACTAGCATGTTTGGCTTTATAATCATGCTTTGGGAGTGCATTTTGTAAAGCTGGGTCAAAGGTATTGTAAAAGGATTGATAAGGCAGTAGACCCATTAACAGAACAAAAATTAGAACATAAATAGAGCACATGGCATTACAACTAAGTCATATATGTGATTATAAATTTCATAACTAAGATTTCTTGCCTTTGCCTTGAGGGTAAAGGCCTTACGATAAAAAAAAAAAGCTAAGATCTGAAAGGAGCCAACAGCATCAAGAATTTCCAAGCTATGTGATTTCTGGTGTTCTCAGTAAACTTTAACAATTTATTTTAATGTCTTTTTTGAAATCTGTTATTTGGTTTAAAGTTCTGCTTCTTCCACTATACCTAGTTTGAAATTAATTCTCAGAGCAATAGTACTCTAACAGTTAATGAGCACCTTTCATATTTTTCATTTCATTTAGAAAAAGGAAATATAAGCCCTATTTACATTCCTGAGTAAAATTTAGGTAGATATTTCAATCAACTTTTGTTTTGCTAAATTTTTGTACCTCCATAAGAAGGATGAAAATCAAAATTGCTTAGTGGAATTGGCTCGCAGTTCAGCAATAACTGTGAAGTGAAGTACCCAAAGAATGAGGAGCAGAGCTACGAAGCAGTGTGGAAAGTGGGATACAGATGATAATAATTTGCAGCTTTCAAGTTCTTGGACAGTGTGAAATTTTAGGTTTCTGAGGTATTCATGCTACAGTGACAGCTAAATGAATATACAAGTTCTACCAGTATTGTTTTCCTGCTTCAATTGACTGGTAAAGTACTGGTATAAATGTATGTCTCTTGCAGCATATTTAAGGATTCAGATTTACTCTTTGCAGAATTTCATCTCAAGACCTTGCAAAAGATGATCAATAACTTAATCTGCAAGCCACTTGTAGTTTAATGATGTATATTTAAAGCATAGCTTCTGCAAGTCCTTATTAAACACAGGTGTTTCACATGTATTGACTGCATCATTTACAGAACTCTGGTTTTCAAACACTAGAAGCCAGTTATACTATGCTTTGTGATAGGCAGTTTAAGCCTGCTGGGGGATATCACAAATAATAATAGCAGACAATTGTATTTTAAGAAAGAATGCTTGAAGCTGACTCATTAGCTGGAATAATTTGGGTGCACTTTATGTATTGTTACTCAATAATAATAATAATTTTTAAAAGTAGCAAAAAGACAGGGGAAGATGACAGCCAAAACCAACTTATGTCTTGAAAATCTCACACAAGTGAATACTTCCTAGAAAAAAAGTAAATTGTTTTAGTTGAGGTAGAATTGATTTAATATTTATAACTGTTAATTTTCTCTAGAAGTACTCCTTCATAGGCATAACCAACTAGTTCATCAGTTTGGTCAGCATGCATCACTCATCTGAGAACTGCCTGGTCAGAACCACATGCATGTATGTGGCCAGCTCAAATTAGAGCTAAATTCCACCACACCGTATCTTCATCAGCTGCTAGTGCCATCTTTAGTCAGATTTCCTCAGCAAATGTGTTAAACTGCATAGAGTTTAAAATGTATTTGGTACAGTTTTGACTCACTTTCAGGTAACAAACAGCTGTGACAGCTTAGATACTAACACACTCATACCATGTCCACTACTGCCTTTTTGCTAGAGGGTCTTGCTCTGTTTCCATTCTGGGTGTGTTAAATACCGTCACACTTTGGTCACTCCAGCACAAAACCCAGCACATCAGCACAAACTCTTCCTCATCAGGAGTTTAAGTATGGGTCCCTTTTCCCAGCTGCCATGGGTCACGTCTAACAAAAAGACATTTTTTTAAGGATTAAACAACTGCTACTTGATTTGCTGGAGTTTGCCAGCTTTCTATCTCTTAGGTAACAAGCCTTAACACCTTCCTCTTCCCACCTCCTCTTCCCCACCCACTCCCACCATGGTAGCCACGGTTAAGCCATTTAAAACATTTCAGGTCCTTTGGAATGGGCTGCTTCAGCATGGAAAAAGCTGCACGCTCCTTAACTAGCCAAGAGCACTGTACATGACCTTGTTACTGTTGCATTGCCAGTTCCAGTTATTGCACTAACCTGCAAAATCTTCATGTTTCAGTCTATTTGGATTCCCACATAGTTTGCATCTGGGACAATGATCAGTTGTTCTCTAGCACTCTGTCATATGATGGATGTAGAGTCTTTACAGGTGTCTCATCTTGACCCATCAGAGGTGATATCCAGCTTTCACAGTTCCCTAACACCTGCAGCATTATCACAACAAATGCAGCATTTTCAGCTAGGATCAAACCAGTCTCAAATCTTGTTTAGTTTATGTAATTTCATTACTATGGGCTCACAAAGTACTTTATTCTTACTCACCTCTTTACCTGGAAATATTGGTAAAATTAACACTAATATACCCATACTTCAATGTTCTTTTATATTCCAGTCAACAATGAAAGTTTCCTGAAATCATATAGGGGTTTTAGGGGTAGAAGATAATATAAAACTTCCAAACATTTCTCTGTACTTCTTTACTGGTTTAGTAGGAACCGAGTTATATAGCGGTTTAGAAGCAGTGCACCCAACACACTTCAATGAAGTCACCCTTCTTTCTTTTCAACAGTAATTATATTCCTTTCCAACTTTTCTGCATACCAAGGTCCACTCTCAGTCACCCTATAAACTGGTTCACTTTTCTCAAATGACCAGACTTCTAAAAAAACTTTTAAAACGTTATTTTGTGAAAAAGCTTTTCCACATTCTGAATCAACCCAAGCTGCAGTTACCTCTTCAGTTTCACTACATTTCCAAAGTAATACTCTTCTACAGGATCTTCATCTCTTTTACCAGCTGTTGCAGAGTTAACTAAAAAAAAAATATATTAACATCTTAACATATTATAGAGTCAAAATGCTCCTATTTACCCCTTGTGTATTACATAAACGATCACACTGCATTCACATATCCATGTCCCTATCTGCTTTGGCAGGTGGATCCCAATGCTAGAAAGATCACAAAATAGTTAAGGGTACTAAAGCCTGAAAGCCTTTCCACAAAAATGGATGAGCTGTTTAGCTCTAAAAACACTCGCCCAGAAACCAAGCCTGAAAAACAAAAGTTAGCCATGATGGCTATTTTTTTCCAAAAGTATTTTAGCACCTGAAAGCGCAGTTACTAGAAGTACTGAACAATGTTATCTGTAAGCATAGTAATTTTTATGAGAGGAAACTCATGAAATAATGACAACTCCTTCTGGTAAAGGAAACTTCAGATAAGCAGTAGATTACACTGTGTGGGATACAAATCTAAGAGGAAAATATGACACAGATTTAGCAGGTAGTTATGTAATTTAAAAGTACATTGCAGGTAAAAGCGAGCTATGGTAGAGGATACGAAAGAGAAGAAAAGGATAGTAAAGAGATTAAATCAGTTATCTATGAGGTTTTCAATAATGACTAGCACAAAAAAGATATCACAGTATTTAAACTTGCCACCCTACTGAACTCATGATTTCAGTGCCAGAAAATAGGCAAATCAGAGACTACAGATACAGCTGTCCTGAGCTCACACTCAAGAATACAATTTCAAATTTTAAGGATTCCAGTAGATTGGTGGTGTGGCAAAGAAGAAAAATAAGGCTCAGTTCAATAAAGACAGGAATAAAATTCTGCCTTTACTTTGGGATAGTCATAAAGCAGACATATCACACTGGCCAGGCAGTAAGTCTCTGGGGATAAGCACAGACCACAAACGGAAGGAGAGGCATTGGCACTGTGTGCTGGGATGCAGTACACACAGAGATATATCCCTCTGTCTTGCATAGCACCCTAGGAGTTCCTTCTGACCTGTAAGATGTGCTCCACTGAAAACACAGCATGGACTTGACCAGACAGAAAATGACGACACTAAGTTGGGACGTGTGTTGACCTGCCTGAGGGCAGGAGGCTCTGCAGAGGGACCTGGGCAGGCTGGAGCGATGGGCCCAGGCCAGTTGTGTGAGGTTCAGCAGGGCTCAGTGCCGGGTCCTGCCCTTGGGTCACACCAGCCCCACGCAGCGCTACAGGCTGGGGCAGAGCGGCTGGAAAGGGCCTGGTGGGAAAGGGCCTGGGGGTGCTGGGTGACGGCCGGCTGGGCAGGAGCCAGCAGTGTGCCCAGGGGGCCCAGGCGGCCAGCAGCACCCTGGCCGGTGTCCCCAGCAGTGTGGCCAGCAGGACCAGGGCAGTGACCGTCCCCCTGCACTGGGCACTGCTGAGGCCGCCCTTCGAACCCTGTATTCAGGTCTGGGCCCCTCACTGCAAGGGGGACATTGAGGGGCTGGAGCGTGTCCAGAGACGGGCAGCGGGGCTGGGGAAGGGGCTGGGGCACAGGGCTGATGAGGAGCAGATGAGGGAACTGGGGTTGTTTAGTCTGGAGAAAAGGAGGTCAAGGGGAGACCTTATCGCTCTCTGTAACTCCCCGAAAGGTGGCTGTAGGCAGGTGAAGGTTGGTCTCGTCTCCCAGTTAACAAGTGACAGGACAAGAGGAAACAGCCGCAAGTTGCACCAGGAGGAGTGCAGGGTGGGGGTGGGGGGTGTTAGATTGGCTGTTGGGAAAAATGTCTTCATTGAAAGGGTTGTCAAGCATTGGAACAGGCTTCCCAGGAAAGGGGTTGAGTCACCATCCCTGAAGGTACTGAAAAGACAGGTAGATGTAGTTCTTAGAGACACACTTTACCGGTGGGTGGACTTGGTAGTGTTAGGTCTATGGTTGGACTTGATTATCTTAACAGTCTTTTCCAACCTAAATGATTCTACGATTCTAAAATGTTAGCAAGAACCGATTCTAAAATGTAAGCAAGAACAAAAAAAATGGGGATGAGTTTTGTGGTAGAACAGCTGTGATGTATCTCTTCTGTAAAATGCAGCTGCAAAGAAAGGAAAGAACTATTCCATATTTGCCAAGTTTGAGACCAAGTATAGGGTTAAACTGTAGTAGGGAAGAATAGGTTAGGTATGAAGAGAACTTCTCCAGTGGAAAGGACAAAGAAAGCCTGGGATAGATGGAGAAGGTTGCTAACTTTCTGCTGTTGGAAATGTGTAAGAACAGGTAAAGAAAACACTCTTAGGTGTGATGGACACTTTGTTCAGCTTCGGGAGAACTGGATGGTTTACATAGTCTCTCTAATCCCCCTCAAGCTCTATTTTTCTATGATTTCTCTCTACTTTACAACAGCTAGTTTCAGTGAGGCCGCTGAGCTGAACATTGGAATCAATGTTTTGGCATCTTAAATATTGTTACATGAAAGTTTATGTAGCAATTCTCAATCAAGTTTAATGCTTTCTACTTCTCTACATCAAGTAAAGCATATTAGGCTTGTTTATCATCATTTTACAAATACTAATGATATCCTCTTTTGTCATATGACACTTAAATAACCACAATACCTGTTAGTAAGAAGCAGCTCAGAAATGTCTATAACATATGCCTTTACTAGAAGCTAATTTTCTCTGCTTAAAATTCAACCTGGAAAAGTTCTCACATATTTTTTAAGATCTCTAAAAGATCCCTTTAAAAATGCTCACAAGAACAAACCAGATAAGAAAAGCACACCTTGGAATCAGTGCACTACAACCGACGCAATCCATTTCACCCTGATCGTTGCTTCATCCATTACCTTACAGCACTGTTTGGCAAGAAGCTGGCTTGTTAATGTTGCAATGTATTTCTAGACTCAAAGTGAAATTTGTCATATTTCTTTTGCTTCCATTTGAAAAGTGTCAAGTGTAAATTAAGAGACAATAAAACACCTAGGAAAGACAATTAAGCTCATCCGGTGTCAAAAACAGAATTAAGCCCCTTTTTTATTCAGCGTTCATTGAGTCAGCATTCATATGTTTTACAGCGTACCTCAGCACACGATTATATGATTACTGAACCACCAAAATGCACTCATAGACACATGCTGTCATGGAACAATGTGGTTTTTTCCACATCACCATTCACAAATGCCTTATCATGTAACTTGCTTGAACATGTTTATTCACAATTCCTGATAAAGCAGTCTCATTTTCCTGTGCAATAAGCTGATTTAAGATACACCATGAATACAAACACAAGCTGAAGTGCTTGCACTGTAAGGAGGTACAGTGTTATAAACAGATTAGGAACATTAATAAAGGTAAGTAAATCAGTCTGTCCTCTCCCATCAAGAAGCCTTATTAAAATAAATGTGGTTATTCATGTAACAAAAATGTTGTGGGTGTATTAGGCTGAGAAAGTAATCCAAGACATTGAGTTCATTGGAAGAAAGCAAGAATACTCCTCCTCTCCACAGCTGTTCACCATATACAGCCATCTCTGGTTATTAATATTAGTATTAAATATATTCCTGTCTAATTGGGTTCAGTCGTGTTTCCAGTTTCTGAATCTATTCTTTTCTCCTATGTTAAACAAATCTGATGATTTCTATCCATAGTAAATGTGGAGCAGATGAGCAAATGGATGATAAAAATTCCTATTATTCCTTTGTGCTCATCTCTTGCACTTAAGATTCTTGTCATGCCCTGGGCATTCTAGCTATCTGATACTGTTCCTTTATTTCCAATTCCAGGGCTTTCTTTGCTGAACATTTCTCTGTCCAGAGCATTTGGTGCACTGCCTAGTACCAAGCAAAATCTGCTTGCAATGTAAGAACATGTGGAGAAATTATGTGTTTTTGTCACACCCTATTAAACGGTATTCAAAACACAATGCCCCAGAAACTAAATTGATTGTAGGTTTTATAACCCTTTTCAGGCTAATGGAAACAATTTAGTACCATGAACAAAAACATAGCTAGTGCAGCTGTGGGAATCTTAAATTGCTCGGCTCAGCAGTTCTGTTCCAGCTTAAGTAGCATAAAGTAGTTAAAGTTCAGTTAGATTCCATGCTTCTGGATCTTTGACAGATCATTTCAGATTAATGTCTTCAAAGTTTTCAACATTTCTTGTAAAAGACATTCTGAGGAATTCCTTGTTTGTGCTTTTAACTTGGGGGGCAGTGGGAGGGAGCTGTAAGAACTTGGAAAAGAGGGGAAGTGAGGGCAGCAACAACATGCGGAAGTTTTCAATCTTTTTGTAGTGTCTTGAACCATCTAGCTCTTCAGTTTGGTTTTATTGTTAATATAGCAAGTGGAAAAAAAAAAAACAAACCCAAACCAAACAATAAAAAGACTAATGGTTTTCTTATAACTTTAATGATTTAGCTAAGAGCACAAAAGCTGGACTTGCAGAGCTAAGATAGAAAGCCAGCCCTTAAGTCCGCCCTAGGAATCTATTGCAGCTCCTTAAGGATCTATCTTTTAAGGACCTGTCCTTAAGGACAGAAATTTTCTCCTGTGCTCATTCACATTTCTATATTTAAAACTGAATGCTATGATTAAAAGCTTAGCAGGCAAGAGGGAAACTTGGCTGTTGGAGAACCCTGCACTACATTTTACAAAACAAATCCTCCACCTAGCCACTTATGAGAAGAAATCATTCACATGGGTATTACCTGCACTGTACTACCAGAAAAACATCTGTGAATATTATTTGACAAATTGATCACTAAATGAGCCATTAGCTTGCAGTGTTTTTGGATTGCCTTAGGAAAGAAGCATGCTATATAGCACAAAGTCTTACAGATGCAAAATGCTGATTGGCAAAAAAAATGTTCCAGAAGAAAAGTAGTAATAAAGCAAGCCAAGCATGAAAATGTACCCTTTCTAAAAAGTAAGCCGTTTATGAGAAGGAGTAGTAAAACTGCTTAATTCTTCTGTGCCTCTAGGGAGAAATCTAAGCCTTTTGAGAAGTGATTGAGAGAAAAATGAAGCCAATGGTGTGTTTGTCAGTGAGAGAATGCTGTGGAAACAAAGTTAGTAATTTTACTATTCATGCTTGCCAAGAGCTGACAGGTGTGTGGTTTCTTATTGTTCTGAAAGGCAGCCAGAAACCACAGTTTAATATGCATCTATGTCTTCATCGTAGGGGAGAAAACAGCTGTCTCTCTGGCGCATGATACAACATGATAGAAATATTGAGACATGCTCTTCTTTACAGTATGTTACCCTCATTTGCATGGCTCCATTTGATCTTCTAACAAAACACATAGCTGGAAAGAAAAAGAAACGCTGCAGCCTGGAGCACATCAGACGTGATGTGGCAACCTTTGCTTTCACTAATAGTTATTTTTTCACAGAGCCTAATCACCTCAACAAGAATTTTTCTCATGAACAAGGGTTGAAAGATTAGAGCCATTATTTTTGGCACAGCAGATCCAAAGACTTTCAAAAAGTCCATTAAACTTGTAAGTACACAAAAGCAGGGGAATACCAAGTTATATCAGATAAGCGTACAGTAATAATTCCCAACCATTCTTAAAGAATGGCTCTCATAAATCTTCCAGTTTTCAAACTGCTGAGAGATGTCTGTGATTAATAAAACCTTTGAATGCAGAAGGTTTCCTCACATAAGAATGATGTGTGTTTTCCTGTAATATCTTTTAAATCCTAATTCCCTCAGGAAGGTAAAAAGTACATATTACACACATTGACACACACACAGAGGGACACACACTGTACCAAATGCAATAAGTTGTAAGAAATGTTAGGCTCTGTGTATTAAATTTCCTTTATGTGAGAAGTATACTACAGTGTTAAAAGCTCCTGATAACTGGCTGGCATATTGTCAACTGGATATGCATAAAATGTCTGCACTGTGTCCAGGCTTGTATGGTTTGGTAATTTGACAAATGTAATTTAAGCAGTAAGACTTGCAAGTTTTATATTTACCAGAGCTTGAGAGAGGGATTAGTACACTCATTGAAATAATAAAATTTTGGAAATTACAAAACTCTGACAAAAATACTAATGTTCACAAAAATACTAGGCTTGACCTGGAAGTTTCAAAAAATTGTCCTTATAACAGAAAAGTCCTCTAGGCTTACGTTATGTACAGTTACTTACACTTAATATGTCAACCTGTTAAAAGTATCAAACAAAATAAGACTCAATTATTAGAAAAATTAGGTGCCTAAGAGGCACAAAATAATTCTTAGACTAGGAGACAGAGGTGCAATTTTTTTCCACTTCATTGTCAGCAGCTTTTGATACATAGGGAAGGAAGTGATTTTATGATTAGAAACTATATTTTTACACTAAATTTTAATCAAGCAGGAATAAGGAAGAACATCACTGAATTAAGACTTAGAGGAAGTCACATGATGAAAATTCTTCTATTCAGTCCTCTCCAGTAGTGATTCATGACGGTTTTGATAGTCTCAGGTAAACCCCACCCTGCAAGTGCCTGTCCAGGCTAAGTAGATACCAGCATGTGAGATCATTCCTTTATACTGCACCTAGAGACCACATAAGCTGCAACGAAAGCATCTCAACAAACAGACCAAGGAAAGACTCAGATTTCTTTTCTCATGCTGAGGTTTCTTCTCACAAAGAGCCATTCCAATCCACTTTAGATTTTCTGGGTTTGGGACTAAGATCAGACCATTATATTCAATAACAAGTTGGAAGAAAAATTACATTTCCAGACACATATATAAAAGAAATCAAAAACAAAAATAAAAAGTTAGCATTAAGTGCCTCAAAAAAGTTGTGTAAAACTTGCACTTCCCAGTTATTTTTCAAAATTAAATTAGCTCATGAAGGAAAAGAGAAAATGGGAGAAAATACTTGTTCCGCAGGTTTCATTCTTGTGCTGCTCAGCACCTGTCAGCACAACAATTCCAGCACAGTTGACATGAATGTGTGCCTGGCATGGTTAACGTCAGCTGTGTGCTGGTGTGGTTTTGCAGTGCGGACAAGTCATGACCTAAAGCTGTAACATGATGTCTGACATCTTTCTATAATTGTACTTCTAGTCTGGAAAGCAAACACAAGACATTAAAGCACACAGATGCTCCTGACTTGGCCAAACAAGTCAGCTGAAGCTATAGTGTCTGATCCTGAATTCATCACATGCAGCAGAGTTATCAGTCCCTTGTAGTATCACCAGATACCTGCCGGTGCTCCTTCATTTTTAGCAAAAAAAGAGGCTGGTTGTATTTTGAAACTGCTTACAATTATGTTTAAGAATGTGGAATAAATGAGAATCTCTGTTCAAATGCACAGATAAATGAAAACAGCCAAAGGACTGTTACTCATATTGCTCAGTTTCTCTTAACCCTAAAATTACTGTTTGGTAGCCTTAACTAAGAGCACAATGGGCGCTGAACAGACAACTATCTAGAGTAAGTATGTTAAAAATTAGTCATAAATCATCAGATTTTTGGTGTAGAGAGAGGTTAAACAGAGTCTTTAAAACACTGCATCTCCCATAGAGAACTTCCAGAGTCAAAGTTTATGCCAAGGCACATAATGTAGGAGAGGTATTGCAGCTACAGAGCTCAAGGCACACTGAAAGTTCATCCAGGCCTGGTTTATCCCACCATATTCAATAAGGACATTTGCCAGAATTGGCAAGTCTTATCCTGGTGTCCCTACTGCAGATCTCTTTCCACCTAAAAAGTCCTTAAGTGTCCTAGCTCAAATCTCAACCTGCATCTTGCAAGCAAATCCCCACTTGACAAAATAATGCCCAAAAAATGTCTCACTTTCAATCAGAATCTTACACACAATCACTTCCTAATATGATACCTGAAGTGCTGTGTCCACATGCACAAGAACATGTGAACACATACACACAAACTCCTCCTCAAAACATGAAAAAACACATTCTACCTATATGAGCCACCGAAGGTTAGTTTCTTATTTTTTACTGCAGTCTTGGCAAACAAAACATCGGAAAGCATGAGGAATGTATGGTTTCAGTGCCAATCTCTAATCCAAAACCAGCTTTAAGGATTAAAACATTATTTTTTTAATAATTTTGAGCACAGTTAAGCCATTTGTGTACTGTGTGTTCTGCCACAAAGGAACAGAAATGGCTGACATACTAACATTTCAAAACTTGGCTTGCAAACTGAAAAGAATGGCTCAATAAGAATGCATAACCCCAGAGAATAAGCATGCAATTCTGCAACTGAGGGACATCAAGGACAACAGAAGTAAGGCATTTTTTGTCACACAAGTGCAAGCAGGAAAGGAAACTGCATTTTTTTTTTTTTGTCCATAAATCTCAATTATAAATTAGGCAGTTCGGTTGAGGTACTAAGTATCATAGAATCTAAGAATCATAGGGTTTATATAACTAAGAATCATAGAATATCCTGAATTGGAAGAGACCCACAAGGATCATTGAATCCAACTCCTGAATCCACACAGGGCAACCAAAAAGTTAAACCATATATCTCAGATCATTGTTCAACTGCTTCCTGAACACCAACATGCTTGAGGACATGACCATTTCTCTAGGGAGCTTGTTCCAGTGCTTGAGCACCCTCTCAGTGAAGACCTTTTTCCTAATATCCGATCTGAACTTTCCATGATTCAGCTTTAAGCCATTCCCTTGAGAGCTATCATTGGACACCAGAGAGAAGACATCAGCACCTCCCTTTCCCCCTCATGAGAAAGTTCTAGACAGCAATGAGGTCATTTATCAGTCTCCTCCAAGCTGAACAAACCTGGTCTCCTCAGCTGCTCCTTGTAAGTCATGCCCTTTAGTCCTTTCGCCATCTTTGTTGTCTTTCTTTGGACACATTGTAGTATTTTTATAACCTTCTTATATTGTGGAGACCAAAACTGCACTCAACATACTCAAGGTGACACCTCACCAATATTGAATCACTTTTGATCGGTTAGCTATTCTGTGCTTAATGCACCACAGGATACAGATGGCCCTTTCAGCCTGCAGGGCACATTGTTGACTCACATTGAGACAATCATCAACCAAAACCCCGAGATCACTTTCTGCTAGGCTGCAGATTCTTGTCCCCCCGTCTATATGTACATGCAGGATTAGACTATCCTAGGTGCAGAATCTGGCATTTGTCCTTCTTACATTTCACACAGTTGGTGATTGCCTAGCATTCTTATATGTCAAAGTCTTTCTGTAAGGCCTCCCTATCCTCAAGGGAATTAATGGTATCTCCTAGCTTAGTGTTGTTGGCAAACTTAGTTCATGTGCACTCAAGTTCTGTGTCCACATCATTAATAAAAACATTGATGAGAATCAGATTTAAAATTGAGCCCAGGGGAACACAAATAGTAACTGATCACCTGCTAGATGTTACCCCACTTACTACAGCCCCATCCTTCAGCCAGCTGTTCACTCACTATATTATGTACACGCCCACCTGTGTGCTGGACATTTTTCCAGAAGGATATTGTGAGAGACCATATCAAAAGCTTTGCCAAAATAAAACAAAACAAAAAAAAATAACAAACCCACAAACTGCCCAACAAACCACATCTATTACCTTCTCTTTCTCCACTAGGAAGCGAACCTTGTCATAAAATGATATTAAGTTAGTAAGGCATGTCTTTCCCTTCATGAACCTATGCTGGCTTTGACTGATGACTGCATTGTCTTTCAAGTGTTTTCCAGTAACTCCCAGAATAACCTTCTCCATAATTTCACCAGGCACTGGAGTGAGACTGACAGGCCCGTAATTACCAGGGTCTTCTTTCTGGTCATTCTTGAAAAGTGGAATCACATTTGCTAGCTTCCAGTCAATGAGGACCTCTCCAGATTCCCAAAACTATTCATAACTGAGAGAGGTCTTACAATAACATCGGCCAACTCTGTCAGTACCCAGGGACGAATCCCATTGGGCCACACTGACTTACATACATTCAGTTGCAGCAGCAAATACCGTACAGATTCAAAGGCAACTGGAGGTCCATCACTGCCCTGGTCATGGTCCTCCAGCCCAGGGCTCCAGGGGTCCCAGGGCCCATCACTGGTGTTACAGACAGAGGCAAAGGTGGCATGAAATATCTCTGTTTATCTTCATCCCTATTTGTGAGGTGACAACCAACCTCATCAATTAATGGATCAAAGCTTTCTTTAGTCCTCCTGTTGCCGTTGACATACTTCAAAAAGCCTTTTTTTATCCACCGCAGTACTGGCCTGCTTTAAGTCCAATTGCACTTTGGCTGATCAAATTATCCCCATACAGTGGCAAACAGCACATCTGTAGTCCTCCTGTGCAGCAGCCTGACCCTGCCTTCTAATTCCATACACTTTCTTTTTCCACCTAAGTATGCAGAAGGACACCCCTGTTCAGCCAGCCCAGCCTTCTGCCCCACCTGCTTGACTTCTGAAGTACTGGAATTGCCTCTACCTATGCTCTTTTCAAAAGTGGCTCTTAAAAAGTGACCCGCATTTACAGACACAAATACCCTTGAACTCAGATTCCCAGGGGACCTTACTAACTGCTCTTCCACAATCCAAGGCAGCCTATCTGCTGACAGCTTTTGTCACATTGCTAAAGATTTTAAACTCAACTATTTCATAATCACTGTGGCCAAGACAGCCACCCACCAGTCATCTTGGTGCATGGACTTGCCCATGAGACCATCTTTATTCACAACAGATCTCAGAAGGCACCTTTCAGCTCCTACAGCACCTCTATCAAAAAGTAATATCCAATGTGCTTCAGGAGCTTGACAGGCTTTTGGAGTGGACCCATGCAAACCTCATAAAATTTAACAAGTTCAACGACCTGCACCCAGGTAGGGGTGATCCCCAGCCATTCCTCAGTACAGACTGGGGGATCAAGGGAGCGGAAACAGAGGATGCAAAAGACCTGGGGACACTGGTGGACAAAGGATTGGACATAAGCCGGCAACATGTGCCTGCAGCCCAGAAAACCAACTGTATCCCGGGCTGCATAAAAAGCAGCGTGGCCAGCAGGTCAAGGGAGCTCTCCACCGTGCTCTCATGAGACCCTACCTGGAGTACTGCATCCAGCTCTGGGCTCTCCACTACAACACACACTCGGACCTGTTGGAGTGGGTCCAGAGGAGGGACACAGTATCAGAGGGCTGGAACACCTCTGCTAAGAAGAAAGGCTGAGAAAGTTGGGGCTATTCAGCCGAGACGAGCAGGCTTTGGGGAGACCTTGCTGCAGCCTTTCGATACTTGAGAAGGGCTTACAAGAAAGGTGGGGACAGACTTTTTACCAAGGCCTGTAGTGACAGAACGAGGGACAACGGTTTTAACCTGAAAGAGGGCAGACTTAGGATGGAGGTAAGGAAAAAAGGAGGCTGAAAGAGACCTTATCACTCTCTACAACTACCTGCCAGGAGGCTGTGGAGAGGTGGCTGCTGGTCTCTTCCCCCAAGTAACAAGTGACTGGACTCGAGGCAGTGGCCTCAAGTTGCCCCAGGGAAGGTTTAGATGGGCTATTAGGAAAAATTTCTTTGCTGTAAAGGTTGTTGTCAAGCACTGGAACAGGCTGCTGAGGGAAGTGGTTGAGTCACCATCTCTGGAGGTATTTGAAAGCTGTGTAGATGTGGCAAACAGGGACATGGTTTAGTGGTGGCCTTGGTAATTCTAGGTTAATGGCTGGACTTGATGAGCTTAAAGGTCTTTTCCAACCTGAACGATTCTATGATTCCATGACATTTTTGGATGTGAGGGTGGTAAGACCCTGGAGCAGGTTACCCAGGGAAATTGTGGATGTCCCATCCCTGGAAGTGTTCAAAGTCAGGTTGGATGGGGCTCTAGGCAACCTGACCTATTGAAAGATTTCCATGCCTATGTTCAGAGTGGGGACTTAGGCTAGATGTTCTTTAGAAGTCCTTTCCAACCCAAAACATTCTCTGATTCTATGAATTTCCTAGACCTCTTCAGAGCTGCTGTATGACAGTCCCAATTAACATCTGGGAATTTGAAGTCACCCATTTAGTGATGGACTTGCAGTCCTGGGTTAACAGTTGGACTTCATGATCTCAAAGGCTTTTTCCAACCTAAATGATTCTATGATTCTATAAGGACAAGGGCAACTGATTTAGAGGGGAGGGTTAATTTCTTATAGACTAATACATCAGTGTCATCATCCTGGCTGGGTGATCTATAGTAGACTTCCACAACAACATCTGCTTTATTAGCTTTTCCCCTAATCCTTGCCCAGAGGCTCTCAAGCATGTCACCCCCAACTGCAAGTTATTGTGCAGTCCATTCCCTCATTTACACACAGTGCTACCCCTCCACCTCACCTGCCCTGCCTGTCTCTCCTGAACAGCCTGTAACCATCCATCACAGCACTCCAGTCCCAGGACTCATCCCACCAAGCCTAGCTTAGAGCAGCATTGTAGTAGCTCTGGGATCGAACCAAAGCTTCCAGTTCCTCTTGTTTATTCCTTATACTGCCAGCATTACTGCACAAACATTTGAAATGTACTCCACTGTATTTGGTACACTGTTGGAGCAGAGCAAAAGCCCTCAGCACCACACAGTAACTCAGTCCTTGTCATGCTGTCCCAGAGCTACTAATGGCTTACTTATGGCTAACTGGAGGCTTCCTGACTAACTAGGGAGGTCCCAGCAGACTGGAGGTTAGCCAACATGACACACATCTACAAGAAGAACCAAAAAAAGGATCCGGGGAACTACACAACTGTCAGCCTGACCTCAGTGCCAGGGAAGGTTATGGAACAAATCACCCCAAGCACCATCACATGGCACATATGGGACAACCAGGGGATCAGGCCCAGCAAGCATGGGCTTATGAAAGGCTGGTCCTGCTTAACTAAACTGAACTCCTTCTGTGACAAGGTGACCTGCTTAGTGGATGAAGGAAAGACTGTGGATGTTGTCTACCTGGACTTCAGTTAAGCTTTTGACACCATTTCCCACTGTATTGTCCTGGAGAAGCTGGCTGCCCAGGGCTTGGATGGGTGCACTGTTCAGGGGGAGAACAACTGGCCGGATGGCCAAGCCCAAGGAATGGTGATAAACAACAGAGTTCCATCAAGTTGGCAGCTGGTCACAAGGGGTGTTCCCCAGGAATCAGTGTTGGGGCCAGTTCTGTTTAATGTCTTTATTAACAATCTGCACAAGAGGATTGAGTGCACCCTCAGTAAGTTTGCAGATGACACCAAGTTGCGGGGGAGTGTTGATCTGCCTGAGGGCAGGAGGCTCTGCAGAGGGACCTGGGAAGTCTGGACCGATGGGCCCAGGACAGTTATATGAGGTTCAACAAGGAGAAGTGCCGGGTCCTGCACTTGGGTCACAACAACCCCACGCAATACACTACAGGCTTAGGGAAGAGTGGCTGGAAAGCTGCCCAGCAGAAAAGGACCTGGGGGTATCAGTCAACAGCTGGTTGAACATGAGCCAGCAGTGCGCCCAGGTGGCCAAGAAGGCCAACAGCATCCTGGCCTGTATCTGAAACACTGTGGCCAGCGGGACTAGGGAAGTGACCTTCTCCCTGTACTCAGCATTGGTAAGATTGCACACTGAATCCCGTGTTCAGTTTTGGGCCCCTCACTTCAGGAGTGATGTAGAGGTGCTGGAGTGTGTCCAGAGACGGGCAAAGGAGGTAGTGAAGGGTCTGGAGCACAAGTCTTCTGAGGAGCAGCTGAGGGAACTGGCGTATTTTAGCCCGGAGAGCAGGAGACTCAGGGAGATCTTACTGTACTCTACAGCTCCCTGTCAGGAGGCTGTAGGCAGGTGGGGGTCCATCTCTTCTCCCAGATAACAAATGACAGGACAAGAGGAAACAGCCTCAAGTTGTGCCAGGGGGCATTTAGATTGGATATTGGGAAAAATGTTCTTACCAAAAGGCAGTCAAGCATTGGAACAGGCTGCCCAAGGAGGTGGTGGAATCACCATCCTTGGAGATGTTTAAAAAATGCATAGATGCAGTGCTTGGGGACATGGTTTAGTGCTGGACTTGGCAGTCCCGGGTTAACAGTTGTATTCAATGATCTTAAAGGTCTTTTCCAAACTGAACGATTCAATCATTTTAATCCTGTCCTGCCTTGTACCTCTGCAGAGCAGAGGCACATTCGTAAGTAATAGCCACGGCCTGGGTTTCTGCAGGAGAGATGAGCCAGTGCCTCTGGTACATGGAGGACTGCTACACTTCAATGCAATGCTTCAAGCAACAGACCACAACACACATCACTGTATTGAAGTTTCATGCTGTGGACCCATCTGACACCTTGGTCCTTGGAAAGAAAAGCTGGCCTGAGAAGGCAGGCCAGCCCCTTTGCCAACTGCTACCTTGCATAAAGTTGCAATGATGGTGTCGGGCTCATTTTTGTTGCAGCCCTCTCCTTGTTCCTATTGAGCAAATACCACCCTTAGTGCTCCAAGATGGAGAAATGATGAGGAGGTTTCCTTCCTTCCCTATTCCCCTGCAAGCTATGAGGGCAGAGTAGGGAGTATGGAGCAGAAAGTACATGATATAAAGCCCACCCCCCTGATGCCCATGCAGGTGTTTAAGCAGACCTGGATGGGAAGAAATTTGAGCATCAGGTCCCCAGGGCTTTTTTGCTTTCCTCTCCAGCACGGACAATGGCCCCTTGCCAGCGCTCCTCTGGGCCATTTTTTGGGTACTTCAGTTTGGCAAGAACAAACAATAGGGATATATATTCTCAGGATCCACAATTAGAAGCATTCACTAAATAAGAAAGTACAGGCATGACAGATGTGACTTTAGTCCATACATCTTGCCTACATATCACATTCACGAATCTGTACCATCTTCCCAGCAAGGCATGTGTGATAAATCAGTAGCATCCTATCCACTTCACATAATCATGTGTATATCAGATACTTAACAGTGAGAACTAAATATTCTCTTCCTATCTCCACTCCTTATGCTTGTATTTTTTTAAAAGTAAGTTCCAGCTTTCCTAAAAAATTAAAATAATAATGTTTCTGTAAAAGCAACTGGAGAACTCTATAAAAGGGCCTATGTAAAGTGGGAGTCTCCCGTGGCACCTTTGTTTTTATAAAGTATTTTTCACTGAGAAAGTCAGATGATGTAATGACTATTCCATGTTCCTAGTGTGTTATGTAGGGAAACATAAGTAATTTCCTCCATTATTTATAAAGCGATAGAATGACCTGCAAATACATATGCATACAATGAAGTAAATTCAGAATTTAATATTCAGCAACTACTACCATGTGGTACATTTTCACTAGCAACTTTCCTGAGCTGCTGCTGAACACATCACCATTCCAAATAAGGTGCTTTGTTTAAAGTGCTGACTTGCAGCATTTTCAGTTTTATGCTGGGCAGGGAAAATATAAATACACTCCATTCCCTCATCTTTCTACAGCCTCCTCAGACTTCCATTTGTGCCTGTTCTTAATGTTCCTGAAAATGGGGCATAACTGTTAGCTGACAAATAAATGTCTGAATTCAGATGATTCTTTACGACAAAAGAGCAGGAACTTATCCAGAGTAGTCAGATGCTTCACTAAAATGGATATTAAAGGCAATTTTTACACTCCAATCTCAGGCAAAGGAATTACAAAAATGTGGATCAGTTCTGGATGTCAGCAATGGTTGTTCAGCGATTTGAGTTAGATAATATTTGACTTGCACTGTTTCTGAGTATAAATACTCACTTTACACTTAAGAGTCAGAAAAAAACAGCTGGCAGCAAAAGTATAAGGTACTAGAAAACAGGAACTGCAATGAATGCACAGTGATTATGGCTTCCATGGCAATGGCATTTGACATGCACAGAGGGAATAAATGAGGCCGAGGACTAAGCAGTGGCTCATATATACAGCTTTCAAAGTGAATCTCCATACCAATAGCTTCTAGACGGATAATACAGATCAGTCAGGCCAAAACTGTTTGGGACTTCACTGGACCACCATAGCAAAGGTATATGCAGCACTGACAGTGTTGGGGTCCACAGCTTACTGGCTAGCTGGAAGAGCCAGCATCTCTTAAGGCAATGGTGGGGTATTGTCTTGTTGTCCTAAGGATTTTCCAGCATTGACCACAGCACAGGGAATTAAAAATATGAATTAAGGCTGTCTAGGAAAGCAGAATAGCTTGGAGTATGATATTGGCCATAGCTATTTTTGACCCATGTGTCAGCCTAATTAGTGACTAGTGCTGTGTCCGTTCCTTTCCAGTGTTGCAGAGAAAAAGTCAGTGCCAAGACAATGACAGAGCATTTTTCACTATTATTTCTGGCCATCTTGCTTTCTAGAGCACAAAGACAAGGAATGATAACGAGAGATACCTAAAACTGTATTTCACCTCTATACATTTGATGATCAGAAACAAAGGCATACCAGGCTACGAACCCACAGAGAAGAGTTACCTTTCCACTCCTCTTTACCCTTTTCAGGAAAAAAATAAGCCAGACTGCACTGTCATCTTGCACTGAGGGAACAGGGCAGGAAGGCATGCCAACATGGGTGACACTGTTGTGGGTGTTTGCCACCAGATAAGGAAGAGGAAGTTGCTGAGGCCTCCTACAGACAATTGGAGGTAGCCTCATGATCATAGACCCTGGTTCTCACTGGGGACTTCAACCAGTCTGCTCTCTGCTGGGAAGATAACACAGACAGGCACATGCAGCCCAGGAGCTCCTGCAGAGCACTGATAACTTCTTGACACAGGTGGTAGAGGAGCCAGTGAGGCGAGGTGTGTTCCTGGACCCTGTACTCACAAACAAAGAAGGACTGGTTGGGGATGTGAAGGCTGGGGGCAGCTTTGGCTCCAGTGACCATGAGATGGTGGAGTTCAGGATCCTGCGTGGAGGATGCAGGGCAATAAGCAGGACTGCAACCCTGGGCTTCAGGGGAGATAACTTCAAGGACCTACTTGGAGGAATCCCATGGGTTAGGGCTCTGGAAGGCAGGGGGTCCAAGAGAGCTGGCTAATATTCCAGCATTACTTCCTCCAAGCTTAAGATCGGTGCATGCCTATGAGTAAGAAATCAAGCAAAAGTGGCAGGAGGCCTGCATGGACAAGCAAGGAGCTTCTGGCAAGGCTCAAACAGAAGAAGGAACTTTGCCAGATGTGGAAAGAGGGACAGGCGACTTGGGAGGAACACAGGAACGTTGTCAGAGTATGCAGGGATGTGACAAGGAAGGCTAAGGTCCACATGGAATTAAATGTGGCAAGGGATGTCAAGGAAAACAGGAAGAGCTTCTTCAAGTACATCAGCAGGAAAAGGATGACACGGGAAAATGTGGGCCTGCTGCTGAATGAGGTGGGTGTGCTGGTGACACAGAGAAGGCAGAGTAACTGAATGGTCTCTTTGCTTCAGTCTTTACTGCCAAGGCGAGCCCTCAGGAATCCCAGACCTTGGAGGCAAGAGAGGAACTCTAGAGAAAGGCGGACTGTCCCCTGGTCGAGGGGGATCACGTTAGAGATCACATAAGCAAACCTGACACCCACATGGGCCCTGCTGGGATGCATTTCTGAATGCTGAGGGAGCTGGCAGGTATTGCTAAACCACCATCCATCACCTTTGAAAGGTCATGGAGGACAGGAGAAGTGCCTGAGGACTGGAGGAAAGCCAGTGCAACTCCAGCCTTCAAAAAGGGCAGGAAGGAGTTCCCAGGAAACTGCGATCTGGTCTGCCTCACCTCCATCCCTGGAAAGGTGACGGAACAGCTCATCCTGGGGGTCATATCAAAGCATGGGGAGGAAAAGAAGGTTATCAGGAGTAGTCAACATGGACTCATCAAGGGGAAATCATGCCTGACCAACGTGACAGCCTTCTGTGATGGAATGGCTGGCTGGGTAGATGAGGGGAGAGCGGTGGATGCTGTCTGCCTTGACCTCAGCAAGGCTTTGACAGTGTCTCCCTCAGTACACCCTCACAGGTAAGCTCCAGCAGTGTGGGTTGGGTGAGTGGACAGGGCGGCAGGTTGAGAACTGGCTGAATGGCAGAGCTCAGGGGGCTGTGACCAGCAGCACAGAGCCTGGCTGGGGGCCTGTAGCTCGTGGTGTTCCCCAGGGGTCAGTGCTGGGTCCAGCCCTGTTCAACTCATTCATCAGTGACCTGGATGAGGGGACAGAGCGCACCCTCAGCAAGCTGCTGATGATACAGAACCCGGAGGAGTGGCTGATGCACCAGAGGCTGCGCTGCCATTCAGCAAGACCTGGACAGGAGAGCTGGGGCAGAGGGACCTCATGGAGTTCAGCATAGGCAAGTGCAGGGTCCTGCCCCTGGGGAGGGACAGCCCCAGGCACCAGCACAGGCTGGGGGTGACCTGCTGGAAGGCAGCTCTGTGGAGAAGGACCTGGGAGTGCTGGTGGGCAGCAAGGTGCCCATGGGCCAGCAGTGTGCCCTGGTGGCCAGGAAGGCCAACGGGATCCTGGGGGGCATTAGGAGGAGCATGGCCACAGGTCAAGGGAGGTGATCCTCCCCTTCTGCTCTACCCTGGTGAGGCTGCATCTGGAGTGCTGTGCCCAGTGCTGGGCTCCCCAGTCAGGAGAGACAGGGAACTACTGGAGAGGGTCCAGCAGAGGGCTATGAAGGTGGTGGGGGGACTGGAGTATCTCCCTTGTGAGGAAAGTCTGCGAGAGCTGAGTCTGTTTTTCACCTGGAGAAGACAGAGGGGATCTTATCAATGTCTAGAACTATTTTAAGGGCAAGTGCCAAGAGGATGGGTTCAGTTTCTTTTCAGTGGTGCCCAGTGACAGGACAAGGGGTGATGGGCACACACTGCAACTCGGGAAGCTCCATCTGAATATGAGGAAACATGTCTTCACTTTGAGGGTGACAGAGCGCTGGAACAGGCTGCCCAGAGAAGCAGTGGTGTCTCCTTGTCTGGAGACATTCAAAACCCACCTGGACATGTTTCCGCCCAACCTGCTTTAGGAGAACCTACTTTATCAGTGGGTTGGACTAGATGATCTCCAGAGGTCCCTTCCATCCCTGACCGTTCTGTGATTCTGTCTGGTTTAATATATGAATTACAGAAACAGATTTTTTACAAATATAAATGAAACTTCTGTTTCACTAACCGGGCAACTGCGGTATAAAGCTCTGTTCTGGGAGTATGTGAAGGTCCTTCTAATAGGCAAGGTCACTAGTGAACTACAACTTTATTGTCAAAGTCCTTTACTTTGATCTGGGTCCCACTGACTCACTTTCTGTACACCCTTCACAGGCAAACAATGTGTTCACAGTATTTAAGGACCAGACAGGTTTCTGGAGGTCATTTAGTTAGGGAGTGCATCTTCTTAATCAAGGAGCAATGATGCATTTTGTGTTCAAGCTCAGCAGTGCAGAGCAGTGAGGAGCAGCTTTGTTTTCCACCTGTCCACTCAGTGAAAAATGCTGTGGCTGCAAAGTTGCGTCTGGCTAAGTGGTCACAGGTGTTTATGAAAATTGCTTAGGAAGAAGAGAAACCTATTTTCATTATGCATAAGTTAGATCTACACTACCTATAAATGCATATAAACATGTACACACATGCACCCACAGATCTACGTCAGTTTGTCCTGGAACTTTTTCTACTGATGCTGCCCAAATGGAAGTATCTGCCCCATCTGGAATGGGCTCCCAGTTGTTTTGCAGGCTGACTAAATTCCTGTTCACCAAAAACTTCCTACAATTAGTCAATCCAGACCTGACACATTTTAAAGTTCCTCTGTAACCTGTGACTTTGTAAGGCATGGATATGTTAAAGGGAACCTAAAACAAGGCAAAAAAATATTGACTGAATTACAGCTCCGCAGTCAGCTGACTGAATTCAAACACAAATTCAAACCACCTTACATCATCCTTACACGCCCTTCACATTCCTTTGTTCTCCATTAAGGGAATGCAAAATACTTGTAGCATCCTTGATGTAATCCACCTTCATACACAAAAGCAAATATCTACTTTGAATTGCAATCATCCAGATTTTGAGTTGAAAGAGTAAGTGGAAAGAGAGAGAAAACACTAAACAACTTGTAACTCAACTTTCAGCAAACTGAATAAAAGATAACCTTCCCATTCCTCCATAATCAGGGTCATTTAAATGTCAACATATCATATAAAAGAACATAAAGTTATAACATAATGGTACAACTAAATACTTCATTACAAAAAAACCCACCAAACCACATTCTTGGCGCCAGGTAAGCGTGAGGTATCTCCATACCATGGCATTTTGTAGTGCTGCCCTTCAAACAGAGCTATAGCTCAAGGTAATTTTGATGCTGAAAATGCAGACAGTGCAATAACCTACCTACATAACAGTGCTTTCTACTTAGAATACATTACACTTGGACCCATCTTGAACCTGCAATCATCATCAGTGGCTTTACAGGTGAATTTCAAGTGCTGTTTTATCTATAAAGTTTGGAAGGCTTAGCATCTCAGAACAAAGATGTCTCTATCCCTGTTCCATCTTGCATACCTTGCCAATAAGGTTTGTATGCTGCAACTTGATAGTTCTATAAAAGAGCAGCTTGGAAAACTTTTGTTGTTGTCATTATTTTATTTAAAAAAAAAAAAAACACGTTAATTCCCTTGCAAAGATACTTCATATTTGGTGTCCTCACAAAGGCCAACTTCTAAGTATGTTTAAAATTCCACCCTTTATTCTCCTATCAAGGATCAAAAGGGATCTTGACAAAGTACAGCGCTGATGTTCTTGGCAGTAGAAAAAGATGTTGCTTTATAGATTTTAAAGAAACCCATGGTGGTAATAATGAAATCATTATAAAACCTAACTTATGACTTCAGTGTTGTCTTCTATTACATGAAGCACCTAATACCACTTGTTAAAACTACAAGTAATAAAAAAGTTCTCTTAAAATGCTTTAACAGAAAAGTTGCCTGTTCATTAAGGATGCACGGTATGATAACTACAAGCTATTAATTCATATGACATGATAAGATCTTTCAAAGTACATAATCAGAAAGACATTTTGTATGGAAATAAAATACCTACGTTCATTGTCTGTAAGAAAAAAACCTCTTCTGTTAGAAAAAATATTTATGCCTACAATCTTTCTGCACTCCTCCTTCCATGAATAAAAAGGCTACTTGAAATAATTTGTCCAACACTAAAAAAACGCAATGAGTCACATACCAAGTTTCAGTTGAATGCATTTTTAAATGGCTGAGTTATAAAACCCTTGAAATCAAGTTTTATAATGAAATGCTGATAGACCCTTAACTTTAATGGCTCTTGCAAGTGCTTCTAGAGCAGGCATTACTTACAGTGTCATATAGTGATGTTTAAAATGCTACGGAATTTTCTCAAAGCAGATAAGCAGGTGTTTGAGAGGTCAGCACTATTTAAACCTCACTGATTTATGGGATGTGCTGCCTGAAAGGCCAGTAAGTTTTATGGAAGCTCACAACAGCAACTCCAAACTCGAGTAGGCACAATACCACCATTGTCTGAAGATTACCAATACACATTAATTTCCACATTATAATATTTGAGCTCCTGCATTTTGTACACATTACCAATAGTGAAATATATACCTCACCTCACAGAGTAGGGCTCTCTTTTACTGGTATACTTTTCATGCAGTATTGCATGTAATAAAATCCATTGCTCAGCTACTTCATCGTACCCTGCAGTGAGTTACCTCATATGTAGGTCTCCTGCTGTTATTCTAGCAACACTTTGAAGAGTTCAGAACAGAGCCACTTCCCTCAGACTTCTTTAAGCAGAATTAAAAGCAGAAGATATGTTCAAAATTTACCTGCCATATTACCCAGTGGTCAAAATCATCCTCCTGAAAGTCATTTCACTATTGGAAAAGCAACCAATAAACCATCAAACCACTTTACACAATCGATTAGCATTTTCTGCCTGTTAATACACACACACACACACAAATCAATGATCTTAGGGCTGTGGGACACAGCCTTAATGATTTAGTGAGAATGTAATTTACTCCAGGCAAAAACAAAAGCAAGCAAACAAAAAAACCACTATTAGCTCTCTAGAGCAAACTTTATTAAAGAAAACTGGTTGGAAAAAAAGGTCATTGCAGCTTTAGGCTGTAGTTAGTGCTAAAATACCTGATATCTGTGGATAAATATTTCCACTTTCTATTAAAGAACCAAAGTACGCAGTTCTTGATGCACACTCCCCCTATATTTCTGGTGCTACCATACAATACCATTAGCTTCATACTGGTGCATGTGGTAAATAAATATCAACTCAAAAGTCCAGAGAGAAAAAGAAGCTAGATTACGATCCCAGTTCAATTACCCTCAAAATAAATATAAGCACTTTTTCTCTTTTTTTTTATTTTTCTTTTTAAATCAACTTAGCTTTATGTTGATATAATTTTAAGAAACCTAGACAAGCTCATGTGAAAATTGCAAAGTATATGCAGCAGCAAAGGCCAGATTCCTAGTGCACAGGACCTTACACTGAAAATCACAACACGTTCTTTACTCCTTTTTGTCCCATCACTGACTGACTTTATACACTATAAATATAGCAGGTAGTTTACACACTAGTAGCACAAGTAAAACCTAGACAGCATGTACAGTGGCACCAAATAAATTCATTTTAACACTACAATCAAATGTTGCTTTGCAGTTAGAGTCTGCAAGTAAAAATTCAGATTTCTGTCTTGTATCCAGTATTTCTCACTAAGCAATATTTATGCAAGCAGAGTGGTAAGAATTACAGGAAGTAGGAGAACTTTAACTAAACACAATTTTAATGAACTGCTATACAAAGACATAGAGCTTAAGTCTGTCACAAAATTCTGGTTATGGTCTTTGTTTTGCTTGATGTGGTCATCACTGAGTTATGCCTTGGCATAAGTAAAGTTCAGCACTAGCAGAGGTACAATAAATCTAAGGTTTCCTAACTATTATTTTTTATTCATCAGTACATACTGTAAAACCAAAAAAAGAGTCTCCAGAATAATTAATTGGGATGAACCTTTTTCCCATATACTTGATCTCCTTCCTTGTCTAACACATTGACTTGGTGGCCATAAAGAAACATTCCCAATTTGGGTTAAATACTCCTGTTCTCCATGTACCATCTACCGCACCAGAAGATTATACAGAAATGTTTATACTTTCTGTGCAAGGCTGAGACCTAAGATTACAATAGACATGAAACAAATGTAAATTGATAAGGGTTAAGAAATGAGATAGTGCTTCAGTGCTGTTTATCTTCATGACCTGTTCATTGTAGGGGTCATTCACGTGAATATAGTCTTTTTTTTTTTTTTTCTTTAAACAAATTAAAAGAATGACAGAATGTATGCATAAAAGAACATAAAGGATAATTTCAGGTGAAATTGCTGTAACACTGTAAACAAATCCATGGTTTTTATTTTGACTAGGCTTATGTAGTTGGAAAGCTTGCAAACCTGCTGAGACCTTTTATCACAAGTAATCTGATCTTTATAACATAACGGCAAGGAAGCAACCTTTGACAGTTTTAGGTTTCACTGTGGATTTTTTTCCTATTTATTTTCTTCCCAAATTCTTGCTACTTTTTTCCCTTTCAGGGCTTTGCTCTCATTACCATCAGTCCTGAAAAAATACATTGCCTTTAGATAACAGTGAAGGATAAGGATGGCAAAGGCAAGGACAGAAGTCCTTTTCCACTGACCTAAAGAAAGGGTCACAATAATGTTAAAATTACAGATCCTTTCAAAGGTCATCAAACAAACCATCCAGAGCACAGAGGTTTGATACCATCATGATATATTGTACTGCTACTCCTCTATTCTCTTCCATCCTATTCTTCATGTCAGCAGGAAACAAAATTCACAAGACCGTAGCCCTCTGAACACATCAGTAAGTTACAGTCTTGTCCTTTTCAGTCTCCTGCTAGTTCAAATAACAGGTACCAATAGAAAAGATAGTTCAAAGATCTTACGAGTGACTGCAACAAATCCAGAACCCTTGAGGTCCTTGTTGGGTACTCTGCACCAACAAGCATAGCACAGTTGCAGCGTCCTTCAAGTTTATCACATTCTCAACAGAATTTAAGAAGAAATCATCTATATTTTCCTTCTGAATGAACAAATGAAGACAGAGGGAGAAGACTAGAGTGTGATCACCCACACTCAGGAGGTATGAACTTATCCTTCTCTTTGTTATCTGCTCCTCCTATGTTTTGATTTAGACAAATCACCAACAGAAAGTAGTCTCCAAATTCAAAGAAAAGCATATTCATCTACTTTTTTCTGCGTGGTTTTAGTACAGATAAGCATTGTTCCATCAACAAAGCACAGGTCCTCATGGCATCCCTCAGTATCTTTTCTAATCCTTAACTCCTCCTTCAGTTACCCCTGACACATACTAAATATGCATAATGAATCTACACAGTTAACTGTATTTTCTCTGTAGACACACAATGTCCTTAGCTCCCTTTTCATCTTACTTCATTCACTTTACTAGTAACTCAGCTGCAGTATTTTGTTTCTTTCAATTTTATTTAGCAAATATTATGAGGGTCAAAAAGTTGCATCGTACCTCAAAGAGATTGTCTTAAGAATTTATTGGAAAGATTTTCATCCCAGTTTTATTTAGCAAATGTCAGAGTGTTCTGCCAATTTTCACAGCAGATCAGTACAAAGCTCTTTAGCACAGGTGTTTCCAGAACTAGGATTTTTCAGAAAACAGCTTATGAACCTTTTAAAGCCAAAACCATCTCTTAATATTTTTCAAAATTCAGTTGAATACCTGTCCATTTCTTGTAGAGGCACTTTGCCACAGACAGACCTGATGATCTGAAAATCAATACAAATAATATTATGTAATGTTTCTACCTCTTAAGAGTACTTTATTTTGTGGGTTTTCATTTATTGCATTCATATACATTTGACAGTCAGTTAGCATAATCTTTAATAGTACCTTCCATAATCAGCCTATGTATAAGGGTACAGCTAGGCTACTGTGATGGGGAATTATTTCTTTAAAAGCATAAGTCTACTGGTCTTGTTTTAGTTCATTTTAACTCACCATTTTCTCTGACTTATTGCCAGTTCTAAGAGTTACCACAGCACTGCTTAATAACAATGTGTGGTTTCTGACATTTATTTATAGTATACTAAACCAAAATCAGGCTGGGTGGTAAAAGTTTTAGACCACCTGAGATGTCTCTAAATCTTCAGCACATGTTTAACTGCAGCAAGACCAGCAACAATCCCAAATATGCAGTCACAGTTATCAAGTTATAGATTCATTTCAGGGTACTATTTTTCCCAAGTATCCTTTTAAAAAATAAAAATGGTTTGTTGTGAATCTTTTTATCCATTAAGTGATAGAGAAATACTTGGACAGACAACAGTGATTTTTTTATTATTATTTTAAAGCAAGACCATGTGTGCACTGTAAATTGATGGATTTTCTGAAATTATTTTTTTTTCTTTCACTGTCTTCTTTGCCTTGCATGAAACAAGAAGTGGATGTTTAGTGTGAGACAGCATCAGTTGTTTGTTTAGCTTTACAAATGTGTAGTTGTGAGCTTAAGATGTACATCACACAGTAAATAACTATACTTTCTTTTAAAATTTTCTTTTAAGAAGTATTTCCTAAGTATCTGAATGGTATTTCACATTGGTAATAAGGTGATAGAGTAAGCAACACCATTTTTAATGACCATAAGACAAATCTGTCCCCTCTTCCTCCATCTGTATTGCCATTTGAAGGGAAGGACACCCTTTGCCCCCTTCCCTGCAAAGCACTTAGGCATTTGTAGTCTCCTTGACTTCAATAGTATTATTCATGGGCTCAGAGTGAAACAGGTGCTTTGGTGGATCACAGTGTTGCTGAGCAAGGACAGCAAAACGGAACTTGGTACAGAGCCTCTAGTGCTGGAAACACTGCAATAGTAATAGTATAGATTTTCAGGAACAACAGCCTTTGAATTTTTAACAATACATTTGGACACAGAGGGAATTCTGAAATACATGACTTTGATATTTTAAAACAAATAATTCAAATAGAAGGGAATTTATAATAACTGATGTTAAAAAGTAGAGAAAACAACACTTACTTAGCACATAAAGCTATGTGAGCCAGACTCACCCCTGGTGTGAACTGGGGTAGGTTCTGAATACTGGAAATTTCCTGATAAATGCTGAGCCTCTAGTTTCATACTAGTGTGAAACATTTTCAATTTAAATTATACTCGCCCTCAATTACAAGTGCTTTTCTACTCTACCAGTAAACAAAGTTACTACAGAAAATGAGTAAAATCTTCATAAGCCAAACACATCAGCCAATAAGTAGTTGATTGTTAGCGTAAACAAACTTTATTACCTATAGTCTTCAAACTAATGGACTAAACAGTTCAAGCATTTGCAAGTTCACTGTCTGCAATAGGTTGTCAAACAAGCTCATATCCTCACAGACTCAGTCTAGCTGAGACTTTCAAGATACAATAATTTTTTTGTTCACAGTATCCCAGCTCTAAAAAAATAAAAGAGTACTTGCCTGTCTTTGTTAGGGAAGAAAAAAAAGAAGGAAAACCATGTTCATTAAAGAGGATGGTAATTCAGTAAATCTGTGGGTTTTACTGTTGTTTTTTAATTTGGCTCAGTCTTAAAAGTGTGGAGGAGACAATAATGAAGGCTAAATCGGAATAACCTCAGGTGTAAAGAACTGTTTAAACTCATGCTTTTCATTCAGGGTGGTTACAGCCACTACAATTATCAGGGAAATACAGATGACATAAGTGTATTCTGTGAGAATTGCTCTTAAAAAACCACAAATACAGTTTTCCAACAAGATTCTTATTTTTAATCAAATACACTTTACTCTTCAAGCAGGAAGCCAATTTGTTATTGCAAATGTTTTTGCTCTAGTGATGGAATGTGCAGTCATGCACCAGCAACTGAATCCTGAAATTCAGTTTGTCCACACTAGGCAAGAAAAAGCATTTGGGTTCAAGCATGCACTGTATTACAAGGGAAGGTACTTAAAAACATGAAGGGGAGGCCATGTATTTTATTTCAGAAGACTGAAATACATCTTGCAATGTGAGGCTTTGATGTTATTCATATGCTAACAAAATATCATTTCCTCCAAGTGCTCAATACATTGGAATAAAAAGACATAATTTGCTGACATTGTGCTGAACACTTCCTGTCCAGAATACTGATCAATTGTCATTCAGCTTTCAAGACTAATCCACCCAAAATAGCCCTCAACATAACCTTTAAATTATGCTTTTAACACTTTAAAATTCCAGTTAAAATAATTTACCATTTTACAGAATAAAACGATGAAACAAAAACCATAACTGTATTTTCACTCTGCTTCTAAAATGCAGTTCTAGTGCCCCAGGGACTCCTTTCATCTAGTGTAAGTGCCGGCATATGATGTGATTGTTAACATAGCTGGCCACCAGATGAAGTGAATTATCTAAACTGCCAAGGTTCCTACTTTCATTCCAATTTAAACATCAATTTAACACAGAAACTGAAGGGTATTATGAAAGCTTTAATATGAACCATTTCAGACATGAAAAAGAAATAGAAGGATTTCTCAAACCACCAAAACAAACAAATATGTAATTCATTGAACCTGAGGACAAGTTGGAAAATGATCAGTACACAAAGGCATGTCTATTTAACTCTGCGTGATGGTAAACTAATGCAGTATACCCTGAACACCTTGCTAAAACAACAACAACAACAAAAAGTCCAACAACAAAAAAGAGTCACCTATGAATCCACAAGGGCATTATCCAGAAGCAACTGTTATACTAAATAGTTACAAGGGTAGCCAACAAATATTTAGTTACTTTCTAAGGGAAAATACTTTGAAGTACATTCTGGCCTTTAAGATAACCATATTCAGGAAGGATTTACTCCAGTTAAAACAATTCTATTACAGATTTCTTCCTGCGAGTCACTTAATCACCTTTTTTCTCAGCTCCTTCCTCCTCCATATAATAATAATTCTGTCACTCTGTTCAATGTCATACCCACAAGGCTGTGAGCACTTTAATACAGCAGCTCTCTTTGCACAGCACAGTGCAGTTAACTTTTATCTAAGGTACTGAGACATCATTAGACAGAAAAACCACAAGCCGTATTCATCAGCTTTCCATGCACTAAGAAGATGTTCTAGTCTCAAAGCATGTGAGAAAACTGTCTGAACAAATGTTCTGGGGCAGATGAAGTATTTTTAGAGAGAAGGGCCCACCTCTTCAAGGATTTATGTGACTAGCTGGTGATTTAAAAAGGAATGACTGGTGTTACCATGTGGGTGGTTGTAGACAGTTTGCATAGGAGAAGAATAAATTAAATCAAAAAAGGTAAGCCTTAAGTCTAGTGTCTCTTCCTCGAGTACTAAAGATTACTAGAAGACACATTAAAATAAGAAGCTGTTTCTAATGAGGTTAATCACAGTGCACCCAATAGGCATGTGTGCGTGTTTTTCTAAAATCCAGGTTTATTCTATTAGCATGAATCATCTTAGTCCCTCAGTGGAAAAAATATTCTTGCTGCATTGTACTTGAGCAGAGGAAGTTTATCAGTGAACAAGACTAAGAAATTACCAAATGGAAGGACAGCCTTTGAAGAAAATGCATATGCGGTTGCTATGTTCTGGCATTAATGAGAACATACCAAATATACTTCAGCCATTTAGGCCAATATATTACGAAGAGATCAACAAGATTGCAGACAGCTCCCAAAATTATTCAAGAATCTAAAGGTACAAGTTGGCTTCTAAAATGAAGGGAAAAGAGACAAGCGATAAACTTCATGGTAACATGAATTAAGGCAAACCTATAAAATTGGTCAGATCACCAATTCCAGAGTAGTCCTTTTAAATGTAAAGGGGAGAGAGGAAAAAAGCCCCATCTGACCTCATTTACATGAACAGTGACCATATACAGAACAGAGTGCCAAAGAAAAGAGCTGGCGAAAATCACTTTAAAGGGGACTTACACAATTTTGACAAGACAGAATTAGTCAACATACCAATAAATAGTCTGTTTTATATTGGCAATGCTATATTGATCTCAGCCAACTAGCTACCAAAGCCTCAAGTCTACAATATAAGCAAGTAAAAATAAGAACTCATATCAGAAGTACAGGCACGCTACTTATTTAAACAATACAACTGCATCATCTGTAGAGAGCATTTTCCAAAGACTTCAGTGCAGATTCAAAGACGTAGATCCAAAACATTGGATTTATATTCTTTAGCTGCCAGATTATACCCATGCAAAAAAACCATGTTTTTCAAAGTGCCTAAGGTGAACAAAAGCAACTTAAAAACTAACAGCAGTTCTACATAATAACCAAAAATTTTAGGACTGGATCTTACAGTCATCCTCCTACTCACTGCACACTTTAATACTTAAATATAAACAAAAATGTAGACAGTTTTATAAAACCAAAATGCTTTTTAAGTGACCTTACACTCTTGTCATTCATGTGTAAGAGCTAGCCAGCCAATAAATCAGATCAACAACTTCACCATCCAGTTTAACTCAACTCTTCCATTCAAAGGGTATGAGGGAGCCGGTGGTAGTGCTCTACAAGCTACTTCCATTCCTTTATCAGCAGTCCTGTCTAATCGGGGAGGTCCCAGTTGACTGGGCAAACATAATGTCTATCTACAAGTAACCCAGAAGGTTCAACATGGCTCAGTGCCGGGTCCTGCCCTTGGGTCACACCAGCCCCACGCAGCGCTACAGGCTGGGGCAGAGCGGCTGGAAAGGGCCTGGTGGGAAAGGGCCTGGGGGTGCTGGGTGACGGCCGGCTGGGCAGGAGCCAGCAGTGTGCCCAGGGGGCCCAGGCGGCCAGCAGCACCCTGGCCTGTGTCCCCAGCAGTGTGGCCAGCAGGACCAGGGCAGTGACCGTCCCCCTGCACTGGGCACTGCTGAGGCCGCCCCTCGAACCCTGTGTTCAGGTCTGGGCCCCTCTCTGCAAGGGGGACATTGAGGGGCTGGAGCGTGTCCAGAGACGGGCAGCGGGGCTGGGGAAGGGGCTGGGGCACAGGGCTGATGAGGAGCAGCTGAGGGGACTGGCGGTGTTTAGTCTGGAGAGGAGACCGAGGGGAGTCCTTATTGCTCTCTGTAACTCCCTGAAAGGAGGCTGTAGCGAGGGGGGTGCAGGTGTCTTCTCCTATGTAAGAAGTGATGGGATGAGAAGAAATGTCCTCAAGTTGCACCAGGAGGAGAGGTTTAGATTGGGTATTATGACAAACTCTTCACTGGAAGGATTGTCAAGCTTTGGAACTGGCTTCCCAGGGAAGCAGTTGTGTCGTCATCCCTGGAGTTATTTGAAAGACATGTAGATGTGGCAAATAGGGACATGCTTTAGTGGTGGACTTTGCTATGTTAATGGTTGGACTCAATGATCTTAAAGGTCTTTTCTAACCTAAACAATTCTAGGATTCTGTAAAAGTGTCCAGTTGAAAAAACAGACATTCTGCAAAACTAACATTCTGTAACTCCCCTTAAAACAATCTGAGAATATGAGGATGTACCAACTTCTCAGTGATAAAAGAGAAGACATAAGAACAGTATTTACCAGCTGGGGGGGGGAAGGAAGATCCTGTAAACAGCAGCAGGCTGTCAAATAACTCTACCTGTTGGCATAACTACTTGTGTCTGTCCAATTTAAAGGGCAAGCCAACAGCAGTACACCCTAGAGAGATGTTGGAGGGGTGGGAGTGGTGATGAGATGAAATGGAAGCTACATCCTTGGAGAGTTCAGTGTTCACCAGTTATCTAACAAAAGTATGTCAAAGATATAACAAAGCTTAGCTTTTGAGGAATATGTAATATGTCTAATTGTTATTTTCAGCTTCCACAGTTACAGCCTGGTGGTTAAATAGTATGTTTTTGTTGAAGAATATATATATATATACGTAAAAATTTGTAGATACATATTTTAAACAAAACTGTAGTGCACAAGTTGGTTCAGTTTTTATACAATAACAAAAAAACACCAAGAAATAGACCTTGGTAGGTAGCCTGAGATAAAAAGGGCCAGTGGGGAGCATAGGGAATGGAGGATCATAAACCTTGTCCTTCTCAGGAAAAAGAGTAGGGATGAAGTTGGGGCAAGGCCCAGAATAAAACGCCTCATACTACATGATGGATTCCATCAGAATATATCTTTGGTGTCCCCCTCCCCCATCTCTCCTTTGGGAAACCTTCCAAACACTTCCTTTAAAAAAAACAAAAAAAAAACCCCAAAACACTCTTAATTGATGCATTCACAAGACACCTAGCCCCAGGAACTCAGTGTACAACTTACTGTGATCTCCATTACTGCATATATATTTCTACTAGTTATTGTAAAAGTTGTTAAAAATGTAGATATGTTATTTTGATACCGATGCCATCCTACATGCAAATATTGCCAAGTTCTGGCCTTCTTATCAATCCTTCTGTCACACTGTTAATGAACTAGTATTTTACCATTACTTTACACACCCATAAAATCCTAAAGAGACTGAACGAAACTGTAGTGTTCTACGTACAGTCCTCATTCTTTGTGCACTTCCACCCGGCTTTTACATACCTTGAGTTTGTGTGTGTGTGCGCACGCATTTATATATATTTGTGCTTTTTAAGTTATTTTTAAGGTAAATAACTCCGTGAAAATGAAGGCACACAAAACAAGTCTGTGCTCTGGATGTGCAAACACAACACAAACAGTGTTTGTCAAGTGTGGAAAGGTTCATACAACCAAAATATATATGAATACACAAAGGATGTTTTCTCTTTCACACTCCTCTTCAACTTCCTCATCTTGGACATTCTGCTCAAGACCATTTACAGTAGTTTCAAAATGCTGACTTTGTTAATGCACAGACCTCAGTAGGACAAGGAGTGTTGAGGATGATACATTGAAATTCAGAACATCTTACAAAATGATTTCTTTGACATAGCCAGTAGGGAACTCTTGTTTGTTGAACTTATTATTCATTCATGTATTCATGAAAAAAAATACAATAAAAGCATAATCCCTCCATAGTGCCTGAATGATCACATTGAAATGAACCCAGAGCTTTGCAGTGGTAAGCAAGGTCTTTACTTCACAACAGAACCATTTTATATTGCAATATCATTAGCTGAGCCTAGAGTTTACATTATACTAATAAATCAGCAAGGGAAATTTAACCTGCATTGTAATTTAAGGTTATGCTGAAAATCAGGTATTAAAAATACACATCCATAATAACAACTGCTTATATGAGGTTTTTTATTTTCTTCTTTCAAATGATTTAGCAATTACTGTGTTGAAATGCAACTAAGACTGTGAATCTGTTTGCATTTTGACAACTAAGATACGGGTCAAAAGAAATGCAGAAACAACAAATTGACTTTGGTGATTTGAAAGAATTTCTGAAGTAAAGGAGTATCATAGGAAAAAAACCTGTTATTTGACCAAAATTACTGACAACATCTAAATCAAACTTTCCTGTGTTCAAAATACTGAGAAAATACAGGACAATTTAAGGGAAAAATCCTTACCATAAGCTCCAGCACTGAATAGCACTTACATTCACAAATGTGAATGGGATATATATCATTCTGCTGTACAGCATGGTACCACACTCTTTAATCAACTTCCCTGCTGCTCCACTTTCTGAACCAAACTTTTTGGATGGATCTATCAGCTTAAGCTAGTTTTACATCATATATTCACATCCTGTCTTATCTTGAAAAGCAGTATACTTACACACCGGGAACATCAGGTTTTACATTACTAATTTCCATAACTTGTCATTTATTTTCAGCCACAGTAGATGCAAAACCACTTTGCAAGGTACCATTAACTACATCTGACCTTGCTGTTGTCAAACTGTTCCGCTAAGCCAAGAGGACTTCTGAAAAAAATCTTGACAAGTTGTTTCCACTCGCCTCAAAAAAGCATCACCCCTCCTCTCTACTAAATGCTTATCCTTCTATCACAAGTTATAAGGAGTCCTCCTTGATTTTGAAAGTCTGGGTCAGCTTTCCATTGAATGCTTTCTACCAGTTTTGATCCACCATACCAAAAAGGTGGAAAAGCTTTGAGTTAACAAAGTGTGTCTGACTGCATAAAAAATAATTATTTTTGGAAGGCGTAGAGAAAATAATTAGGCCAAACTCAGTGTTCCAAAGCTAAAACTAACCAGAAGAGTACGCATTCATCTCAGTTCTCAATATGAAAGTTGCAGGATTCTGTTTAGGAACACCTACACTCATTGACTTCCAGAAAAACTCCCTTCCGTTGCATTAATCTGCTCCTACTCCTCCAGTTGGACAAAAAGCTTTAGTCAAAGTTGTGCGGTTTCTCTGTTCAGTGTTTGCAAAGACTATTGGTGGGTACCAAACCACATAAAAAGTTTTTAGGTACAGAAGGCTTCCTCTCTCCATTCCTGTGATCTAAGCATAGGATATATCCCAGGAAAGGGAGAAGCACAAAGCTTCATCTCCAAGTTGCACTTGGGCAGAGTAGAACAGCTAAGCCTGTAAGCGAGAAAGAGTTGAGCCTTTCTGAATAAACAGCACCGCAATACTTGAATAGAGAAAGTCACTTAAAGATGGCTTCAAAATAACTTGTCAAAGAGATTCTAACACCATGCACAATCTCTCACTGTATGTCACAAAGAGTGTTGGGGTATTTTTTACTTGAAAAGTTTCAGATATTTTTATTTACAGTCAATGCCTTGACCTGCTGTTACTCCTGGTAAGCATTTTGTTGTGTTCATACAAAGGAAGATTAATATTGACACCTAGAAGACAATAGTGCTGTTTTCTAGATAATGGTGAAATAACAGCTTTTAAAGAGATTTTTTTTCAATTGCAAACCAGTGCCAATTTGTTATCAGCCTGTCATCACTTCACTAGCTACTTCTGAAATTACTTACGTTACTTACAATTTTTTGCATTCTTTTCTTCTGGATGTTATTAATGATATGAGCTATAAATCAACAGGAAGTCTAAAAGCATTACAAGCAACTATACAAAGGCTAACAAGACATTCTGCTAACAAGTCATTTAACAATAAAGCTTCCAATGCATTGGGGACATCTAAAAATGTCATGTTACATGCAGTATCAACATTACTTCAAATGGGACTCTGATTTAAGTCACATTGGAAATGTTAAGAGAATTGTCTGGTTAATAACCTTATAAATTGCAGAGCTTACATTAAAAGGAGATTATTCCAGTCAAATAGAAATGGGAAGGTGCTTGCATTAAATGGTCAGAAAAACAAGAATCAAGTCAATTTTCAGAAACATACATATAACCTGTTAGAAACATCTCTTAAGAGAAAACAAGCTCTTTGCATGATGGGATGGGAGAAACTTTCTTCAGTTCAGCACTAAAAAAAATAATAAGGCACAGCCTGCCCTTCCTCATCTCTTGAGAGCTGGGAGGATCTATAAAAAGGGTTTCTACAAGTGTTTCGATCTTCTATTCTGAGCACAGAGGACTTCACTCAATGCTTTGCTAGTCTTACTGTAGTTTATATTAGAAAAAATACAGTTTAAGTTCTCAGTCTTCAGTCTCATGACAAGGTCTTTTTCTCCTTATCAAGAATATGTAATTTTTCAGGCCAATGTATACCATGCAGAAGTATATTCACACACCAGCCTACTGTATCTACAAGGCAGAAAACACTGCTAAGCAGAGATAGTAGCTCAATTTGCAGAAGTATAGCTATATTCACCCCAAGAAGCAGGATTACCTGGTTCAACACTACTGATTAATTAGTATTGATGCAGCTATACAGCTTTCAGGACTTCGATTAGCTCACTTACCTTTGCGTAACACCACACTGAATTATGCATCATAACCTCAGTCATAAATACGCAATATATACACACACTTACCAGAGCCTTCCTACCAGTTCTCGTTCAACCAAAGTTCTTAAAAGCAGAAGCTACACAGATTATTTATTTGGAGGAATCATCTCCCTCCATTCTGAGGATGCTCAAGCAGGCTTTTTGAGTTACCACTCTCTTAAAAGTGGGATTCCTCTCTCTTGTCTTAAAAGATGTCTGATATCCATGTAAGTTAACCCAATCCAAGCCTGTCATCTAAACCAAATAAGACACAAAACATGAATCTGTCAACTTGACACTGAGTCTGTTTCTTCTAATCCTTGCACGTGGAAAGCTCCAGCTCTTCTCTTGTACTTCACACTCTGTGGTCACATTGCTTTCATTTAACCTAAGTAAAGCTAAATTGACCTAATCAGCATGCAATAGCTAATCAAATATATTTAATGATTGCTTAAATTATTACCCTGTTCTATCTTCAGTGGTTATTGTATATAATTTCCCATATCAAGCTAACACAAGAAATACAAGATTTTCCATGACAATTAAGAACACGCAACAGGTCAACATCCTAGTAACTGTCTCCTCCAGGAACCCTCCTAAGTGACTCTTTAAAGACCTTCCTTTCCTCAGACTTCTGACAGATTCTAGTTCTCTAATTTTCTCTGGTCACCACATTCACCTGACCTCTCACCATCCTCATCGGATAAAACTGAGCTGAACCTGCTCTAGCAAAGAGTGCCAGATCTTCACTGAGAAGGACCATGCATTCTGTGACAACAGCTCAGTGAAACAGTAGAAACACATCTTCTGCTGCACTGAAGGTCTGATCAATGGTCAGCTGAAGTCAGTGGAAGTCAAATAATTTCAAAAGTCTTGTTCATTCATATTAGGAAAAATGTTTGCTGTTTCACCTCAGACACTCTTTATTACATATACAAACACCAGCCTACTACCCACTCCCTATATAACCATTACGAAATTTTTACACTTGTTAGAAAATTATTCCTAAAAAGTTTTCCACTTTCTTTTTCCACATCTACTGCAGAGACATTTACATCAAATTGTTTGGAAGCACACTTGGGAGCATTTCCTGCTCAAGCCCGAGGGTTTTGCCAACTGATTTCAGCAGGCTGTGAAAATGCCATGATTAGACATGTGAGAACAGGGGCTTACACATGAAGTTCATTTTAAGATCAAGGAATCAGTCAGTGTAGGCATAGCAATGGCAATATTATTGTAGTGCACCATGGAACCAAGTTACAAAGACTTGGACAAACAATTCTGATTGAAATAGTTAAATGATCGTGACTTAAATCCTACAAAAGGTAATTCTCACACACATATTTGAATTAAATTTTTCTATTTATTGAGGACAGAGGAAGTTGTTCTTAGCATTGTAATACCAGTGCAGCAGGTAATTCAGGATGTAATTTGCCCTGATACTCATATAATCTTCATTCTTTTTTTTTTTTTTTTTTAAATCTAGTCAAGTGGCATTCAAAAAGGTAAACTCCTGCTGTCTTTGGAGATCAAAGAAATTCAAGAAAATTACTTCCAATCTGATTCTGAGCAATCAAACGTTCAGCTGTTTGATATTTCAAAAAGCAAACATCAGCACCAAGCGGAATTAGCTTTTGCAAAGTAATTTTTTATCCTGCAGCCAAACAATAATACAATTAAATTTCCCTGTGCGTTGATTTTAAAATGAAGCTAAGAAAGAGAAAAGGAATGGAATAGGATGATACAAAGACATTTCAAAATACAGATTTAGTTATAGTTTTAGAGAACAGGAATAAAAGGTACTTTTTTTTCCCTGATTGATGGGAGAAGCAAGAAGGAGGAGAAAAGAGTGAAATAGCAAACTAAGCAAAATAAGTCTCCATGTAACAGATGACACCGAATGCTTTATCAGCACATACCAAAATATACCGTCTAGTGGTCAGAGAATCAACTGTCACAGCTGTGCCAGGGGTACAGTTGTTTTGTGGATTCTGACAGGAAACCAAGCATCCGTAATACTCTGTCAGCAGAACAAGTACAGCCTTCTCCGCTCACAGTCCAAGGTATTTTGGGGCCTAAACACAAGCTATACCTATTGCTCATTTGGACAGACAATCAAAGCAAGCAGAAATCAAAACAGTGGGTTGTTTATTTTGTGCCATCTGCCACCAACATGACATAAACTTGGACAGCATAATCCATTACTGTTTGTACAACAATAGCATGGAGTTGTTTACTGGTAGCAAGTTTATTGTTGAGAAAGTGGGTTTATTTTGCCATTTTTTAAAGAATATTCCAACCTACTTAATTTCTTGCAAGAATGCTGTGTAACTGAGTGCTTGAAGTCCTATTCACCTGGAAAATCCAATGTATAATAAGAAAGAAAAAACAAAAAAGGAAACCCATACAACAGCATGACCATTATGCCTCTGCAAAGCAAAAAAATGCCTGCAGTAAAAAACACCACACTGATTTAAGCACTGCTGTCAACATTTGCTTCTTTTAGGCCCTAAGGACCAATAGACTCTTACAGGGAAGCAAATCTGGGTCTCACAGGCAGGCAAAACTCCTACTACTGATTATTCACAGTCAGGTCCCCAGGAACTCTTACCACATTTCATATTTTTCAATTTGAAAGAATGCGCTACTTATCCTGAAACCTCCTTTTTCCCAGAAATGTAATCCATCAATAAAAATGTAACATCAGCACAAAGAAACCCTGCAGAACTGATGTTTGCCTCTGATTTTCCCTTAAGTGTTCAATAAATTAATATATGACTATCCACCTCAAAAATCATTATCCAACAGTATTGTCCATAACTATAAAATAATACTATTCACTGATGTGAAACTAAGTTGGAAGCCTTTATAACTAGCCGTAGCTGTGATAGACATCTCTGTCACAGCCTCCTTTTCCTAACTGCATGAGTATTTTTGCCTCTGGATTAAGCAGATAACACAAAGGAACCAAGTTTGACAATTACATGTTATAACAGTTAACCATTCATTTCTTTTGGCTGCTTTTTCCATTTCCTTGAACCATACAGTGCAAAGTAGGGCCTGAAAAGTTCATGTTACACTGAGATGAGGGAAAATAAGAAAGGGGTAGAAAAGAAATAGCACTGACCTAGGATAGACCAAACAATTCAGAGACCTGGTTCAAAGACCTGCAGATGCTGACACACTCCTATCTACTATGTGATTATGGTGCATCACCTTTAATGCCCTTCCTTTATGATTAACATCCACATTTACGATACACAAGAGCCACAAACCATGAAAAGATACTCAAACAGCAAAGAGGACAGCAAAGCACATATTTACAATAATAATCATTTCTCATCATTGAAGACTTTTAATGGGAGTTGGACATCACTGATATTTCTGATTTGTGCATAAAAAAAACCCAGCAGATTAAAGATTTACTACATTTCACTTCATAATACAGCATGTAAAATTTCACTTCCCTACTTAATCTCTTCCTTAATTTCTCTTCACTACCTGTGACCATACTATAAAATATTCAAGAACTTCCCATCATTTAAACTTTCAAAACCAGGTTAAAATCATGACTGTGCACCAAGCCAGTTAGACATATGGATACAGTTTGGTTTTGCTTCTGGACAGGAGCTGTATCTCCCTGCATATCCCTAAGTATTAACTCTGTTATTTATTCTGCCCAACCAGGACACTGCTAGAGATAGAAGCTTGAATAAAAGCTACGTGAGAATTACTCGCAGAGACATTTTTTGTAGATAGGCACCTGAGTATATCAGGTAGGATGTCAGAAGACCTTAAAACATAACAAACTCTTCAAGCTAGATCAAATTATTTTTCAACCAGACTGAAATGCAAATATACCAAGAGATGGCTCCTTAGTGAAGATATAGATGCGAATGCCTTAGAGATGAAAATTATAAACTACAAAGTAACTTTTTCTTGGTGACTCTATAACTTCAAAACTCCAAATCTTGGATCAAATGGAGGGGACGTGGTAAAGATGACATACTACTCATGCGTGACCATTTCTTTTTGTGCAAGAAGAGTATTTTTAAATGGCCATTGGTTAGCCTTAAGATGAAAAACAAACAGCCCTATAAAGGCTGATACTCTTGAGACTTTGTTTCCTACAGTTTCCTCTGATGTTTCATCAGCCACAATCTTCCTTCCAGTCCCTATGTTTTACCTCCAGTAGTGAGGAGCTTGTGCTTGCTGAGACTGGTGCCAAATGAATGGCCAACATCTGAACTCCAGCTACTGTTCCTGCCGCTACTCTCTTTCCATTGATTTTCATGTATCTTTGAAATAATGTAATTATCTTTGAGAATTCTAGTTTTCTTTTTGACAAATTTGTGGAGGGGATGAAGGGAGCTGACAAATTGCTTCCTTCTACCTTCTAGGTCTTTTAAAAGTCATTCATGTACTTAATTAAATGATGGAGAAGTATGGGTATTAGCTTTTCTGCTCATCTGCTCTTAGGTTTCCCAGTTTGGTAGTGCTTAAAGTACCTAGGCTAGTACCTACTCTAAGATACAACTTTTTCTACCACTACTTGAAGGGGTGGAGTTATGAACATTTGTCCCGACTTTTAATTCGCAAACAGACATTCTATTTCAAAATATTTATTTATGAGCAGCAGCACCACCATAACTGCATACAGATTCACAAGAAACATGGTTCAACTGCACTAAAAACAACAACAAAAAATCAATAGTTCACATAATAGTGTTCAGTTCATGCTTTTAGGTTTCAGAATATGTGCATGGTACTGTGTGTTCAGGTGTTCTTGATGTGATATATTTAAAGAACATTTTGGAGAAAAAAGTCTTAAAAGTAGCACTATCTAAAGAATTGTTAACAGACAGATTATTTAAGCTAGAAAGGAAACAGGACAAAAACAAACACTGATCAAAAGAAATGACAAATGTATCTTAATTCAACCTCTCTAAACTGGCAAAACTGACAAAAAAAAGCATCACATTTTCAAGCACATGTGTATTGGGGTCGCGTGGCAAGGTTTTGGTAGCGGGGGTGTTATAGGCATGGCTTCTGTGAGAAGATGTCAGAATCTTCCCCCACGTCCGATGGAACCAACGGTTGCTGGTTCCAAGATGGACCTGCTGCTGGCCAAGGCTGAGCCCACCAGTGACAGTGGTAGCGCCTCTGGGATAAGGGGAAAAGGTTACCGCATAACAGCAGCTGGGAGAGAGGAGTGAGAATAGAGAAACAGCCCTGCAGACATTCAGTGAAGAACAAGCGGGAGGAGGGGCTCCAGGCACCAGAGGAGAGATTCCCCTGCAGCCCCCTGTGAAGCCCATGGTGATCCAGGCTGTGCCCCTGCAGCCCATGGAGGTCCACAGTGGAGCAAATACCCACCTGCAGCCTGTGGAGGACCCCATGTTGGAGCAGGTGGATGCACCTGAAGGAGGCTGTGACCCCATGGGAAGCCCACACTGGAGCAGGCTCCTGGCAGGACCTGTAGACCCATGGTGAGAGAAGCCTAGGCTGGAGCAGGTTTGCTAGCAGGACTTGTGACCCTGTGGGGGACCCACACTGGAGCACTCCATTCCTGATGGGCTGCACCCCATGGAAAGGACATGTGGAAAGGACTCATGGTGGAGCAGCCACTGGGAAGGACTCACACTGGAGAAGTTCATGAAAGACTGTCTTCCATGGGAAGGACCCCATGCTGGAGCAGGGAAAGAGTGCAAGGAGTCCCCTTGCTAAGGAGGAAGGAACAGCAGAGACTACATCTGATGAAATGACTGTAACTGCATTCCCCATCACCCTGCACCGCTGGAGGGGAGGAGGTGTGAGAAAATTGGCAGTAAAGCTAAGCTCAGGAAGAAGGAGGAGGTGGAGGGGAAGTGTTTTAGGATTTGGGAGGTTTTGCTTACTACCCTACTCTAATTTGACTAGCAAAAATTAAATTAACGTCCCCATGTTGAGTCTGTTTTGCCCATGAAAGGAATTGGTGAATGATCTCTCCCTGTCCTTATCTTGACCCACAAGCCTTTTGTCATATTCTCTCTCCCCTGCCCAGTTGAGGAGTGGAAGTGATAGAGCATCCTGGTGAGCACCTGGCATCCAGCCAAGGCCAACCCACTGTAACATACAGTTACATCTACATAGTCGTCCTGATCTTGTACCTTTCAGACGCAAGTGGATTGATTTGGTATCCATTCTGTAGATTCAAACGCATATTCACATCCACAAAAACACTGTGAAAGCAGAGATTCTATGGAAAAGATCCAAATAGTTTGGGAAGTAAAATTGAATTATATAGACTCATCAACTTCGGACAGTGCCAAACCCTCCTCAGAAGAATTATTTGTCTTCCCAGATATCACTGTGTTATTTTTCCTTACCCTTACAAGGCCTTCAGTTTTATGAACAATGTGTTTTCCATACCATGAAAAAATGCATTAAAATGCAAGAGGTTTTATTATGGAAGTTAAAGAAAACAGTTAAAATATAGCCTAATCAAACAACAGTAAGCTAAAGAAAAACAAATATTTCTTTTACTATGACAGTTCAGATGCTGTGTTTGGGTCCAATCAAGTTGCATAGTCTCGTCCATTGAAGGACATGAAAAATAACCAATACTTAACATATGCCATGAGTTCCTTAACTTTTTGGACTCTAGACCCGTCAGCTCTCAAAATTGCTCTTTTTTTTTTTTTTTTGCCATGAAAACATTAGAGATACAAGATGATTCTTCAGATAAACCGAAGCCTGCCTTGAAAGCCCACTTGACATACATGACCTTGAAAAGCACCAGTGCTTTTTGTGTTAACAATGTCTATAAGAAAAGAAAATCAAGTTTCAGAAGACAGTAACCATACTCACACTAGGTGCAGGCCATGGTTTGAAGCTGAATCAAAGTAAGTTCACATTTGGATTTGATAATACTGAAATCACCAGACAGTAAGTTAAAGCTGCAGAACTACTTTCAGATTTCAAGGGCTGCTTTTTGACTGTGTTCACCTTGAGGTGAAATGGTGTAAAAATATTTGAGATTTTCTGGTAATTTTGGCAATTGAATTAGTAAGAAAGAAAAAAATGCCTTTTATATAAATGTACCAAACAATAAATATAAGGAATTTAATTAGCCCTTCAAGTTCAATATTTACCCATAAAAAGTTCTGTTTTCCAAAAATAAAGTGTTTCTGATGAAACAGCAGTATGCAAATACAACTATTGCATAACTAGCTCCCTTCGTAAAAAAACCCACCACAACCAACCTCATCTGAGTCAAATTTTCATTGAAATTACTTGCCCCTCAGAATAACAAAGACATTAGCAAAATATTTCAGTCAGACCTTCCAAATCTCAGTACTCTAAATTGCTCCAACTTAACCATATTTTAAACACGATAAAACTCAGCAACTATAACCTAAATCATACACTTACTAGTGTTTTTCCACACAAGCCTTGAAATCTAAAAGTTACCATGGAAACAAATTCTACATTTCCACAAATTGGAAAAGCCAGTTAAAAACAAAACAAAACTAAAAAAAAAATTAAAAAATTAACTCATTGCTAACTATGCCTTATTCAGGGTATAAAAAGGGCAATGACTAACCAGCCTGTAAGCAGTCTGAAATAATGAGCGACAGTCTTATTAATTAATTAGTAAATCAGGAATCTGAAGTAGCACGGCTCTCATAAGACCTTCTTAAAAATAGTAATAAAAAAATTTAAAAAATCACACTTTCTTCCAAAGAAGCATTTTTGCAATTATTTACAATATGCCATTTTAACTGTTAGTGTGTGATAAGAGCACCACTAAACCACAGATTATCCTGTAACCTAAGTGGAGGCAGAACTGCTGGCTGAAGCTTTACATTCAAGCAGTGTATACTCGAAGTGTTGCCTACATCAGAGAATTAGAGAGATTTAATCTCTCATAACTTTGGTTTCCTATCTATAACATGGGGATGGCAATCCTTTTAATAGCAGATAATACTTGGGAAATGTGCTGCTTAATGTTTATCTGCATGGCTACCTAATCATGCCACATCATACTATTGTCATATTGTGCTCTATTTGTATTCCATGATGTTTATCTGTGACCTTGAGCAATACGAAGATGCCATAACTCCCAAGGTTGCCTCTTATGTTTACAGAGGTGAACAGATGCATCTCCTGATATCTATTTTATAACAAGGTCTGATATATTTCAGATTATGCGTGACCTAAAAGCATGTGAAAAAATCAAAACAAGGGCTAGAAGCCAAGAACATGCACAACTGGGGATCAGCTACCTTTGTTTGACCTAACTCTATGGAATTTCTATTACTGGATGAATCAGTATGGAATTCTTGTTTCTCCAGAAGTTCTTTTCTTATCTGTAAGACACAAAAATAATCAGAAATTGTTCTGATATTGGAAATACTTGCAAAGCCTCCTGCTTCTGGGTGATACTATTTTTGAAATACCTAAAGTTGGGGGCCATCATCCTCCCATTCAGTTTGACATCTAATTTATGCTCTAAATCTTCATCATTCATTTTAACCTTGTTTAATCACTATATTAATCTTAAACATTGTGTCTTCTGAGAACACCAACAAATGTTACAGTCCTGATAACGGCTTATGTCATCAGAATCTCTGTCAATTATAAACCAGTTTCAAAGCACCGATGACACTGAATTACATCAGAGAGTAACTGTTCTTAACCTAAACCAGATTTGAAAACACAATGTATAACAGTTGTATTCGGGTTTTTCACCTTTTTTTCCAGTTAGTATTTCTACAAGATGTTTGAAACATGGCAAGCTATTCATCAGGAGTATTGGACTTGTACAGTAAAGAGTCACATAAACTGAAAAAGTTTAAAATCAGAAGTTGACTAGGAGTCAACAAATCTTTGGAATGCATGACAGTGATATCCTGACTGCATCGGAAAAAAAGGGGGGGACGGACACACAAACGTTATCTCATCACTGTTGTGGGGGTTTTTTTCTCCTATTCTTTAATTCTCATGGTTTAGAAAGTTTCTTTTTAAACAAGTAGTTTCTTCAGTCTCAAATGTAAAACAATATAGCTACAAAAAAGACAGCAAATATCTAAAGAATATGTATGTTTCTTTACTTAAAATTAAATATAATAAGTATTACGGGGATCAAATTTGTTTACTTTAAATTGGCATACTAACTTTTTCTAGCTCTCCTCAAAAATAAATATGGCTACAATGGGAGATCTTAAATCCTCAGTATTAGTCCTCCACGCTGTTTCAGTGCAAACAGTTCAAGTATTTCTAGAAATTCAAACCACTTTTAGAAGTGGCAGTTAGTAAAACCAAACCTATTATGAAATACAGATTTATTCTTCTTTTGTCCTAAAAAATAATAAAAAAAAACCTTCACCCTGATGAAAACCAAGAAGGTGTATGATACTTTTGCTATAAAAGTGCAAATTAGTAAAAATGCTATATGTTCATTTTGGCTTTCTAAAGACCAACTTTAATCACAAATTTCATAAAATTTCCTAGTACTGTCTGCACATGATAAACATTCACTGCTCTTAGGTAGAGGTGTGTTTCAATATTTTCAGATAAGAATTAGGTGTTCATATGGCTTTAAGACATTCTCCCAGTTTAACACTAGCTACTGTTTCTGGTCATTGAAGAAAAGTCAGTGACAGAGCTTATAACTAAAAACCTTTTAGCATAATAAAAGAGAAAAGTAACAGATGCTAAAGGAAAGAGGGTAGAGACAGCAAGAGAGAATTGCCTGTTTTGAGAGCTATGGCACAGGAGACACTGATTAACTAATACCACCTAAACCAGAATATTCTAAGGGTGTTACATGTCAGCAAAACCTTTAAGTGGCAAAATAATTTTAGTTCTCTCTGCTAAAAAAGTACATAATAATCAAAATTTTAAAAAAATAATCTGTCTTTGATTCAATCTTGTTTTATAAATCTTTAAAGCACCTTTGTATTTATCTTCTCAAATCTGTTCTCCTGATAGATTTTTATCACCTGTAACCCCATACTCCATCTGAGGCTGTAGACCCGACATCTATTTTTTCCTATGTCTTCTGTCAAGCAGAAAAGAAATAAAGTGTAGAGTGATCTTTGCTTTTATGAAGTGACTACTGCACAGCTTTGAAAGCATTACTACTTCTTGAAACTTTTTTCACGCAGCAATAGGCTACAGACTCATTTGACCCCTTAAAAGTCCTATGCTTTAGCAATTCCTTTCAAGTTGTTCATATTGTGTCCCACTATCTGCCATAATTGATGTACTGTCTAGCAATCAGTATACATACAAGTTCACAATGCTATTTTTGTCATTTTAGAATAGCCATCTAAAGTCAACACAGCATTTGATTTTCTAACAACAAAAAATTTTATCCATTTTTTGACTACAATCCTGAAGTTACCTCAAACAGATCTTCATATATAATACCATCATCAGTCTGCACTCTTCATGGTGTTTGAGAGTTTGCTTCACCTTTGCTTCAAACTCATTTACCTTCCCAGTAGAAATCATGTCTCCACTAAGATTAACACATGTTAATTCTACCACAAATTTTATCCGGAAACACTTCACAGTGATTTCAAATAGTCGATTACACGACATACTATGATGCACAAGGAGTTAAACAATAAAGTTTCCATTCAGGATATACTATAATCATTACTTCACTGCTGACCCTCAAACCCTTTCCACAAAGAATTCTTCGTTACTATATAGGAAATAGAAAAACACCTTACTCCCTAAATAATACATATTTTATCCTTAACCACAAGTTGCAAGACAGTTTTGTTTCTTATTAATATAGTGGACTAAAAGCATGGTATTTTCTGATCTGTGTTCTCTTAAGGTCACAGGTATTCTTCACACAGACCCTTGCACACTAACCCTGTTAGCAAGATGTAGATTCTTCCTTACAGAATTTGCTAATACTCTCCTTATGCATACCCCTAGAAACCTGTAGTATACTAATTACATAATAATACTATATTACAACAGGGTAAGTTGCCTTGTTTCCTTAGTTCAAGGCTTGTTTGATTATGCTCCTTCAAGTGGAAAATTCCTAGGTGTTTTTAAGTTTAATCCAAGATGTTCTAACATCTTGCATATGTAAAATATGGCACATCTGTCATAACTTTAAAATGCGTTAAGAATGGGAAAACTTTTTGAGGAATTTGTGGTTTTCATGTTCTGTGACACTTCTGTGTCTCTCAAAGGCTTGTACAAGGGAGATACTTTTTGTGGTCTCATTAACAGTCTGAAAACATGTTCATTCAAGTGAACTGCTGTAGATTTCCGTCTCCTGAAAAATGCCTTTCTATTCGGACTGATTTTAAGCCATATTCCAGCCATATCCCTCTTTTCACTAGACATAAGTAACTATCACCAAGCCATGGAAAACACCATAGACTGTAACATCTTCAAGTATCTCGGAAACCAGACAACAATTAAAGAGGACATTAGCATCAAGCAACCGTTTCACAGATGAGAGACTGAGCCATCACATCTCTCAGAACAGCTGACAGCTTGCCTTCATTGAAAGAAGCTTCTTTTCCACAGCTATGTCAATCCCACATTCAGCTGGCAGTGCAGACCTTCTTAGCACATCTGAGATTGCCAAACAGGACACAAGACAAGACTCAATCAGGATAGATTCCACAATGACATGCTCCTGCCTTCATATCATTAAATTGCTACAGAAACGACTCCGTAACCATTCAAATTGTACCAACAGAGAAAACTGAAATAGTGACTCTTCTTTGAATCTGTTCTCTACCATTAGAATACCTGCTTTAAAATTACGTCCTTGCAGAAAGGCCTTCCACAATTTATTATTTCCTTCCTTGGAAAAGCATCCCCTAGACTTGGAACACACACATATTTTAATCTCTAAACATATAATAAAATTTAAGAAGAAACTGAACAAAAAAAATCTGTGGGAAAAAATCAGATAAACAAAATAACAAATATAATAAATACAACCCTACAGTTAGAGATCGAACTGAATTTTTTTATTGCTATCCTGTGAAATGTTTACCCTTTGCCTTTTTATTAATCTTATCTGCACTGTTGTGTTCCCAGGCTACTACAAACATTGCATAAACCCTGTCTATATGGTAAATAATCTCTATGTGGTTACCTAGGCACAACACAAACCACTTTCTACAAACTGAATACAAAATTAAATTTCTAAAAATGCATACCTCAGGGTAAAAGACAACTAAGATTTTCTGCCAGCATATATTATTTATATTTAACATTCATATTCTCCTGTCAAATTTTCAAGCAATGGAAGTGTATGACATTTACTGTAATTTGATTTTAAATCTTATGCTAATTGTCAGTGACCTTTAACCTTGGAAGTAGTGCTGCCATCCTCATGGCAAATGTAATTATGGAATTTGATTTCCTATATGTTGTAAGCAATGAAACTGCTTTAATTGACACAGATATATATTTGTAATAACTTCTGTGTAAATTAAAAATCAAAGCAAATTTTATCTCCCTAGATACTATTTTTATTGAACTGCTTATTTCTTTAGCATTGAAGATATGCATAAGCAAACATTTTGCAGAATGTACAATATATGTTTTAAATCCCAGTGTAGTTTGCATGCATGCCATTCATGCTTAAAGCTTGTGTATCTCACACTTACATACACACATATAAAAGACAAATCCCATCAGATCTAGGCTGCCTTCAGGAGATTTTGCTTCCAGCTGATTTTTGATTGATTGTCAAGCATGCTTCAAAATGACTAAGTGGGATATCATTGTATTATCCGCTATCAATGCTCCAATGCACTGTAGCTATGCAAAACATGGTTACAAAAAAACACTAAAAGTAGTTATTGCCTTTTGTTTTTTCCAAATTTTTATAGGGCAATCTAGGCTTAGCAAACCTTTCAGTCCTGTGGTGCTTTGAAAGAAATACTCAGTAAACATTGCTAATTTTGTCTCGTTCTTATTTTATCAGTTTCCTTTCTCCCCATACTCATTGATTAAAAGCTGAAAGCAAACTACAAATACAAATACCTAAACTAGTTACAACTTCATACCAAAGACTGTATTTTTGCTAGGTATCAATAAAAATATTTGGCCATCTGGAAACAGGTATTCTTTATGAATTCATGTAAATTTCAGACTAGGCTTTGAAATAGTCACAATAGCTGCTGTGGGGAGTGGAAAGTGATCATTGTGGTTTCAGCCCTTAAAACAAGCACGCTGAATTACATGAGATGTTTTTCTATTGTCATAAAAATCACAATAACTTTAATTTTTTCCTAAAAGCAGAAAGGATAGAAGTATATTTTGAAATTACCTTTTATGTTTAAATAGTGTTAACCATACAAGACACCCACTAAATAAAGATGGATTGAGGAACGATGAAGAGAATAAGAACACTCACAGCTCAAAGGTCTTGCTCTCACACACAGCACAAGGCCACATCTGATCTCACAGTGGTTTATACTGCTGTGACTGCATAGACTTCATTAACCTTCATCCTTTATATAAACACAAATGAATACATAAATAGAAAGGAAAGAGTTGCACAGATTTTACACTGGGGGCGGGGGGGGGGGGGTGGGAAGTGGAATCTTTATCGGGAAGCACCCAGCTACAGTTCCACTTCTGTTTTTCAAAAGCTGTTAAGCTGTTTGTTCACATTGTACTCCTTAGCAAGAAAGCTAATTTACATCATAGCTGCCAAACTAATAAAATATTATAAAATATTAGGGAAATTTTGCCTTTTAAAGAAATAGCATTCCTCACATGTAATGGAAATTCAATGTGACCTAAACTAGGTCTTTAAATCAGAAGCATTAAACCATACCAGCCCTTTATAATAATTTCTTTTCTGCTCCACATCAAATAAAGAACTCTCTTCTTTCTTGGATCCTTTCCTAGCAGCACTAGCCAGTCATCAGGAGGTACCTAGGACTCGTACTCCACAGTGAGAACCATTACCATCCCTCTCCAGGCTCTTTTCAGCATTTGGGAAGAAGGGAAAAAAGAAAAAAAAAAAATCAGGCAGCTACAAGATATAATTGATTACTGTTAGCTTGCAAAACGAAACAGATTTTTGTAATCAATCGTTTTATTGTAAGCAACTTCTCATGAACTAATCCCTTTTTTAAAATAAAAGAGCAACAAGAAAAAGTTTATAAACTAGATTTTGTAAATGCCACAGAGGCTCAGCATAACATAACATACCTGTAGTTATATTTTACTCAGCAAACAAACCTTCGACTTGTAATTTGCTTCTGATGTAGCCTAAAAGCACTTTATTATATTAAAGCTTATTGATGCCTGTAAGGCCCTTTTACCTACAGCTATTTCAAATGTACTGAAATAATGCAACACTAATCTCTAAGACTTTTATTCCATAATAGATGTTTTTCTCACTAAATCAATTCAAAGGCTAATTGGGGTGGAAGGTGACTATCTCTGGTGGTTATAAATACATTTGCATTGCTATCAATCTTTTACACGACTGATGTTTAACGAGGCTGAACAAGAGCTCAGCCTAGCCCTAGCGCGGTGGGACGCGCTCAAACACGTAGTCAATGCTGCCATCAGGTGGCCAAACCAGCAGTTGCACGACCCGTCAGTTGACTGCCTCGCACACGGAAGCACAGAAGGGTTTGCGTTGGAAGGGTCCTTAAGGATCTCCTAGTTCCACACACACACACAGCCATGGGCAGGGACACCTTCCACCAGACCAGGTTGCTCAAAGCCCCATCCAGCCTGGCCTTGAACACTTCTAGGGATGGGGCACCCACAGCTTCTCCGGGCAGCCTGCTCCAGCGCCTTCACCACGCTGACTGACAGTAACGAATTTCATCCTAACATCTAATCTAAATCCACCCTCTTTCAGCTTAAAGTCATTACCCTCTTGTTCTATTGCTGAAGGCCCTACTAAAAAGGCCTGTCCTGATCTTCCTTATAAGCTCCCTTTAAGGTTCTGGAAGGCCATTGTAAGGTCTCCCTGGAGCCTTCTCCAAGCTGAACCACTCCTACTCTCTCAGTCTTCACAGAAGATGCTCACTTCCCAGCAAGCACACACGGAAGAGGAGGGAGCACAAGAAAGATGGCAAGGGGTGCAAGATTCTTCTGCTCAATTCTGTATTGGTCCTGTGGATTCCAACATCCAAGCAGCTCTTCTAGCATGCAGACACCATTGCCCAACCTCCCTCAGCTCTTCTGAGCACCTGAAACTCAACCCATTACCATCTACCCCAGTCAGGGGTGTAACAAAAAGCAGCAAACACCCCACGACAATTTAAAACAGACAAGCCTTGCCTCCAGGTCTACACAGATCAGAAAAATTATTGATTCCTTCCGTGTATCTTGGACCGTGGTCTACATCCATACCCAAGTCACCCAAAACATCTGCAAATACATTTCATCTTCCTGCCCAATGAGGAGTCTTGCCACTTTCTGAAATAAGCCTGCTAACACACACAACCCTGAGGAAAAACAAAAACAAAAAACACACAGAAAAAAACCCCACACTTTGCAGTTGTACTGGGCACATAATTCCAGGTTATATATGCATTCCACAAGTTCCAGCTGTCAGAAAGAGACAAGGACCCTCAATGCTCCTCATGTGACCATCTCCAAAAAATTTACAGGCAAGGCTGTTCACGATATTCCTGTGAGCTAGATAGAACAGAATATCCAAAATACAAAAATTCAGTTTACCTTCCCCCAAAAAAACTGAATTTGTAAGAAACAGGTGATAAGGTTATCTTTATACAACAAACAAACATTTTTGGGCTGAAGCATGTTTAAAACCATTTTTACAGATTTTGCCTAATAGGAAATATGGAGGTACAGGAAAGAATGCAGCTGGTTTTCTACCAGAAAAATTATTTAGGGAAAGAGGTGTTTTGTTTACTTGGTTTGCCTGTGAAAGTCAGATTATCCAAGTGAGCTCAGTGACTCTTTCCTCCATGTATCATTTCTGCATGGACAGCTTGCAATGAAGTGTACCTTCCCCTTGAAGAAATGTTGATCTAAGCCAACTATTTTGGTTGCAACATTTACCCATCACCAGCCAGACTGTTAAGAGCATTATCCATGGAAAAATCATTATATATTTGACGTTCGCTATGTATAAGCAATCAGCTAATATAAACTTTATGAAGTTACAGTATTACTAGGAGCTTTCTAGAGTTCTACAACCAATAACTTAAAGTACTCGATTGCTGATATGATAGAACACTATTGTGATTCCAGATTTTTGCTTCCATGTGCCTAATGTTGCAGTAAACTGTTCATAAACTCTAAGTTATAATGTTAGGGCAGTGGGCAAGAAACTTAAGGATCTCCTAGTTCCACACACACACACCCCGCCATGGGCAGGGACACCTTCCACCAAACCAGGTTGCTCAAAGCCCCATCCAGCCTGGCCTTGAACACTGCCAGGGATGGGGCATCCACAGCTTCTCCGGGCAGCCTGCTCCAGCGCCTTCACCACGCTGACTGACAGTAACGAATTTCATCCTAACATCTAATCTAAATCCACCCTTTTATTTTATATATAATATAAATATCTTTATATTCATATAACATATATAATTATATATTAATAATATAAATAATTATATATTTATATATTTATATAAAAATATATATTATATATATTTAATATAAATTTAGGTATAATAAATAGAAAATAAATAATGTCCACTATTACTGACCATGGTACATACAGTTCAGAAGACAGTATTTTCTCTGTAAATATTAACGCTATGCTGTAGAATGGTACATCACATTGCAAGTGAAGACAAGCTTTTGTGTCACTGAATACACAGGCAAAAATTAGTACTGAAATAGAAGTGGAAGCCTAAGGGAAAACAGCATTATGAAGACAGACAAAACAAAATAAAGTTAGAATTAGTTAAGAGACACATATGCATAATGGTAGTTAATAGCACTTCAACTACAGTGTAAATTTAACATTATTATTTAAAAGAAATTAGGGGATATATTTGTCAGATGGTTGGAAAAAAAGAAGTTTAAAAAGCTTTCTCAAGGCTTCAGCCAAGATTTCATGCTGAAAAAAAGCATCCAGAATAAAAGTTCAATTTAGGAGACTTGTAGCAAAATAGAGAACGAACATTACAAACAAAACCAAATGCCCCTCAAATGTGGTGCATATGCTGTAGCTTTGGTATTGCTCCTTTCATGTGTTCCAAGATCACAACTAGCGTCACACTGATATTTTTAATTTCTGCCTCACATACTTCTGAATAGAGGTATATGTAATTAGACAATAACAGAACAGATTACATCTTCTCATTTATCAGTTGCTCAGAACTCAAGAATTTCACTGTTTATCAAAAGTCCCAGAACATGACCAGTTGTGGATGAGTAACTGGTTTGCACAGTGTAAGCAGATACAAAAAATGAGAAACTAAGTACAGATAAAATATGCAAGATGTCAAAACAAGCATTCCAAATAGAAAAAGGAGAGCAGTTGTCCATTTCAGATTATTTTCCTTGACATCATGAAACAGTGTAATGCATTATCAACAACAATTTAAAAAAAAAAAACTAGAACAAAAGCAAACACGAAAAAGGATGCAGCGCTGTATATTAGGGTCAGTTAATGTGCCAGTGTGCCAGTGCAGCCAAGACTACAGTCAGAACCTACCAAATCAACTAACATTGCAGGTGTTTCTGAATTTCCTTACCACTGCAACAGAGGGAAGATCTGTGAAATCAGGCTCTAGCACTGTGACCAGACATTGCTAAAGCTGTTCAGAGCCAGTCTAAGGCAAGTTCCTAAAATCCTGGTAGCATTAGCACACTAGTGTACCTTAGAGCTTTCACTGTTACTATGCAAGAACTGAACCTCTGATAAGCAGAGCTGGATGCTTTACAGGGACAAAACTATCCTGGCCATGTAGTAATATTTTACGATCTTGCCTTCTGAGCATCAGCCACTACAATTATTGTATAGAATTACCAGTTCTTTCATACCGTAGGGCCAAAGCACATTTTCAGAAGTTTTTGTGTTGTTTTTTTTTAAAAAAACCCACACAAATGAGAACACTCTGGGTTTTGGATAAACTCTGCTGAACTAATCTAGGAAGGTTCACAGCAAGGTTTTCCAATCATCTAGTGTCTAAAAGAGGTACACAACAGCTAACCCAGTGCAGAACATGAACATTGGTGTGAAAGTTGCTCTGAATACATGTAGAAGTTAGAGTTTAGAAAGCAATCAGACAACTTAATGGAAGAAAAAAAAAAAAAATTCACCGAGGATATTAAACTGATAAATACCGCTTGTGACTGAGGAAGTTCCTGAACTGCAAAATGCTGAAAGAGGTGACTACTGGGGCAAGTATTACTATAAGCTTTCCTTTTCTCACATTCTTTCTTAGGAATATTGAGAGTGATTGCTGATGGTGACAGACTATTTTGCTAAATATAACATTCAGTCCACTGCAACATGGCTGTTCTTGTACTGTGACTTCCAAAACCTGATCCGTTTTCACTCTTAGTTTGAATTAAGGATATCTGGAAAAACAACATTTGAAGAAAGTCACAAAAATTCATCAGAAATATGTTTGCAATCACCTGTCAAGGCTGAGACCACTTGTGGTTTCTGATAAGCCATGTTAGTTTAAATATACTTCATTAAATGCTTCACAGCTGGTGTGTCAGACAACCTCGTATCTTCACATGAACAAGAATTGATCTACTGAGTTTCCATGCAAACTGATTTTGTGCCCTTAGCTCTGCAGCTTCTTTGATAGGTTATGATGGCTCACTGCTACACTGCTCTCACATTAGCGTGCTTGCTGAAGGCAAAGTAAAAACAAGCACAGTATCAGCAGTGACCTTAAACTAACATTTCACTTACGCTAATGGGGAATGTTTGAATTCAAATCACTAAAACACTTGATCAACCATAAAGTTCAGTGCTTATTTTAAAGTTAAAATTTTAACAGCTGACTATTTATCTATGCTTTTGTTTTATTTTGTTTTGACCTAAGAGAAGCATTCATGTTTAAACAGAAAGATAGGGTTTGTCGCATGGTAGGATCATCACATGGAAGCAGATACAGTTTTTCTGCTGAATCAGGCCCTAATTTATATCATATTTTATCCAGCAGCAATGCCCTAGTTTTCTTGTACTGTGTTACCATCTGTTAAAATGTCGTGGTTTAACCCCGGCTGGCAACCAAGCCCCACACAGCCACTCGCTCACTCCCCCCCCACCCGGAGAGATAGGGAGGGGAATCAGAAAGGAATGTAAAACTTAAGGGTTGAGATAAGAACAATTTAATAGGTAAAGCAAAAGCCGTGCACACAGGCAAAGTGAAACAGGGAATTAGTTCACCACTTCCCATGGGCAGGCAGGTGTCCAGCCATCCACAGGGAAGCCGGACTCTGTCATGCATAATGGTTACTTGGGAAGACAAACGCCATAATGCCAAATGTTCCCCCCCTTCCTTCCTTCTTCCCCTAGTTTATATACTCAGCATGACATCCCATGGTATGGAATATCCCTTTGGGTAGCTCGGGTCACCTGTCCTGGCTGTGTCCCCTCCTAATTTCCTGTGCACCCCCAGCCCTCTAGCTGGGCAGGCCTTAGACACTGAAAAGTCCTTGATTTAGTATAAACATCACCCAGCAACAACTAAAACACGCACTGCACTAATACTAAGAAAATTAACTCTACCCAGCTGCAACCAGGACATAAAACAAAACTGGAATATTTTCTGTCCAACAGCTTTCCTTAAAAGATTTTTATAGGCAGGTTTGATCTTTACGTCATGCATTTCATTTCACTGTAAACTCTTACATTTATATTACTGCTTACCATGAACTCTCACTGAAATGTGACCTGACAATTTCTATCTATATTCATGCTAAGCTTTCTGCCTAAAAACTATTGCGCTAAAAGTATAGTCTAGTTACTGTAGAAATAATGTTTCCTGCTATTTCAGACAATGAAGGTCATACTAGCCTCACATAAAAAAGAAATGTAACTTTTCATGTTCTTCAATTGAGGCATACATTTTAAATTCCTTGTTATAATCACCTACAGTAGAGTGTCAAAATTGCTTTTCCCAACTGCTTTCTCTCTCAAGTCAGGCATATAGTTTATCATTTGCACTGCTCCACCTATAGGATAAAAATACCAAATACACAGATTCAAAACTTACTGAGCTGAACAAAACCCCAAACCAAAACAACCAGTCTCAGGCCTGTCTGTGCCCAAGTATTATTCATGCATCCTTATCCCATCGGCAAAATAATTTTACCTCTCTGCAGTATGCATTCAAAGAAAGGATCCCAAAGAGATCTATAAGCTGTTGAGCTTCATGTTCTTATTAAACCAGATCAGTAAGAGTAACTGCACAAGTCTATTCCATGATGAAAGACATGGTTGATTTCCAATTCAGTTTTATCTGCATGCTAGCACCTCAGTTCCCAGCTGGTCATCAGTACACAGTAACCATAGCTACGATGTGCTAATTTCTGCATTACACATCTGTACATTACACTTCCAAAGTTATTGGAAGGCCAGAACAATAGATATTGCTATCATGAAAAGACAGTTACTGAAATTTTTAGTGCATTTTTCTAGTTAAAAACGTAATTTGCTTTTTCTTTAAGCTGATAAACATATTTAGAAATATACAGATGATACTATTTTGTTCTGGAAGTAGGCTTCTATGCTCACAAAACCTGCTCCATCGTACCATATAAAACGATATAATTTCAACAAGTAGTAAAACCTCCAAATATAAGACAGTTCTTAAACAAATTCAAAGTCTTTTTTGTAGACTACCTACATGAGACACCTATTGAACATTCACAGGGTGTCAAAATTTACAGCAGTTTAACACACTGAACACAGGACCAGTAGTTGCAGGAGGGGCTGTGTATGTTTGGTTTGTTTTGTTTTTTAAGCAATCCATTTCAGCTACAAAATGGAGCATTTTCTGAAGCACTTATTCCATTCCTGCTTACCGTTCACCATAAAGTGTATTTTATTTGGAAATAACTAATGATTTCAGTTACAAAGAACGTATAATAAGAACTTTCAAATGTCCACTGTATGTGACAGCATTGCAGCTGAGCTGAAATAAAATATTTTAGCACCCATAGCAGGAATTCTGTAAAAACAAACAAACAAAAAAAAACAAACAAAAAAATAAACAAAAACACCCCACAAAGCAAAACACACACACACAAAAAAACCCCTTACCATCCAGTTATTCACTACCGCTCTCTAACAGCTCAAAAATTAAATGGGTCACTTCCATAGTGATCAAATTAATTTCACCTAGGCAATTGCTAATGTTGGCACTGACCAAGCTGATCAATGAGGCAAATCAGTTTAACAGTGAAAGAAAGCAGAAATTACTGCACACATTCTCTAAAAAAACTTAAATATTAAATAAACTTTCTTTAATATGGGCATAAACAACTCTGACACTGAGGGGAAAAAACGCACATATTTTAATAGCAGATTTCTTAATTTCTGTCAAAAAATAGTAAAAAGTGTCCAAATATCAATGCTGAATTTGCATTTTTCTGTTATCTTTTCTTGGAATTGCTTTAAGTCAAGTCAGATAAGCCTACTGTTGGTCTCCATTGCATTTGATTTAATTACCCATAGCTGCCAAGTAAAATGTATTAACACTAGTCAGAAATACTTGATGTAAAACATATTTTTTTAAAACCACTGTATATACAATGGTCCTCTGAGCAAACTAGACAGTTATAGCAAGACTTGGTATCAGTCATTGAATTTATCTTCTTAGAAGATCTAGCTTGTTAGTTCTTACACAAATACACAAAACAAACCAATTGAGATTAGTTACTCTGTATAGTCCCTTTAAGGTATCAGATCTGTAAGCATCAACACCCCACCCCCACCCCCCCAGACTGAGTGCCTTATACTCAAAATGAGACACAGTGTGAATCCAGCCTCCATGATGCTAAAGAAAAACTCTTGCATTGCTGATCTGCACTGTGTTTAATACGTCTGCTAAGAGGCTCTACCGGCATATTGACAGTTCCTCAAAATTGGCAGCTGTTTTCTAAAAAGCAGTTGGTAATTGCTTTGTAAAACAATATGGCTTTTACAAAATCTGGTATCTCACCTGTCATTTCAATGTCAAAATACTTTCTTAATAGCTATTGCAATTGTTTCAAAAGTTATAGCATATGTTCTCAAAAGGTGAACTAAAGCAACAAAAGACACAGAAGATAAAAGCATCAAGAAAATGAATATAGAAGAAATACATAGGTCCTAAAAGAATAACTAAGATATATGAAAACCCAGTATCTAAAACAAGTTTATCAGAAGTATAAACACCTCAGGATTCAGACTGGATTTTTCCATTTCTTTTTCTGGAAGACCTAGCTAACTGCTGTTGCAAACTGTAAAGGGAGAACACCGGCAGCACAGATTCTGAACTACTATCAGCCATGAAACAGAAGTTTCAGCCCTAACTTTCTTAGAACCATAGAATGGTTTGGGGTGCAGACAGCATTAAAGATCATCTAGTCCAACCCCCCTGCCAAGGGCAGGGACATCTTTCACTAGATCAGGTTGCTCAAAGTCCTGTCCAACCTGACTGAGTATTTCTGAAGATGGGGCATCCGCAGCTCCTCTGGACAAACTGTTCCACTGTCTCACCATCCTCACCATAAAAAACAGTCTTCCTTATACGCAATCTAAGCCTACCTTCTTTCAGTTTAAAACCATTGCCCTCTGGTCCCCTGTCCTATCACTAGTGGCTCTGGTGAGAAGTCTGTGTCTGCCTTTCTTATAAGCCCAGTTTATATAATGCAAGGCCACGCTACCTAAGGCCTGCCCAGAGCCTTCTCAACTCCAGGCTGAACAACTCCAACTTTCAGCTGTTCTCAACAACAGAGGTGTTCCAGCCCTCCGATCATTTTTGTGGCCCTCCTCTGAATCCACTCTATTAGGTCCATGTCTTTGGTGTGCTGAGGCCCCAGAGCTGGATGTAGTACTCCAAGTGGGGTCTCAGGAGAGCAGGGTAGAGGGGCAGCATCACTCCTCTTGACCTCCTGGTCACCTTTCTTTTTTTACAGCCTAGGACATGATTGGCTTCCTGGGCTGTAAGTGCACAATGCTTGCTCAGGTCCAATTCGTCACCCCTCAGTATCCTCAAGCTCTTCTCTGCAGGGCTGCTCTCCATCCATTTTCTTTAATCTTGCTTTTCTGGCTAATATACTTGTAAAAGCCCTTGTTCTTTGCCAAATTCAGCTCAGTGATTTACCTTTCCTGATCCCACCCCTACACATCCTCCCAGGATACACATCTGGTTTCACTGACTGTGCATTTCCTTCTGACAGTTTTGTTTGACCAAGAGGTCCTTCCAGAGCCTTGCTGGCATCCTGCCTTCCTCGCCTGATTTCTTACACATGGGAATCAAAAGATTATAGAAGACAAAGCCTTTAGTACAGCACTAGCTGCACAGCCAGGCATTCACCCATTCAGTTCATCTCCTCCTCCTAAACATCTTTCTCTGACTGTGAGGACAGAGAAGACCACCTGTGCTCCTAATCCTTTTCAATGGTGCTTCAAGGGACAGACAGTTTATTTTGATGGTTCTAAGCTGCCTCATCATGGTATCACTGGAGTCTATGTGGAATAGTAGGAGCGGATGGTTATCTGTAGGGTTCACCAGGCTTGGCAGCCTCTCTGTGACACTGCAAATGTGAGCTCCTGGTAGGCAGCCAGCTTCGCTAGAGAAGTTGTCTGGACAGCAAAATGGGTGCTTTGGTGCCTCTCAGTAAGGAATCTCCGATTACTAACGCTTCACATGCTTGCCTGGTGGTATTGGTTCCAATGTATAGATCTCCTGCTCACACTCTTAGATGCTGAGCTCTTCTGGTAACTTAGTTTGTTTGAAGAGTTCTAGCCAGGCATACTCCCAACTATGACATCCACCTGCTGCCTTCAGATGCTAAGGGAACTTCCAGATGCTGAACCTCCATCCAACCTAAGTTCGGACAGCTATTTCTGTCCTTGGGAGGTCTGTCTGGGTAGAGATGTCAGCATAGGTAGGCTGTAATGCACCTGTTTGGGTTTCAGCCTCAGACTTGCAGCAGGTTGAGACTGTTTTCTGTCAGCCAGACAGTCTCAGAAAAAAATAGCCTATTTACTCATAAAAATGACCATTCTTTTGAAGGATGTTGACCTTCTAATTCCCCAGAGACCTCAAAGTTCTGGGTAGGCTTGCACAGCTATCAGTTACTTTTAGTGACCAGCAGGGCTACAACCTAAGCCTGCTGGTGAGGAGAGCAAAAATCTGCTTTTGCTCCAGATGAGCTCACCGAGACCATAGATGCAGCTTCTCCTGTCCCTCCAGGATGGGACAACTCTTGCTCAAGCAGGCTTTCAGGCAGGAATTTCAAAGCGACCACTACAGCAAAGAGGGCAGCGACACTAATGGATGTGGGGGAAGTGCCCAGCTGGATAACCTCCACCATGGGACACTGTGATGCCTAACGCTGCAGCCCTCCCTCTCCCTCCCTGGCCACCAGCTCCTACCGACAACGGGACACAGCACTGCCCTGGCATCACCTACACCATTTCAAGACTGTTGCACCTGCAGCACTGGAAATGACAAGTAAAAACTGCTGCTCAGCAGCTTCCTCTCTTACTGCTGCAGCATGCCAGCACACGGGCACCAGGCTCTGATGTCACCGCCATTAGGCACAGCATCATGGAGACATTTGAGAACTTCCACTTAGTACCCACAGCCAGCTGGTGCCAACTCGTTAGTGCTTGCTGTCTGGCCGGACCAAGCCCAGCTGCCCAGAGGAATGCCTACAGCTAGGCACCACTTTGGTCTAACCCTGACAGCCGTCTCCAGGAGAAATATCATCTGCTTCTGCTCTGGACGGGCTTGTTGATTCAGCCGACTCAGCTTCTCCTGTCCCTTCAAGATGGGACGAAAGCTCACCTTGTGATGCTGATCTAGCATTCCTCAAGGATGAAAATAATTTCCAAGCATGCAGCCAGGGCCACAGCACCAACAGAATCCATTTTTCAGAGGAGACCTCTGGTGACGCTGATGACTTTGCATCCCTCGCCTTTCCAAAGCAGCTCTGGAAGATGCTCCAAAGCCACCGGTTTCAGTCCATTTGGTGGGTTGTTGATGGCACCTTTGTTGCCACTGATGAGGAAGCCTTCCAAAAGAAAGTGCTGGCACAGAAAGAACCTCGTAGAGTTTTTGAAACTGGCAGCACGAAAAGCTTCTTTTGTGAGCTCCACCTCTATGGATTTTGCAAAAGTGCCACACGACTAAAACCACTGACTCGCTTGGTGAATTTCTGGCAGAAGCAGCAGTACCTTCTGCTCATAGCAAGGTACATCACTTCGCCTGTGTGTGAACTGACTCTCATAGTAATTGTGGTGCCAAAGCTTCACCTTCCAGTAACATAAGCCTTGGCAACACAGAAGAGGAGGATAAGGGCAAGAAATGCTCAGAGATTCATTCCTTTCTCAGCGCACTTCTCAGGTGAAAACACAAGGGTGGTCATTCCTTAACAGAACCAGAGCATAACTCCTTGCTCAGCCTAAGCTTTAGGTTTCAAATGCCCAATAGACCTTTTCAGGACCCACGCTGGTCTTTGGCTGTTACAAGGCTCAGTTGTCCTGCCTTGGTGTTTCCCCACCTCCAAAGACTGGCAACCAACTCTTCTTCTTGCATATTTTAGTTACTCTTCTACTACAACCTCATCTTGAAGAGAGATGATCCCCGCTCACTTGAGAGGTGCAAGAAAGAGTTGGCCACCAGAGGAGAGCAGCAGCTGCATTTCCACCGGTGCCAGCTCTGGAGGAAAACCACTCCAGAGGCAGCCCAGATGTGCAGCGCGGGGGTGCAGCCGCTGCTGCCAGACCTCGCGCCCCCTCCCTTTCCCTGCCACCGCAGCGCAGCCAGGCCCTGCCCGGCCCCCAGCAGCGGCTCCTGCCGCCCCTGCCCCTCCAGCCAGCCAGGGCACAGCTCCCACGGACAGCCGGGCACCTGCACAGAGGGCCGGGGTCTCCCGCCCTCCTGCCCCTGCACCGGGCGCAGCGGCCCTGCCGGCCCCGGGGCTGCCCCGTGGCCTCACCTCGGGCACCTGGGGTTCCCGTGGCTGTCCACGCTGGCAGCAGCCCCTGCTCTGGCCGTGCCAGGGCCACCGAATGCCCACTCCCCAGCCACCCCTCGCTGCCCAAACCTGACCGCCACAGGCAGCGGGCTGGGACCCTGCTGCTCGCTATGGCAGATCAGGAGACCCACCAGGTACCAAGCCAGCAGCGTCAGGTACCTGGAAGCTGTCGCAATAAGAAACCCCACCCAGCTGTCCTGTCCTGTTTATACAGCCGAATCCCAGACTGACTTTCTAGTTCACCAGTCAAAGCAGAACCAACTGATCCAGAAGCAATTACTGATTTCTTGTAACAATCAAGCTCAGATTCTACTAAGTCCCAGATCTTTCACCTCACTTGAGAGCTTTCCAAGTTTTTGTCAAGTCATATAGAAGCAAACCAATGTGGGAATGCAGCTTTGAGTAAGGGTCTGAGGTGGAAACAGTCTTCCTACTAAAACCTAACCACCAAAATCATTACTGCTAACAATGCTGATCCGGAGCTGGGGATGCCGCTTGTACCGAGGCAGGTGCTGAGAACTTCTGGCCTTGCAATGTCGCCTCCCGCAGAGGGCAGGCAAATTGTGCCTCACTTCGGTTTTCTCACCCCCCTGGGCTCCACCACAGAGGGGTTGAACCCCAGGGGTGAGCAAGAACATCCCCTGCGGTGTGCAGAGGCACTAGGAGAACTTTATTTGTATTTACTTTATATCCAAAAGCCTAAGACATAAATTAAGCTTTACTAACATTTAACATAGAAATTGACACTGGTGTTACCAGTCACTTTGTGCACTAGAGCATCCAGTATCATGCATGGTACCAAGGTCTCCTGGGGGAAGACAAGGGGTCATAGATGTGCCCTCCCTCATTTGCTCACTTTCAGTGTATTGCCACATAGTGCAGTTCATGTCTACCTGATTAAGGGGATTTCTGGATTCTGTGTTTTCATTTTAAATAAACTACCCCTCACAAGATGGACATGAACCTTAAAGAGCTTTCTGAAAAGAAACCACAGATGGAAGAAAATCCTGATAATGAAAGCAAACAAAATGGCAAGGCTGACACTTTTCCTGTTCCTCATAGGAGGAGCTTTAGCCAAAGCCTAGCCAAAACCAGGAGACAAATTACTGATTTGCTGAATCAAAGGAGTATGTTAAATAAAGTTACTTTTCAATCACGGTATACCATTCAATGTTTAGGTGTTGCAAGTTGCTCAATAATGTACTGCACAAAGCTGACACAACTTGGAAGCAGAATTAACAGACACGGAAATTCCCTATAGTGGTCATTGACACACAGGACTCATTTCACCTGGAACATTTGGGTATTTCTGAGAAAACTATAAAATTTAACCTTGGTTATTTTTTTTTTTTTTCCAGAAAGGGTTTTCTTTTTAACTATTTTCTAAAGCAGTATAGCCTAACTGTGCTAGGCAATATGATTTTTAAATTTAAGTCTTTATTAGAGGAACATATTCATTTTGCCCTGCATGTGCAAAACTGTTCAATTTAGCTTTGCCTCAGTAAATGCAGACTGCTTCATCCAGCTGTGATTTCAGTCCATGAAGGGGGGTTAATCGAGTCAGAATAATTAACAATATTTAACTATCATCTAACTAATATTTTAGAGTTAATAACTTTCCCTCCAATTCCTTTTGATCACTGACAGAGGGCACTAATGCTGAAAATAAATCTATAGCAGGGATTCTCAGGGCAACCCTACATGGCTGAACGCAGATAGTACATTTGCAACTGATAAGACAACCTGATTTACCCTTCAAAGATAAAGTTAAGCTGAAGTGGATGCACAAATTCAGAACCTAGATATCCGCAAAACCCAAAATAAGGGGCTGGGGAAGAAATGGGCAGACTAAAATGATAATCTGGGGAAGGAATGCCGGACAAACACAGATTAGTGTCTAATTATTTCCATGCCTTTTTCTTAGCTTTCAAGTAATTCCCAAAAGCTCACTAACAAACTGATATCCTACTACTACTGATTTCATTTAGAGACTGATCTAAGCAATGAATCCAGAGGTTCTGAAACAACTATCATGTATCATACGTACAAAATGACACATAACCATACCCTTGAAAGCACACCTGTCAAAGCTGTCAAGTCAAGCACTCAAATGCTAAAGTTAACAATTTTTTATATGCTTACTATATATACTATAACAGATATTTAATCATATAGCCACCTACCAGTCTCTATTTCACACATCTGCTTCAAAGAAAGTTGTGCAATGGTAGAAACAGCCACCTGCAGAACGCTGACCTCCCTAACTGCAGAAAGAAGAATTTAAAAGAACATTTAAGGCCCTTTCCCAGAAAGGGAAAATCTGTACATCTTGTTCTAAGACATTTCCCTATAGACACCCAGAACAACTTTCCAATAAAAGATTTAAGCTACATTTAGCATCTCAGGTTTGCTCTCTACCTCAGTCTCACCTCCAGGAAGATGACTCATTCCTTTTACAGACACAAACTGCTCCCTACAGAAAGCTGAGAGGAGGAAAACGTACCTTACACCAAGTGCAAGCAGCGGTTTGTTACTCCTCCCATATTCTCTGGTGAAAATATGAAGGCTCTCTCTCGCAAATAAGTGTTTAAGCGCTGCCTCTGTTTTATGAATTGTACATGTTTCTTTACAGCACAGAAAGTAAGCTGAGACAAGAACAACAACCTAAAGTTTTGTTTGATATATTATGCAAGTCAGAATAACGTATAAAAACAAGGATCAATTGGGTCACCATACTTGTTGAAGCCAATGAGAAGCACGGCAATGTTTTATAAGAACTTAGTTATCTGAACCACTGAAGAATTGATGTTATTTGGTCTAGCTTCACCAGAACAGCCTCTCTAGCCAACACAAGAAATTAATAATAAAGAAAATACTAAATGAATATGTAAGAAAGTTAAGACCCATTTACAAACCCATGTCCAAACTCTCAGCTGGCTAATCAAGTGCAGGTTTATACTCTCTATCAAAGACAACTGCATCAAAACCAGAACAAACATGTGCAGCTGCGCTCTGTCTGAAGCTTAGCCCCAGAATGGTAGCTTTTCATCTGTGAGTCTTGATGTCCAATGGTCACTTAGTGCCCACACTTCAGGCAGCAGAAAAACAAACAGTATATTTCTAGCATCTAACTTCACACAGGGTGATGAATCTACCCAGTCACAGATGACTTCAAATATGACTTAGACATGCCATGACAATATCTCTTACATACCCTTCTCCTTTTTCAATACACACAGATGAACGTAGTATGTATCACATGCCTTTGGATATTCAATACCTCCTTCAAGTATTACTGCAATAGCTTGTATTAAAATAGAATCATGGACTCATTTAGATTGAAAAACATCCTTAAGATCATTGAGTCCAACACCCAATGTTACACTACCACATCTATCACTAAACCACATTGCCAAGTGCTACCTCTACCTGCCTTTCCAATACTTCCTGGCATGGTGACTCAACAACTTTCCACAGCAGCCTGTTCCAAAGCTTGACAATCCTTCCAGTGAAAAAACTTGTCCCAACACCCAATCTAAACCTCCCCTGGAGCAACTTGAGGACATTTCCTCTCATCCCATCACTTCTCACATAGGAGAAGACACCTGTACCCCCCGCGCTACAGCCTCCTGTCAGGGAGTTACAGAGAGCAATAACGTCTCCCCTCGGCCTCCTTCTCTCCAGGCTAAACACCGCCAGTCCCCTCAGCTGCTCCTCATCAGACCTGTGCCCCAGCCCCTTCCCCAGCCCCGCTGCCCGTCTCTGGACACGCTCCAGCCCCTCAATGTCCCCCTTGCAGAGAGGGGCCCAGACCTGAACACAGGGTTCGAGGGGCGGCCTCAGCAGTGCCCAGTGCAGGGGGACGGTCACTGCCCTGGTCCTGCTGGCCACACTGCTGGGGACACCAGCCAGGACGCTGCTGGCCGCCTGGGCCCCCTGGGCACACTGCTGGCTCCTGCCCAGCCGGCCGTCACCCAGCACCCCCAGGCCCTTTCCCACCAGGCCCTTTCCAGCCGCTCTGCCCCAGCCTGTAGCGCTGCGTGGGGCTGGTGTGACCCAAGGGCAGGACCCGGCACTGAGCCCTGCTGAACCTCACACAACTGGCCTGGGCCCATCGCTCCAGCCTGACCAGGTCCCCCTGCAGAGCCTCCTGCCCTCAGGCAGGTCAACACTTGCCCCCAGCCTGGTGCCATCTGCAAATTTCATGAGGGTGCACTTGATCCCCTTTTCCAGATCATCAATAAAGACATTAAACAGAACAGGCCCCAACACTGAGCCCTGGGGAACACCACCTGTGACCAGCTGCCAACTGGATGTAACCCCATTCCCCACCACTCTTCGGGTCCAGCCATCCAGCCAGATTTTTACTCAGCGAGGAGTGCGCCCATCCATGGGCAGCCAGCTTCTCCAGGAGAATGTGGTGGGAAACTGTGTCAAAGGCTCAACTGAAGTCCAGGCAGACAACATCCACAGCCCTTCCCTCATGCACTGAGCCGCTCACCTTGTCACAGCAGGACAGCAGCAGGTTAGTCAAGCAGGACCTGCCTTTCACAAACCCCTGCTGGCTGGGCCTGATGCCCTGGTTGTCCTGTACGTGCTGTGTGATGGCACCCAGAGTGATCTGCTCCATAACCTTCCCTGGCACCAGGGTCAGACCAACAGGGCTGTAGGTCCCTGGATCTTCCCAGCAGGACATCTTGTAGATGGGCATCATGTTTGCCCAGCCAACTGGGACCTCCCCGATATAACCAGGGCTGCAGATAAATGATTGCAAATGGCTCAGCAAGCACTTCAGCCAGCTGCCTCAGTACCCTTGGGCATATACGATCCAATCCCATAGACTTTTGGTGTAGCAAGTTGCAGAGAGAAAGTTCGAAGGCCCAAAGCCCAACTAAAACTTAATCTGGCTGTGCTGTAAAAGAAAATAAAAAATATTTCTATAAATATATTAACAAAAAATGGAGGGCTATGGAGTCTCTCCATCCTTTGTTGGATGTTGGCAGAAACTCACAAAGGCTAAGGAAAAAGCTGAGGTACTTACTTTTGCATTTGCCTCACTCAGCCTTTAACACTAAGACCAGTTGTTCCCTGGGTACCCTCCCCCCATGAGGTGGAAGTCAGGGAGCAGAATGAAGCCTGCTCTTCCACAATCCAAGGCAGCCTATCTGCTGACAGCTTTTGTCACGTTGCTAAAGATTTTAAACTCAACTATTTCATAATCACTGTGGCCAAGACAGCCACCCATCAGTCATTACTTCACCCAACGAGACCATCTCTATTTACAAACAACAGATCTAGGAAGGCATCTCCAGGCCTTGACAGGCTTTTGGAGTGGACCCATGCAAACCTCATAAAATTTAACAAGTTCAACAACCTGCACCTGGGTAGGGGTGATCCCCAGCCATTCCTCAGTACAGACTGGGGGATCAAGGGAGCGGAAACAGAGGATGCAAAAGACCTGGGGACACTGGTGGACAAAGAATTGGACATAAGCCGGCAACATGTGCCTGCAGCCCAGAAAACCAACTGTATCCCGGGCTGCATAAAAAGCAGCGTGGCCAGCAGGTCAAGGGAGCTCTCCACCGTGCTCTCATGAGACCCTACCTGGAGTACTGCATCCAGCTCTGGGCTCTCCACTACAACACACACTCGGACCTGTTGGAGTGGGTCCAGAGGAGGGACACAGTATCAGAGGGCTGGAACACCTCTGCTAAGAAGAAAGGCTGAGAAAGTTGGGGCTATTCAGCCGAGACGAGCAGGCTTTGGGGAGACCTTGCTGCAGCCTTTCGATACTTGAGAAGGGCTTACAAGAAAGGTGGGGACAGACTTTTTACCAAGGCCTGTAGTGACAGAACGAGGGACAACGGTTTTAACCTGAAAGAGGGCAGACTTAGGATGGAGGTAAGGAAAAAAGGAGGCTGAAAGAGACCTTATCACTCTCTACAACTACCTGCCAGGAGGCTGTGGAGAGGTGGCTGCTGGTCTCTTCCCCCAAGTAACAAGTGACTGGACTCGAGGCAGTGGCCTCAAGTTGCCCCAGGGAAGGTTTGGATGGGCTATTAGGAAAAATTTCTTTGCTGTAAAGGTTGTTGTCAAGCACTGGAACAGGCTGCTGAGGGAAGTGGTTGAGTCACCATCTCTGGAGGTACTTATATTCAATGTTCTTGAATGTTCTAGAAGGTTCACCTCTATATTCACTAATAAAAAGACATAAACCTATCTTTTCAGCAGTATATTTTCAGTTCAATGTCATGAACTTCAGGTAATTTCCAAAGGTTGTAATAAGTAGTTACAGCCCAGTCCAAAACTTACAAATACTCAATGAAATCAGTTTGCAAGTTTTTTTCTGAAACAAGAAAAAGGCAGTTTAGGATCAACATACAAAATGGTTAGGTGTCATGATCATGCCTCACTGGATCTTTGCTTCCTTGGCATCCCCTCTGTCCATAAGTGCTTTAAATTTTCATGAAATTGTATTTGATTATTGCCAAAGGCCATGGATCAATGACTTGCTTGTTCCAGGCAACAGAACAGCTCACAGCACTGAGGTCGAGATCTGCAGTGTACAAACTTCTTTCTAAAAATGAAATGCTACTATCTGCCATAAGGATGACAGTAGCCTAACTGCTCAAACCTTTACAAAGCCCTTTCTTGGTGTTCCATATTTTCAGTTGTTCATTGCAAAACCTAAGGGTTAGCTTAACACCCAAGTGATCTCCAGTACCCAAGGAAATAAAAGTGTACTCTGAAATACAAATTGCATCTCAAACTAGTAAATGAAGTTGGTGGGTTGGGTTTATTTGTGGTTTTGGTTTTTTAAACAGTACTTTTAGATTCAGTAGCCTTCAATGACAACAGGATAATGTCTCATTGGTAAGTCATATGAAGACATAAATAAGTTAAATACCCCATATTATAGTATGTGTCACCACAGGAAGATGCAGAAATATTCAGCGAAGCTGTATTTTGAGCAAGGTTTGAAATGTGGTAATAAGATACAGAACAGCCCATCTTACAAGAAAACAAAATTGAGTGTCTGAGAACTGAATACATCCTTAGAACTATAGTAACTCACTATCACTCATTTTGAAAAGTTAGAGAGGAAGATATCCTCAGAGATTATTTAATTTGATAACACAATCAATGAAGCTGTACAATGGCTTAATTCTGACATGACCAATTCTGCCATCTTCATGTTTGAAATATCCTTCAGAAAAAGCAATTAAACACCCCTAAAAAATCTACTGAAAAATACACAGGGTTGTGTTTTTAGGCATTTAGGTTTCAAAACACAAAGTCTGAAAAAAGTTTAGAGCAAAACTTCAATATGAATAAAAAGAAAATATGAACTTGAAAAAAATGTACTTGCAATAGTTCTGTAGATCTGTAAGAGCACAAGTAAATGAAAAACACCTGCTTGCAAAAAAAAAAAAAGTGCTAGGAAACCCAACCAGAAATCTAGCAACCAATTTTGCCTAGCATTATTCTCAAGTAAATATGCCCCTTTTTAGATCATATCAAGTGCTCTACAGCTAGACAGAATCATCTCTATGGAACAAAAGGTTGTGAATAAAGAACTAGCTACAAGTTGTCCTTTTCTAGATATATACCTGACAAAATTAAAGACACATTTATTCCATGTGTCACAATATCTGTAAAGGCTTTTATTCTAGGTGGCACAGACAGCATAGAATTTAATCCATGGAAACCATGAGTAGATTTCCTAGTTAAGAACATGTGCACTGAAGTCTCCTCCCTCTATTGTTATCATTAGGTATATTAAGGCATATAACAGTAACACCTGTTTACTAAGAAAACATAACTAACTGCAATGTTGAGGTACCATTTTGAGTAACATGCTTTCAAATTCCTCACTGTCCAAAAAAGTGTACAAGTGTTAAGCAATTCTTAAAAACAACAGCTTCCGTTATTTCATCCAAGACTGTAGGAAAGCATGGGAAAAAAAGAGCAAGTTTAAGAAAAACTATCTTTATTTTTTTTGCCTTACATTTAAATAGGGATGTATTTCATTTCATCCAGCCCATGTTTACAGCTCATTAGTTCAGAAAGGAAAAAAGGATATAAATGCAAATCATACTGGCATAACCTGAACATACCTGTATTAATATCAACCACTTTTGCTAGAAGAAAAGCTTCTTCAGCATTAAAATCAAGCACTTAAATATTGCTGAAAAGCAAGTGCCTCGATACTGGTCGTTTCAGCAAATAAACAGCTTTTATAAAATCCATAATATACACACTTTGTCACGTGTATGGAGTTCTGATCATACAAACAGTGTACACATGAAAAACCTCTGAGAATGAAACTAATCAGGTGTGCAAGAAATACACATACAACATGTACTTGCAAATCATACAAAGCAACATATTTGGTCAAGTACTACAAAGAAGGATGTGTTTTCATACGAGAATGGTCAAGTAACCTACCTGTTCAGCTCAGATAAAACCAAAGAATTAACTTAATGAGTGTGAGACCACCAACACAAGCCAGTAGACTGGAAACTTATGTTATACAGAATGGTTTCATAGGCCAAGTCCAGTTTTATGAAACCAAAAACTTAAGATCATGAACAGCAATAATAACGAAGACTGAATATATATAAACACATAATCCCAACAATAAAAAACACACTTTTGTCTGTTAAGGAAAAATAAATTACAAAATACAACTAATCCTCATAAACTTAATAATTCATTCAAAGGTGTGCATTTATGTGAATATACATTTTAAATGCTACCACAGAACATATAATAAATAAGCATGCCAAAAGGCATGTGTGGATAGAAAAATGCTAATTAGCTCTAGAACAATTATGAAAAATTGAGATAATCTGAGTTTTGGTCAACAAATCTGTCTACTCACTTCCAACTTTCACAACCCTTCTTCAATAACTGGCAGCTAAACATGACAGACATACCTCTTGTTATGGCTTAAAAAGAAACATTTATTTTCTGAAGAAAATATGAAATGGGCTGCCTTGTCTACAGAACTGCTCTTTGTTCATATTGCAGTCACTTAATTGGACTGCAGGGAAGTACCTGACACATCCTTGCCATCCCACTATTGTAGCTGTTAAACTTCTGCTTTCTTTATGTACTTGCCCATAGCACCCAAAATTTCTTGAGATTTATCTTTTTTTCCTTGAAACTTGTTTTTCAGTGTTAACTCACTTCCGCTGCATTTGTTTTTCAAATTAAAGAGTAAAACAATTTACAAACAGATCTCTAATATTACAGGGCATAACTGTATTTAAAGATTAAAGATTTGTAAATCATCCATTACCTTACTGAGCATATAGGCTTTAAATCTCATTCCACTTCAACCAGATTCACATTTATTTCTTCTTTTACAACTCCTCTGTACATCTCTTCTGAAGGTATTTCAAACTTACTAACATTACTGGAAGCACAACTTAAAAGTTATACAAACTTCAGTATTCTCTGTACAAACACTTCTGTCACTTCTGTGGTACTGCAGTTCCATTGTAGATCTAACAAAAGCAGGTTTTCAAACCCAGAGGCTACTGGAAATACTTCCTGTTCATGAGTATTGCGATGTTTAGACAACCATCAACAGTTACATCTGCCTCCTCAGTATCTCTAGACAGTGGCTGTACCATGGTTTCACACATAGGGTTTAATACTGACGCAATTTTACTACAGTATTGCCAGTAATACTGGGACAAAAGAAAAAATATTGATGCATGTGTCAGAAAAGAAATCTTGAGATTTTATTATTTTTCTATATGGTTGTGCATCTGTATTTTTCTTCTCATTTTTGAGGAAAATTGATTTTGATACACTGCTATGAACTCAAACCACAGATTTATGACATCTGTCTTCAGCTAAGACACTGCTAGTTATTTCCTAGAACAGGAAATATACTCCTCCAAGTTTAGTTTTGCCGCAGATATTCTTTTTTACCATTTCATTGGTCCATTTGTTGATGGTCAAAGCAGCACTCATTTATAAAACCTTAAAGCTTTCAGAATAGATGAGTTAAAGAAACAGAAGATGGCTGCAGGAGAACCAAATCAAAGCACGCAGGCATGGCATTGTTTCTAACTGAGTCCTTGGAAAATGTGTGATCATTACAGAGGTGTGGTTTTGTTTATAGTGTTTCATTTTGGGTTTTTTTTCAGGGACAGCGGATGGGGTGGTGGTGGTTGGTTGGTTGTTGTTTTTTTCGATGATCACAAGACAGCAGTTGAACAGAAGCAATTTCCCATGTTCTGCTTGCTTCTAGTCATTTGTGGCGATGAATGTTTTTTCTTTTCTTCTGCTTTAAAAAGCAGCAGCACCTGCAGGTATGACATTAATTAAATATGATAAAAAAATAATCACAAAACCTAAACTGTTTACTGTACTTGTTTCACTTGAAGTATGTAGTTCAGGTATAGCCAGCACCACAAGGAGCACATTAAGCTCTGCTGCAGGTAATTGACTTATTAGTGAAAAACTGAAGTAGAGGTATTTTTGACACGTTTCACTTTTGGAAAAAAGTATCAAATGAAATAGGTTATAATAAAAAGCTATTAAGTTTAAAGTATTATGTGAGGGTGTCAAAAGCATAGGCATTATATGGTGGCTTTAAAGTATGTTTGTAAGAATAAGGAACACTCCATTACCCGAGTACTCTTTCACATTAACTGGTTATATGCCATATAGAAGCTTGAGCTTAAGATTGTGTCACTTGAACTGTGTAATTAAGACAATACTGTTACTAATACAAGAAAACAATTTGAGCTTACTCTGTCAATCAGAACTTGGAAGAAACCTTCCCAAAGTCTATTCCCCAAACTGTTTTAGACGAAAATATTCATGAAAATATAATTAATATTCTGATTCAGTGTTTTGATGGTATTACTACAAGTGAAAAATCACACCTGTAAGTATATAAAAGTATACTGGCATCCTTTGTTCTTTACTGCATTATGTGAAGGAGACTAAAATTGACAAATACTACAAATTTCACATAGCAATAAAGACAGTTTGGAAGTAACTGAAAAAATGCTACAAAAGAAAAAAGAATTGGAGGGAGTTAGAGACAGATAACACAGAAAAGTACTGCAGAAGTCCAGGAAGTATTTTTGAAAATAAACTGAAGAGGAAAGCAACAAACACAAAGGAAATTTTTTCGTTTGCATATAAAGTTAGCCTTTTTTTAAGCAACTCCCAGCTCCTGACCACCACCTTTAAAAATGAAACTTCCACTTACTAAAATATTCACAATTTCCAATCAGAAAGTGAACATACAAGCTGTCTACCTTAACAGAGCTTGCCCCATGGAGTTCTGCAGTTGGTTACTGAATTCTCACTTGCAGTGCTATATATTATATACTCTAGAGAGTCTTTCTTAAACTATGAAGTCCAACGGAACTGAATACATAAGCATACTGCATCAATAGCCTATCAATAAATCCTTAAGTTCACCAAGCATTTTATGGCACTAAAATTCAAAAGGAATCCTGCTGATTTAGAATGGAATATGGGAAAAGGGGAAAGCATTTGAAAACCAGGGACAATAAAGGTCTAAAAATCAGGTTCTACATACAGGGGGTGAGAAAAACATCCAATGTAAGGGGAGACAGAAGTTACCTTCTCAAAATATCCAAAGGCACCCTGTTGCTCAGTCACTGAAAAAGCAGCAGTGGGCAGAGGCAGACCAGAGCTGCTCTGAGAGTTACATAACTTACAGTAGGAAAAAAAACATCAGTTATTGATGGAGAGGAAGCCCAAAATTAAAATGCAGTAAGGGAAACTACTACTAGAGGGTGTCATTGTCACATAGATATATATATTACATTGCTTGAAGCCATATTTAAAGCTACAGACAGGGACATTATTAACAAGCATTAAACCACAAAATTTTTCAATACACATGCAAAATGCATAAGATTATATATGCTTTGAAAATGTCTAATTCTAGGGAAGAAATTTTTTTTTAAAGAAAACATTTAATGACTGCTAACTTCTTGCTCTATAGGGTATAAAACATTTGTATAGCAGACAGTATAATACCAGTTTCTGAAACCTGAGAAACAACTTTTCCTGCACAATCTAAAGTGACCTTTGAGATATTATCTTAGGTAGCAATCTCAGTATTATGGTTACAAACATTTCTTTTTCTACTTAAAACATTATCATACCTTTTTCCTATTAAATACCCTTCCCTCTACCACACTTGAGCAGTCAAGACATGCCAAAGCAATATCAGTTCTCATCTGTGTTTAGATACCTGGGGTTTTTGTATTTGTCATCTAGCATATGGCAGCACTTCACTGCACAATTCTTAACAGGTGTTAAAAGAAAGCAAGATGCAAAAAGGTTAGATCATCTCTTTTCCTGTTTGTTCTTTCCTGTCCTCCGCAGAGCCTTTTGGTTATCCAAATCATACATGCTTCATGCAAGAAACTGCTCTGATGGCTAAGCTAGCCAAGAGCTGAGGAAAGAAAAGCTAACTGGTCCGTGATAACTGAAGACCAGCTGTAGAAGATAAGATCTAAAAGTGCCAGGGCAGAACAGCCATCAGGTTAGTTTTCTTTCTGCTTTTGTAACTCAAGTAACTACTGAAATAGGGCTGAAAGCTACTTTTCTAAAAACAAAAAAACAACAAAAAAAAAAACAAAAACACACCACACACAATAATCCCCTCCCCAAAACTCCCACAAAAACACAAAAATGAAAACCCACCCAAAAAAAAACCCAAATGAAAACCTCACAAAAAAAAATCCCAAAACTTAACACCCTGTGCTAAGTCATGCTTACTGTACAGCAACACCTGAGGAACATGAAGATAAGATTCAGAGTATGTACGGCACGTGAGTACCTAAATATATAGCACACAGTGGAAGAATTGGACAAATGTCCCAAAAAAATAAAATGCTTACTGAAAGAAATCCCTATCCTTTGATTCACAGCATTCCACTGAAACAGTAAGAGGTCTAACACTAAGCTAAACAATATTTGTGTTCACAGTTTAAAATCACACATGATAGGGCACCCTTTCTTCAATCTTTTAAACAAAGATATAGTCATGCTAAACTTCTAAAACTCTGAAAACATCTAGAACAAAGAATGAAGCATTTCTAAAAATTATTCATTTGCCTCCTTGTTATCGATTTGTTAATAAGTTAAGATTGATTGACTTTGATTAATTGATTTTATAAAATCATTTTATAAAATAGAAATATAGAAGGATAAGAAATATTTTAATGAAACTTATAGTTGCACAGTAAAAGCTGCTATGAGATCTTCTGTACGTCTTGTACCAAGGCTGGAAGAAAGGGCTGGAACCATTGTTAAAACTTAGGTAATAACTTTAGGGTTGAAAGGTTTCTTTGTATTTAACCAGTCTTCTGTATGTAGAGGTGTATTGAAATGTCAGAATATGAGATTAATGGGAACTGGGGAGAGTCGACTGGAACAGCTTGTAGATGCCTGCCAAGAAACCGTGAACTTTAGTAAAAGGTAATTCCGGCAGGGGGAGATAGCGACCACCGACTCATATACCACCTACCCAAATCGTACCCCAGACCCATTTCTAGACCTTTCTAAGCTTTACTGCGCAGAATCGGATATAGGAGGAGAATATGTTAATGATTTACGAGAAATGTTATGATTATGCATGAATATTTAATGAATGTGTATGAATAAGTTCTATATATGGAATCTGATTTTGGGACCTGGTGTGCGTTGATTGAGAGGACTCGCTCACGCACCCGGCCGTTAATAAAGAAGTGTCTGCTTATCTACATCACATTGGTGTCGATAAGTTCTTCATTCCGAGATTTCGGTAACATCCTCAGAGTATGAGGAAATGTTACAGAAGACATCAGCAAGAAAGGCTAGCTTTGTTCATATTTTCAGATAGAAGAGGCACAGAAGTGAGAGTCTTGATAAAACAGTATCTTAAAAACAAAAATAGCTATATCAGACATGAAAGATACTGGTATTTGCAATTCCTACAGTCTTCAGCAGTGTAAAATCTTTAAATGGATATTCAAATGTCTCACAATACCTTTTGATGTTAAGCTTTTAACTATCATGTTAAAATGTAAAACAACTTAAACCTTCTGAAATATTGTTACTGAGAAAAGATGTATACCTATACATTGACGTCTGGCAGAAATGGTGGGGAGGAGGTTTGTATATGTGTGCTTTAATTATACTGCCAAAATATAAACCAACTTCTAGCCCCTATAAAAAAGTGAATGAGGAAACTGCAGTTTAAATAGACAGTACTGGAAAACTAATTTTTGTGTGTCATATTGAAAAATAAGATTAATCTAAGGAGTAGGATATTGAGAGTAGGTATTTTATCTGTAACAAAACCAGTAAAGACTAGGCCAAAAAGGTCAAGGACAGCCTATTTGTTTGTCAATTATTCATATCAGAGAAAATTAACTTCTACACTCTTACTTAAAGCAGCTGCAGCACCCTGGCTTCTCAGAATTCTCTTACTTTCTGTAGATAACTAAGCATATATTTAACAGTGCTAAGCACTACTCAAAACTTTAGAAATTTAAACTTTTCCTGTGTATACATAAACTGGGCATAAGTTACTTTGATAAACTACATAAGGTTATCTGCATAAGTGTACTAGTTCCGCCTTTGCGAACTACTTTGAATACTCAAGCTAAAAAGTGAGGTATGCCACGGATTACTCAAGTAAGTGTAAGTTGCTTAGTGTTTACTGCACTTCTACAAAGAAGGGAGGTAGAGAATTTTTCTTTGTAGAGCCTATCAACATCCTTGGTCTTCTGGGTCTCCTCTGATTTAAATATGTGCAAGAAAATAGAATTCTTGCCAGAAAAACACCACAGTACTCTGCAAATATGGCAGACAAAGAACTGGTGTTCTCAGTGCTCACAGAAAGCCAGTGTGCTACTGTGGCACAACAGACACCTCCATTCACAATTTTTAACTGCACGTGCACATAAATCTTACATACCAAAACCACAATCTGCAGAACAATCACTTCAAAAGAACGAAAAAAAAAAAAAAGAAAAAAGTACTTGGAGAAATTTCCCCTTATATAAAAGTTAGGAAAATGGGCCCTACAGAACCTACTGCTATTAAAAAATGCGTACTGGATTGCTCTGCTATGTGTCCTTCATACTCGAATGCCTCTGTTTTACAATAAACTAGATCCATATCCTTGTAAAATCCTACTCCAGGTACAATTGTGAAAGTAAACTGAATATTTGTAAATAAATTTTGAAAATTGTAAAAGAATACTGAAAGTTATACTGCTTTTAGCTATCAAGAATACTTTTCTATACTATTTGGCAAGCCTGACTTCACTACTCAAACACATGTAAATTAGCTGTCCATCCCATGTTAACAGACCTTAATATTTTTCCATTTCATACACTGTAATTTTAAGGCATCCTGAACTTAAGTTTTAGTAATTAGTTAGCAGATATCAAAGAGTACTAGTCTGGTAAATACTATGTTTACAGAGATAACAGGCAACAGTCAAACATTTGGTAACATTTACTACTTGTTCATGTGTGTTATTTTCTACATGTTAAAACACTAGCTGAATACTACAACTTTCAGCTAGTTGTTTTCTAGAAAAGAATATTTTCCCCTCTAAAGCAGGACAGCAAGTAAGAAAAAAATATTCTACTACCCACTAAAAAGGATTAAATGAAGTACACAACAGACTACACAACTTAAAAGCAAGCAAGAGCTGAGGCAGGTAAAATAGCTCCTGAAAGTGGCTGTTTGTAAAACCAGTAATTGTTACACAATATTTAAAACGTACTTTGTGATTTCCAAAGGGACTTTAAAGTTCTCTGTAATTAGTCTTAAGCCAAACAACAGTAAAAAAGCCTCTGGGGCTATTTCTGCCTGCCTATGCTGTAGAACTCACCACATGTTCAACACTTTCTGGCAGCTATACGGCAAGAGTAAGGGAAAAGAGAATCAGAATACCACACAGGAATAATTTTACATCTTTCATACATAACTTCTGGTTATGTCAGAACCCTATCTTAAGACATTTCACAAAAAATGCATGCAATTCTTTAGTATAGAAATGTGTTGTTGAGGGCTTACATTAAAAAGCACAAGCTATAGAAAGTCTTATTTAAAGCCAAAATTAAGTATAGCACTGTAGTTTTGCCCTCACCACTGGCTACTCAAGTTTACACAACTTTTTTTTACTAGTAAGAAAAATTTTGAAGTAGCTGAGCATACGGTATCCAAAGAATACAGAAATATGAACGTACTTGGTTTCATCCATTACTTCTACTGCAGGAGCTGTGATGGGTGCATTTGAACGGCCTGCAGTTGGGTCATCTGTGTTCAGTTCTCCATTTGTTGAGCTTACTACCTGAAATCACCAGAAACACCTGAGATTATGCTAGCTCTAGTCACACATTTGTCAATTCCTCAACTTACAATACATGTTCAAAAATCAGTAATTTCACGATTTCCTATTCACTATTTCACTATTATCCCAATGACAGTATTTTTTCCAGGTTTACTCCTGCATCCCTGCACTCCTGCCATTTTTCATTCCTGTCTACTAGTGGAACTTACATCTGCGTGACAGACTCAAAGTGAACAGACTAAGCAAAGCAGTTCTGTTGATCAGGTTTGCCAGTCTCCTTCATGTCTCTTCAGAGCTTTAAGGCACTAACCTCTTTCCTGATATCAATTAAATTAGTCTTACCCTATCTCTGCTTCTTTAGTGCATTTAAGCTCCTTGGTCTCCTTCTTCAAGTGGCTTGATTCAGCTGTATTTCCAAGAGTACTCACCAAAAGAGGGGAAAACTAAGACATTTTCTAGAACGAAGAGTATAGGTGGTGTTTGGTTTTCACTCTTAGAGCACAAAACTTACTGCCACCCAAAAAAACCCAAACAAACCCAGCCCCATACTCTCAAATTCCTTCATAAATCCCTAAGCTTTGTTTGGGGATGGCAGAAGCACTGAACATTCAGTGACAGAAATAGGTAGGATTTGTACTGTAATAATCTGGTGGGTCAGGCATCTGACACTTAACCTTTGGTCAGTAGATTTTTATTTTTTTTACAAGTATCTCAGTATTTGTTGTCATAATTGTCCATATCGACTGGTAAGAGATAATAGGATGATCCCAACTATCTCACCAGGCGTCTTACTGTGCAAATAATTCCATTGCTTATTGTGAAATACTCAGTTGTAACTGTGATAACCAGAGCAGAAACACATGGTGTTTGCATGTGAAGCACTTGCTAAATTACACAGGATCATTCATGAAAATGTAAGGATAAAAACTCATTTCAAGGTCTCCCAACATGTTTGTATGCTTAGAAAAGAGGATGCAGAGAAGCTTTAACAACATGTTTGCTGACTTTTCTTGAAATTCTTCAAAGCAACTTCAAAACTGAGTAATATTTCTTGACAGTGGCTTCCTTTAGCAGGACAACTCTTCCTTTTCAAGATAGCATTTGTCTTAAGGCGATTTTTTTTAAGATGACTTTTCTCCAAGAAACTTTGACACAAATGTTGTAGAATCATTTGCACCAGATAGCAGAAGACCTGCCTTGCTCTGGTTGATCTCTATCCAAGAGTTCAAGGAGAAAGAGATTTCAGTCCTTCCCATATACACACACTACATACAAATGCACTACCAAATACAATCCTGTTGCATAACTCCCTGTTGCATGGCTTAGTTTAGATGGGATGAAAACACAGTTCATATTTCTGGAAAGAGTGGCAACCTCTGAAAGCATAAGTGAACCAAAGGGTATTTATTGTTAGTCTGAAAAACAGCAGTCATGCTTCTTCAGAATCACAAATGCCTTGGCTTTCACTCTAGTCTACTACCGCTGAAAACTCTAGGAACAGCCTCAGTAAGATGAAGAACCAAGAATTAATACACTTGCAACACAGCAAAATACTTACCTTTAAAAAAAGAACTAACAGGCTCATGTAAAGGAGCACAAGAGATGGGCATTATTCCACTGACCAGTGTGAAGTACTGACCTCAGAAACACTCTTCTAGTCAACTACTGTTCGCAAAAAAATATTGAAGTTTAAGCGAAAATTACTACTTAACACTTCCATTTGAAGTTTCATTAAGGAACAAACCCCCTGACTTTAACAACCCTGAATTCAGTAAATAGTGTTTTAGTCACTCACAACACACAGCCTAAACTTCAGTTGTTTTGCACTGATATAAGTGTATATTCCCTCAAAAAGAGGGAGTTCTCCATTGTTCTAGGCTTTTTTCCAAGAAACATATAGCAGAAGTTCCATATACAAAAAGATCCAGTCTTCTGCATCTGTTTTAATTTCAGTTTAGCAATGGTGAAGTAGGGAATAAAAGGAACACTATGAACATTACTGGAAAGATTAATATCAAAACAGGAATCATGGCATGCACTACAGGAAATTAGTATTATGTAATGCAAAATGATTAAGTCATGCAAAGCAGCAGAAAATACCTGTACCGAGCCACCATGTCTATTAGCTCCTAGGTGAGCCCTCAAATGATGTGGATTGGCTTGCTGCGAGTCCCAGGCTGCCCTATGGTCTGTTGACTGTTTTTTTGTATGCATTAGGAATACATGCAAAAGAACACATTAAAATTACAAAAAAAAAAACAAAACCAGAACAATTTGTGCTTTAATTATATAGGATTTTTTAAAAACACAGAAGCACTGTATCCTCAAGTCCTATATAGATTACAGATCAACATTATCTGCATGCTTACATATGCCTACACATACATTTGCATAGAGATGCAAGCAGCTAAAACTCAAAATTCCTAATAAGAAACAAAGTCCACCAACACAACCCTGTAAGTTAGCTTAGGCAAACAGATATAGATCTAAATTCCTAACCTTGGTCATTATCCTGGTTTAAAAACAAAAATGAATGTGTTATACCTGCATTAGAACCTCAAAAGAATGTATGATAGAGCATACAGGAAAGAGACTGATTAAAATTTAAAGAAGTATCAGCACAGAGAAAATTCGCTACTGATGTAAGCTACACTGTATCACAGTGTCAAACAAGTAACTTTTTAGGACATTTTAAAGTCTACAGATACAGAAATAATGTACATTAACAAGGATCTGCTTAAATCAAAGGAAAACCAACGAAAACCTGGAGTCAATTTTATTTTGGAGTTCTAATAAAAGAAACAACATGCATAAATCATTAGACAAAAGATAAAGTAATGCTGATAATCTAACGTGAGCAGTTTACCTGATTTTTGGATTGCTGCATTTTATGTCTGTGCTGATATGATTCTCTGTTTGAAGATAGTGCAGGGTCTGAATGTATTGAACCCACTGGAGTAGGCTAGAAATATAAATAATATGTAGCAACTGGTAAAAAAAATAAATTTCTAAGTCTTACCAAAAGTTATTGGTTCGTAATAGAAATTAATCTTAAAATCTGACGAAAGTATAAAGTTAAAGCAAAAGCTTCACTAGATATTTATTAATACCATAGTGGAAAAGGTAAAACAAGACTTACACAATACTATGAAGCTGCAATTCTGAATATTATCAGGACATTAATTTTCTGAAAGACTTTAGGCTGATATTAGGATATTAACAATTAGGACATTCTGATGAAAGCCTGAAGACAGGCTTAAAGTAGTGTTTAATGCTAAAAAGTAAAAAAAGATTTAGCACTAAAATACTTTGATTCTTTTAGGCAGTCACACAAGGAACTTCATAGTAAAATGTATCAATTCAAAATTGCCAAACTCACACACACAATCCCTTCTCTACTTGTTAAAAAAAGCACAAAAAAAATTCGAGGTGCTGGAAAAAAAAAAAAAAAAAATCACCTTTTACCCTGTCTTTAAAGAATATTAACACAGTATTGTATGTGACTCTAGATGCACCATGATGGAAACTGATAATCTACATCATATTTCATTAAAACAATGCATATAGACAGTTTCTTCATCATAAACTGATAAATATCTGGAGTATGTATAACTCCAATGCAGTGAAGTAACTGTCTATGTATTCTGAGAATACTGGGAGCAAGAAAGTCTCCAAAGCAAGAAAATACATGCAATAATGACAGGCACCTATAAAGCTTTAAACTCCTTCAGCTCAAAACCCAGTCTGGTTTTTAGATTGAATGGAGATACACTTTAATATTAACAGTACACATTTGGAAAGGAACTCAATATGAAACATCTCAAGCCAAAAGTTAATGCTTAAAAACACGTCTGAAAACAATTTTGTAGTAGCAGCTGTTCACAACTAAAGCAGCCATGAGATGCGTATGTGTGCTGAAACTCAAGACTAACAATGGTTCAAAACATTGGTCACATAAAAAATCCAGTACGTGACTATTAGCTTAATTGTACTCACCAACTGTTTGCCAATCCAGTCATATTCATAATCAAACATATAGCCTTTCCGATCAAGTAAGTCTGTGAAGAGCTTCCTTAAGTAGTCATAGTCTGGCTCTTCAAAAAAATCTAGCCTCCTTACATAATGTAGGTATGTAGCCATTTCCTCTATATAAAATAAGAAACATATACAGTTGCCTACAGTTGTTTTAACGGCACTCAAAAACCAGTACTTAGTATTGCATTTTAAAGCAACTTCTACGTCTCACCCTAAGACCTGAACAATTGTTCACCATGAAATCTATGAATTACAAGGAAGAAAAGTGACTTAAGATTAAGAACATTCTTCAAGACATATTGTCATATTGTAAATGTATCCTACTAAGTGACCCCACCACCCCAATTTTCCCTTTGCACTACCTGTAAAGATCTTCTGTACATTTTCCAATCCTGATGCAAAAGGTGCCAAAAAAATGGGGAGAGAAATGCCTCTACTTTTCAGTATTTTTTTTTCAAGCAATTGTACAAAGACAAGCCTTAGAAAAGGTAAAGAAGAGGGTATATGAATGTATAGGGTGGACTACATCTCAAAGAACATCTGTTACTGGAATGTAACCTTCCCTTCTTTAAGACAGGATCTACAGGTACGTTCTGAAGCGAGCGACTCCAATTGTCCTGGCAAAAACCACTCAGTATAGGCTCTGTTGAGCTATAGCTCTAGTATGACTGTGGAAGGCTGCAGCAGTGCTGACTCCTTCAGGCATCATGTTATGTGAAGGTGGTGAGCAGAAGTGGCAAATATCCTGAACAGAAACACTGCAGAGAAGTACTAAGGTTACCTGAGCTCTTGTAGAATGACTTCTGACCAGTGTCAGTTTAATATCGCTGTTTAAATACCATGTCAGCATACAAATGGAGATTCATTTGTGTAGGTGTTACATGGAAATTATAAGATTCTCCCAGTAGTGGAAACAACCAGGGAGATATCTGAAAGGGCCTGGACCTGCAAAGATAAAAGGAAAGAGCTTTCCTAGTTGTTAAGGGGTACAAAGTACAGACTGCGCACTGGCAGCCAGAACCTTCTAGAATTCCAGCACAAACCTCTCGGCAGGTGAGTAGAACACACAAAATTCCCATTCTTGATAATGGGTTTAAGCCATTAAAGGCTTCTAAGACAGTACGTAAAGAGCAAGCATCCTTAAGGACAGACGACAACAAGAATCCAAGGGCTGAAAGGAAGGACCCATGAACATCTGAAGCACAAGCTTCAAATCCCACTGAGAAACTGCTCAGACATGGAACTTACATTTGCAGTAACTCCTTCAGGGATCAGTGGAATGAGGGGTATGCAGACACACAGTCTAAGAAAACATCAGATGGTGAGAAGAGATATGTTACCAAGCTTCTGTGAAAGACCAAGTCTACAGGTCCATCCACTCCAGCACGTATTAGAAGAAAGAACTAAAGTACTGAAAAAGTGAAGAGTACAACGTACCTATACTGAAATTTTGGTTCATTCAGACTGCATCCATTCAACACCTTGCTGTTATAGGAAAAAAAAGGGGGAAAAAGTCACACTGCAATGGTTTGGAATACAGTACTACAACAGTTTCTCACAATCAGATATGGATCAGGCGAAGCACCTGGCCTGAGTCCAGGGACACAAGTTCCAGGTGGATAAAGCTCTTAAAATCTAACTTGTTTAGGAATATTTGTAGCTCTCAAAAGAGTGATAAAGAACCCTCTGACAAGCCATTCTGAGAAAATCAATGACTTCTCACTCTCAAGCCAAAAAGGCTGCTCACATGGTCCCAAAGTACAAGAGGAGGCACCTCTATATGACCAGAAAGGCAGAGGACAAATAATGTTACAAGCGGATGCCACCAGCAGCCACTGATCCTATGAAGAGGTATGTATGTCAGAAGCAGCACAACAGTATCACTGCACATTCACCCTGACCCACACACCACATTCCAATAAATCTGAAGAAGCTGACATTTTATTGTACAAACAAGGTGCTGTAAGAAGCCTGTCTTCTGACAGAGAATGGATAAGAAGTGCAGAGGCAGTGCTAAGACTGAGCTATGCTGATTTCAATTCTTTCAGAGATAGTGGGGTAGAAAGAAGTGAAGGTTTGAAGGCAGGTAAGAAAAAGTTGTGAAGCGGCATCATGTTGGTGCTGTCAAGAATGCAACACAGGACAACGGTGTCGAGACATCCCAAATTACTCAGTTCTGACAAAAACAGAGTATTAAGCCCTATGTTCTAGGCATGAGCAGATGGAGCAGTGGGTAGGAGAAATTCCTTGGCACCTACGGTCCAGCTCAGCAGACGAGCAAGACCCTTCAGAAATACTAGCCAGGAAATCAATATTTGAAGAAGATGAAAAGAAATGTTGACATATTGCTAGGGACCTCTTTATCCAGACTTTCCCAATGTAAAATTGAAATCACAGCATTCAAGGCATGTCTTTAGAGATATGAAAACTGCAACTGAGACATTAACGCAGCTGAATCTGTTACAACTGGCTGACTCCAAAAAATCAAACATCACCCTATTATGCATTTGAAGCAGAAACTCCAGAGTTTAAATCCCCGCTCATATCTTATACAAGGCTTGAAACAGCAATAGTGTTGCACACTCACAAGACAGTACAATTCCACAAAATAGAGGATGAAAAGAGAGAAGTGGTTTCACATGTGAAAGACCCAAGGACCTTTCACTGATACAATAGAGTTCTCTTGTCTTAATGGAAGATCAGTCAGCTAGCTCAGCCCGCAGGCTAACTTAAAAGAATTGAATTCAGGGTGGATGTATTTATACAATTCAATGTCTTCAGGGACAGGGATAGATAGGAAATCCTTGGATGTGTGACATGCAAAAACTTCCGCATACCAGAATATATTTATTATGAAAATATACATATGTACTGCCGAAGAAGTTTTAGTATTCTCCAAGGTGAAATGCCTTTTCCCTGTTTCCATTTTCAGATCCAATCCTGTCAACAAGCTTATACTTGATTAAATTTTGTGGAAAGAGTTCACTAGATATATGGAGTTACTCATAGCATAATTATTTCCAGGAATTGCACCATATACACCTTAAAGATACCTAAAGGATTCCAGCAGCTACATAAAAAACAAAATGCGAGACATGCATGCACTACTAGATGCAGAAGACTTATATTCCAGAACATTTATCCTCCCACATTTAAACTTTTGCCAATTCACCAAACATATGTTCAGACATTTGCACTAAGTTCTGTAACAAAAGTCAATTTCACTTGATTCCATTTTTTTTAAAATGCATAGAAAAAAGTGAAATGAAAGATGTAAAAAAGAATTGTTAACAGACTAGTTTTACAACATTTGAAAGAACTTCAAAAAGCCATCTAGTACACCATGCCATGCCATAGCAAATCAGTCACAGCCTTGTCTGTCTGGTTTGTTTTCACACAACTCCAGTGAAAGAAGCTCCACAGTCTCCCTGGCAATGGCAACCCTTTCATGCTCTTCACTTTATCATCTGAAACACAGGAATTCAAGTCTAGACCAAATTGGTTTGGATTACACCCATTAATTTGCCCTAGGTGCTGTGAATGTAGCAAATTCCTTTCTTATTTGTGGCAGTCAAAAAGTACAGGAGAACTTCCTTCCCTCACAGTCTTGACTAAACCAATCTTCAACCCTTCATTCTTCGGTGACAGGTCTAGCAAATATGGCACATAAGCACTCCCACTTCTTTATGTGGTACCCTTAAACCAGGATACATTTTCTTCAAGTACAGTCCCCAAAACTGAACATACTGCTTCACTTGAGGCTTTACAGAATCAAGTAAAGTGGAAGAGGCAATTCTTGTATCTTTCAGGCTGTATCTTGTTTATACAGTCCAATTTAGCCTAGTGGTTTCTTGTTTATCTTTTCAAATACAGCAGCATGACACTGTTCACTTGCATTTACTTTGTGATTGAGAAATTACCTGAAGAAATCTTTCCATACCCAGTAATTCTTAACTTGGGTTTGATCCTATCTTCATATGCTACCTTGAATATGATTTACTGAACTGTACCTTATATTTTTAAGGTGGTGTTTTTAATCCATCAGGATCCTTTCATCCTAACCCCACTGTCAAGCCTAAATTTCATATCTAGCATTTGCAAGGTCAATAAAAAGTCTCAATTATATAAAGGCACCCAAAAATACTGAACAGCTCCAGCATAGCTCTCTGTGGAATACCATTTCATGTTTAAAATTTGGCAACAACGTTCTTCAAATTGTTTTACACTCCTCTTGATTACGCTTTTAAGATTACTTGTAAGAATTTTTAGGAAGAGCATCAAAAGCAGAAGTACTAAGATAACCTGCCTCCTGTCCACAAGGCCTGCTGTGGACAGGATTTCCTTTCACAAGAGGAGAACAAATCAGTTTGTCATCAGGTATTCCAAGCAAATCCATTCTGCCTATCAATGACATTGTGATTTTCGAATTGTTTATTTTTATTTTGGCAAAATCGTGTCCATGTGATGTGTGCATCCCCTGTTCCAAGCCGATTAGTCCAACTTTTAAAAAATGTCCTGTATGCTTCTCTCCAATTTTCCAATTTGTCATTGATTCTTCATGAACTTAAGAACTAAAAAGGACACCTAAAACAACTTGCAAATTACTTATTCTTTCAAGATGTTCCTAACGCAGCTTGTTTTAAAACAGACACATGATCTCAGATTTGAGCTGAAAAGGCTTGCAGGTTTTATATATCAAGACACAAGTGTAGACTAGTTGATCACCATAAGAATATGTTATCATAGCATTCTTTTGTATGTTTACTTTAGAAAAATCTCTTTGAAGAACACCAGCGTTAGCTTACTGCTGCTTCAAAGGATAATTCTTGAATCTATTGCCATAGTGCATAACACAGGCATTTGGAAGCATTATTTATTTTCAAAACCAGGTATTAAACAATTATCTATGCCAGTTTTGTTTTCTAAATCAATACACAATGTTTTTATTAACCATAGACATTACCTGGGAAGTTTTCACATAATACTTCTATAGGGGTTGCTCGTTTTGTGTCTCCAATTTTCTGGTAACGTTCTTTTAATGTGTCAGCCTAGGATACAAGAACAAAACAAGCTTCTGAAGTCATACGGCTTGCATACAAACATTCAAAAGCAACAAGATCATAGCAAGAACAGCTGAAGATCTGAAAATAGGATAGAGGAAGATACCAAAACCGACTACCTTTAAACCTTGCCATGGAAGGCTTCCTCTGAGAAAATACATAAACATATGACCTAAAGCTTCCAAATCATCTCTTCTACTTTGCTCTGAAAAAAAAATAAATCAAATTTTATTAGAATATTCAATCTAATTTTATGTTGTACTTAACAGGTTAGTTCCCAGTTTATATAAAAATAATTGGGAGGTATAAAGTACTTGAAACCAAACTGAGCATGTGGGGGGCTCCTTGCATACTACAGGCTCCATTATGAGCACAGTTAAAACAGCAGATGCAGCTGCAGGCATACTCATCTAAACAATACATTAAACAAGTTATCTCACTGTAAGAAATTGTTCTTATTTTAAAACACATTGTGACCTTTTACATACAGAACCGCATTGTAATTCCAAATTTTGATCCACTAGTTATGAACTTGAAACAACTTAAGAAAGCTTTAGTTTTAGTTGAACTCATTTTCTCTCTATAAAATCATGGAAAAGATTGTATGTTTCTCAGGGACCCCTTATGGAATCTGAGTAAGCCAAAGGTGGACTGAGGAAGGCTCAGAAGTCTTTATCATGTACATATAGCCTGCTCTCAAGTCTAGCTGACTGAAAAGCCAAGTTAGACAAGTCAACATATGCCACAGCTACAATTTTTCATCTGCATTAGAGCAGTGGCAGTCCTCCAGAGAGTTCACAGAAGGTTGAAGAAAAAGGCAAAAAAAGCAAACTGCAGTGATTCAAAGTTTTCAAAGTATCTTCCATATTTATAGGAAAAAAATCATTATTCATAGCAAAACTGAATGCCATAGAGAATTTTAAGTCTTCAAATTAGTAGAAAACAGATTTTTACACTTGACTTCATTCTGTAATGCTCTTGAAACAGTGTTACAGAGTGTATTATGTCTTGTAGCAACAGGCAGTATTTACCTCTAACTTAGATTTCCCCCCTAAAACAAGGCAGAAAATGAAATATTAACATTAGTTCTACTCAGTATTTTCACAACGACAAAATCATTGTGCTTTGATAGCAAGAGAAAAGGAGCAGAAAAGTTAATGAAAAAATGTTTATTAGATTTTTGAACACAGGAAAGTTCACAAAGCCAACCTGGCTTTGATCTGATTGATACAAAATACTGACACAAATACTGCACCTGAAAACCAATTATTAATCTTTATAAAAAACCAAGAATTTACTTTGGTTTGTAAGCCAGTTTTTGCATTCGAACACTGAGCAAAACAGATATTAGTAAATGAGTAAGAAAAAGTGTTTGGTAATTCAGAGCATGGGCTACATCTAGACCCTTCAATACACATCTGCCAGCCGTACCAGGCTCTTTCACAGTCATTTCTCCTTCACTTATTTCCATGTTTCCAATTCCCTTGCCAACACTTCTTGTTTGGCTCCACTCCTCTGCTCTTGTTGTCCACTGCTGTCACTTTTCTCAGTGGGTGCCCTCCAGACAAAATTGCCTTATTTGAATTTCTCTGGAACCCTGCAACATCCCATGTGCTGACCATATGCTATCCTGATGCAACCATACAGGTTAAGAAGAAAGCAAGAATAAGCAGCAGAGTTCTGTGCCTGACAAGTTTCAGTATGTGAAAGAAATGTTGACTCCAGTTGCCAGCAGAAATCCTGTGCTCTTTATGAGATAGGGTGGACATGGAGACGAGTACTTCATGACAAACATTTTGTGCAATGCAGCGTGTTTTTACACTTATGCAAGACAGATCAGCGGTAAGATGGTGGCAAGGCATACAAAAATGTCACAAGTGCACAACAGATGGCCCATCTACGAGCAACACTAAGGTATGACCCACAAAAATGTATTGTAAGTTCTATTTGGTCTTTGCTAAGGGAAAATAATTCCTCTCTTCTGCATTAACTTCTACAGGTTATGCTGATGAAAAATCAACCTTTTAAAAAAAACACAACCTTCTTGAGGCAGTTGCTCCTTCACCGAGTCCTTTCTACGAAAAGAGAAACTTTCAATCTTTACCATGAAATGGTTTCTAATTAAAAGTTGTTTGTTTTTTTTTTTTAAGAGATTGGACAGTTATTTCTACAGGATAGTTCTGTGGAAACTAATTCTAGGATATACTATTTAAATTTACAGTACTCTCAAGAATCTCCTTTGGGAAAGGATTCTTTCATTTTAATTTCTGGGGAAGGGGATAGTTATTTAGAATCCATTTGAGTTCTTCACTGATCACTTTGGAGTAATTACTGAAAAATAGTAGCCAATTGTCTCTTCCTATGGATGGAATTCTTCAAAATAAGCCTGAGAAACAGGAAACCCAAAGGTTATATTTCTATGATTAAAATAAGGACCTCTGAAAACTGGTAAAAAAAACCCCAAAGCAGTAATGGACTAGCTGGAATACAAAAGGATTTCACACATCAGCTGGAGGAAGGCTGCTGATGTATGCTGATCCTAGTGCATTACAATTTAATGAGGTTGAGAGGATCTGCTGCCTAAAAGGTAATACAGTCGTAAAATGACAAATACACAATAAAGTTTTAGGGCATACAGTCTCCACTCTCTCTCAAGGAGGTCACCTGAAGCAGCTAAATAAGCAACTAATGCCTGTTATTCAGTTCACAAACTATAGACAAATTTATCATCTCAAGTAGGTTGATTTTAATAAGAACTAGATCCCCACTCAGCAGGTTATCCCCAGAACTGATCTTTTTTAGTACACACACACTAAAGTAACCATAACAGAGGTCAAGAAACAATTACCAGTTTTACATTTTGGTTTATCTTCTTAACTGATGGGGAGGTGGGGGAATCTCCTATGTAAGGACTAAAAATATTTATTTCATTTTAAAATTGGTTGTACCACCATAAGCTGACACCAACTTGGTATACCACGCCTGAAACATAAAATGAATGCTTCCTTTACTTGGGGAACCTGTGTTTTAAAAGTTATGTTTAGAAAGCTCAGACCCTGCTACTGAGTTTTTAAAAGTGTTCTCAGTGTTAAATAGTCACGACACTATCAGAAAATACTAGTGTTTACACCATTGTTCTTTAAATGAAAAAATCATTTAATCTAATGCTTAATCTAAAGCTCTTTGCCTCTGGTATGGCTTAACAATGCAGTTTGTCTTTAGTTGGTGAAGAATAATAAATCTAGCAAATAAGACAAGCTTAGAATACTTCAGTTACTTTTTACGCATCCTTTTACTAAGTGAATGCATACAGAATTAAGGCCAGCCTCATATACAATGCATTTTTGGATGGGTAAGTTGGGTAGGAGGTCTTTAATTATATTTATTTACCTAGAATATGCTATTACATTGCTCTATTTAAGACACTGCTTCTTATCAAGCATTTCAAAACCCACTGACATAAATGACAACAAGAGTGGGAGTCATGACATATTTGTCATCATTGTGGCCATAACTAGAAAATACCATAACATTCCAGTAAATACTGATCTGCTATAACAAGAGGATACTGCTTCCATTTTTGAACACTAAAAGAACTGCTCAAATAAAGCTGGCATCCTGTATTTCATTTCTAACACGGAAAACACATTAGAAAATGTGTTACAGTAGGCCAGCTCTCACATAGTTTCAATACTGTTGGGGAAAAAACTGAAAAAAGGATTACTATTTTTACACAACTGTAGAACAATAACAAGAAAAAAGTATTTGTTTAAGCTCACTCAATTACCTCTAATAAATGTTAAATAAAAAAGTTAATAAAACCCCCTTTTATCCATCTGACAAACTTCCAAGTGCAATTACAAAAACAGTAACAACTTTATGTGGTGAGAAAGTAGGGAAAGTTTTCTTCACATTTTTTTCTCATGTTTTCTGGAAAATGTGAATGGTTTCTCATTTGCCATACTAACATGAAGGCCCTTTGAACTACAAGCATTGTGTAACATTTTTTTATGAGCCATTCAAAGAGCAATCCAATTAGTGATTACCATGCAATGATAAACAACTGGTTTACACCAATTCAAAGGTGTCAAACCTGCTTGCACTAGAAAGCCTCTATATAACTGGAACAAAAATTGCTTTGGGTGCTCACACAACTTGTTCCAGCTATATTTATTTATTCATTCATTAGCTTACCACTCTATATATATCCTGTCACTTAACTCATATTTACACCACCAGCGTAACCTTTAACTACTCTGATAAAGCCTCATTAACCGTAGAAGCATTATAAAAAAAGAAACCTGCATAAAATATAAGCTACTTTTACTCCATTATATGGTGCATTTCAAGACAATCAAAAAAAGAATGTCAAGGATAGCACTGAAAACCTGTTTTGCAATCTATTCACTCAATATGTGTATCTACCTCCCAGCCACCTCACCATGTTATACTCCCAATGTGAAGATGTTACAATACAAAAAGATACACCTTATCTGTCTTTTATGAGTGTCTAACACAAATAACATAATTATTCACTGAGACATAATCATGATGACTAGAGACTCAAGAGAATTTATTCCCATAAACAGTATTTCCATAAGGACAAACTATAATTTTGCATAGTACAAAAAACTTGCAGTTCTTCATGACTACAGACTGAGAAAAATTACAGCTTGAAAACAAGAGTATTTCTGACAAATGACAGCTGTTGAATTCTTGTCTCTGCACTTAAAAAGCACACGTACCTTTTCCTAAATGTGTATTTATACTCATGTATCTAGCTGTTCCTGTAAGGCTCTTGTGTTCTCGATAAACTATGTGCTGCTTAGTTTCTGGATCTATATACTCCTTTGCCAAACCAAAATCTATAATATGAATAATTTGCTGGGTTTGGTTTCCAGGTCGTCCTATTAAGAAGTTCTCAGGTTTTACATCTCTGTATATCAAGTTCTTTGAATGGACATATTCCATACGAGAAATCTTTAATAAAAGAAAAAACAACAGAAAGTTTAGTTTAAGCTTCAGGTTGCCATATTAAATTGTGGTAGATGCTAAATATCTTACATTGACTTTATATTTAGAGGAAATCACCCCTCTTATGACCTTAACATCAAAGGGCTATTGCTCTTAACAATTATCTCCCCGTTAAAAGTCAATGAAAACTGTATGCATCCTCTAAGCAGATACACTGCACGGTGTATTGAAACTCATCCTGGACATTAGGCATGTATTAGTATACAACAAAAGTTATTTAGGAGCATCTTGCACCAAGTATGTTTTGTGCGCATTAAAACTATAACCAGAAATTATGTCTTCAAGCAGTGATCAGCAAAGCTCCATGTATATCTAGTAAGTATTAAAGGTATAAATGAGAGAAGCACTGAAAAATCACCACTATGCATATAACCTCCACTCAAGCTGGATCACTTCATCAAAATTTATACATTCAGAAAGACACAGCAAGTATTTAAATAAAGATGACCTTTGGATCTATAATGATTTGAGTGTTCTTTTTAAGTTAACTTTCTCATTTTGGCTGTAAATAAGATGAATATGCCTATATATCTATAGTTGCAGGCCTGTTAAATAATTACAGCCGTGTTTCAAACAGTTTCCTTTCTTCACATGTAAAAATATCACTACTTAAGGGAAGCGGAGGTTCAGTATCATTAGTATTTCATAATGACTAAACTAAACCACTGTATCAAGGTAAGCATCCAAAGCCTTATTGGTCTTTCTCTTTCCACTTCCACCCACTCTCAGCTGGCAATCAAATCAGGAAACCTTCAGAAGAAGGAAAAATCCTTCACTGAATAGTTCTGTGCTATTTTAGTAGTTCTGGAAGGGTTTGGGGGATTTTTTTGTTTGCTTACTCTCTTTCAAAAAATGCACAGAAAGAATATTTATGCTCTTTAGGAGCCCCATCGTCCAGCTGCTTTCATGGATTAAATTAATTTTATTTCATTAAGATTTTATTTTTAATTACATCAAACTAGAATTATTTCAGGTTGTGATTATGAGAACTCATAAGACACAATGAAGCTATATTCATGCAATGATTCTTGAAAAACTGGAAGAAAATGGAAGTGACATAAGACAGTCTTCCTGCTAAAACAGTATCACAGGCTCTTCAGAAGTCACCAACACCAATTTAAAACATGGGAAGCACAAATCTCTTAAGTAAAATAAGTATTTAATCAATTAGAAGTGACCTATTTATTCTAACGAACACTCAAATTAATATCTATTCTACTTACCAACTGTATGGCTATCATAAGAACGGTTTTAAGAGAAAACATCCTACCACACAAGTCAAATAAATCTTCCAGACTAGGTCCAAGCAGTTCTATCACCATAGCATTGTATTTGCCACATGGGCCAAAATAGTAAACCTGAGGAATTCCATCTGTAAAATGAAGATAAAAGTAATAATGGGTTAAATGAAATTGGGTAGGAATTTTATTAGTATGTTCATTAATCTTAAGTTGATCTAAAGTTAAAAATGTATTTCTCACAAAAACTACATATGAAAAGACAACAGGACTACTGATGGTACTAAAAGTTTCATTAAATATTTGATGCATATTACCCGCTTGACTTATGAAAGATTTAAAGCTTTTTATAAAAAATGAAAATGAGAACTTATCTGTTCAGTTTTGTAAAAGTAAATTGAAATAGTATTTTAAAGTTATGAAGAGGGGTTTAAATAAGCTTCTTTCTAAAAATACTTTAAAAGTTTTAAGTTAACACTACGACAAGCCTATATTCAGGAATAAAACCACCTTATTATCTATAGAAATCATTCAAAAATCCAAAGAGATTAATGAATCCTCAAGTTCTATGAGACATTAACTCTTGACTTTACAGCTTTATATAAACACCTGCCTTCAGAAGCCAGGCAAACCAGAAATCTTAAAATATCAATACTGGAAGTAATTTTTACTCTTGCCTATTTGTACACATGCACTGTGTGATTATTTAAGTAATAGCAACTTCATATCAATGCCTCTATTGATCTTGCACTTCTTCATATGCACAGGACCGCTTCCTCATTCAGCAGAAAAAATTCTGTTCACTTAAGGAGGCTAGTTATTCTGGAATATTTTTTTTTGCTTTTAGTATGTATCCTTTTTTTCTTACTTACTCCAAGTACTCAACACTAAAAACAGTTTTCCTTTCATGCAAGCTTTTTTGATGGTGTCAATTTTTACAATACTTTACTACACAGAAATACAGCATCTATTTTCAGAATATCCTAACGAAACACCATATTTCACCTTCCTTCTCTGTAGAACAAATTTAAGTTTAAAAATGAAAACTTCCCTAACTCAGTGGTTTTTGAGGTACATCAAGTCTCAAGTTTTTTATACTTTACTACAGTGTTACCTACACTCGGAGCACAGATTTGTAACTGTATTCACTGTGGTTCTGGGCGGGGAAAAAAAAAACCACACACATAAAACCCCCACAAACAAACAAGAAAAAACTTACTGTTTTAGCAAAACTAAACACAAATGAATTCAGCACTTTTAAAACCATTTTCACTAATCTCTTTCCCTACAAGTGAGAGTAACCTAATTCCTAAAAATCTAGCTCAACTGTTCAACTTTCTGAAGACTAGAGCTATATTTTTTAAATACATATAATCATGCCCATATTTATACTAATATACTTAACATGCATAATCATAGCTATTTCAGAAAGACTTCACAAGAGCATCACATTGCTACTAATCAAGGAGCACAGATCACACCACACTACAAAAGAACATGGTACAAGATAGTGTTTTTAATTTTAAAAAGATATCCCTAATTATCAGATAATGGTTCAGAAAAAATTTGTACACATAAGGATATCATAACTCTAGAATTCAAGTTTTTGCCTCCACTTTTTGGTATAGTGGAATTGCATAGGGAAATGTGGATGGTACCTTCAGCAGCAAATTAAGTTGTCCAACAGACATATAGAAATATAAGTCCAAAAAAAAGCCCAAGAAAAACACACACCACCTGGACAGATAAAAAAAGCAATGAGGACTTGGAAGAAAGAGCACCCCTTGTAATGGCCTGAGACATATTCTAAGAATCTCTGTTGTTATATTTGCACATTTAGACATTAACTCCAAAATATTGCAAGACAATTTAGTCACCTCTGCTACCACTGCATCTGCTCTGTGTCTCTTTATAGCATTTTAAAATAGCAAATGCACTTCAGAAATACAGAAGCCAGAAGACACTTGGGCTTTGTCCAGATTTACAGAAGTCATTTGCATCACTACATGCTAGCAAAGAGGAAACATCTGTAGAAAGGAATTTGTGACACTGGCAGCTCTGCCAACAAATCTGACTATTTCAGAAGTGCATTTACAGAAGATGTCAAAAAAAAAACTTCAACATTTTATTCTACCACATCAGCTCCTGATAAGTATACATTCAGGGCAGGGATTTAGCATTTCAAATGTGATCTATTTTATTTTATGTGGCAAGAATAATGCTTATTCTACCTACAACACTTGATTTTCTGATTAGACAAAAACTGCAGAATACCACAAAATTGCGTCCAACATGTTGTTACTAACTTCTGCAATGCAGATATGAAGCATTACATCTAGAACTCCCAATGTTAATTAAATCATTTCATATTAACAGTTCTACTAGAAGTACTGGGGGTTTGGGTTTTTTAATCAAAATAGTATTACTGCTTTTGCTTAAAAAAATAACCTAAGATCATTCTGCTATTTGCATTATTTCTTCATGTGTCTATACCGCCACAAGAAAAGTCAGAAAGTAATGTTACTGAGGAGAATTTGATGTTTCTTCCCCACAAGAGATACAAATTTAAGCTCTTTTATAAATCTTTAAGAAAAACTGGTTAACTTTGTTTTTCTAAGAAACTTTCACTTCTAGGAAATGAAGAATTCACCCTGTTGTTGACAAGATATTCCAATACTTATTAACAATTGAGTGTGTATTTTATTTCCATTTTGAAATTAGTCTGGCTTCAGCCACTGAAGCCCTTTGGTGTAAGAATATAAAAAGGAAGTACCAGGCACTTCTAAGACACATCCCAGTCTTCTGTGGAATTAAAGAAGTCAGTGTGATTAGGTAACTTGTTCAATAATTACTTTGATTACTATTCAACCCTTCCTATTATCTTGACAGATCTTCTGCCCCGTTCTCAAAAATGCTTTTTAAAAGTACACCCTGCCAAATTATGGGCAGAATTCAATGCCTGTCACACTAATGTCACTATAAAGTAACCTCCTGTTCTTCCACTAATGAAGAAACTTACCTGAGGCCAAAAAAATACCACACATTCCCAGTAAATTACTTCGACAACAAAACATCAAATTCCTTTCTAGTTTTACAATTCTGATTACGGCATCTTTATTTTCAGATACAACTCATATTTGCTTATCCCTAGATATTTGTACTTTTTTACAAGTGTAACACTAATTTGAACGGACACACTTTATTAAAGCCATCTAAAATGCCCCATTAGAATTGTAAATCCATTTTAATCCAAAATGATTTTCAATCCCGTTTTACTCATAAAAAAAAGTCTTGACTTGGAAATTCACTGCTTGGATTCCCGTTTCCTTTTCCAGAAAACTTAGTTTTCATTAGCCACCTAAAACATGATGCTGCTATACACCAGTGGTCTCCAAACCAGAGTGCACACACCCAAAAAACATGCAAGACTATCCACTTGGGTGCTGGCGAAAAAAATATTGAGTACTTAGTCTTTATTTTTATCTGTAAGTAAGAAATTGAGCTTTGCTAATATTAAATTATGGCTTGACAACAGAGCCTTCACTCAGTCAGATAGATGGCTGTGCCACATAACGGTACGCACAGGGGAGATCTTGGCAAAAGAATAGGAACACAGAAGACTACCACAGTACTCATTCATTCACTCACTTCTGTCTTACTGCAGTGCACAGGTGCCCAGTTAAGTGGATTTATGAATTATACTGTCTAGTTTTCACTAAACTACCTCACTAAACAGACAAGTGGCTTCAAATGATTCCTACAAAAACCACGCATTGAAGGTAATGCTACTAATGTTGAAGGTAATGCTACTAATGTTAGCACAAGCAAACAAGAAAACAGTATAGTTGACACTCCTACTCCTTGTTTGAGCTGATTTTCAAGAAGAATTTATTGAAAAGCTAACTACAGAAGACAACCATGTTTTATCAGATCAAGAAAACTACATTAAGTATTCAGTATGTATTATCGAGTCATGATAAAAAATTGTGCATTATCAAAATATCAAATAAGGAGAACATACCCTCCAGTTAGTAATTTTTTTCCATAACAGTACACGTTGCAATCCCTGCAGTATTTTACTATTAGTTAGCCATGCTTATACTTTGCTTTATATTCAGAGACTAGAAAAGGAAACAAGTATTGTTTTGTTTTCTCCTGTTCCCAGCTTCTTAGCACTGAGTGATGAGTTATTGAATAGTACCATCTCTGTCACCTGTCAACACTGGTTTATCACTCAAATACTTTAGTCCATCATGTTCAGGTACATGATGTCCAGAAAGTTTTTAAAGCTGACAGGTCCCACTTCCTCTAGAACAATGATGAGATAAAAGCATTAGAAGAAGGGAAACATCATAAAAAGTTACATCTATCAAACATCTTTAAAACAAAGAAAAAGTAGAAAATATTTCTCATTCATGACCATTATCTACTCTGGTTGCTATCTTTTTCAAGAACTTTGGCATCAAACTTGATTTAAGCCTGAGTCTACTTGCATTTGCAGCAATTATTTAATGCAATATCCATAACTAGCATGAACACAGATCCATATCTTAACGCAAAAATTCCAGCTACTTGCTTTAACATAGATACTACACAGCAGCCTCATTTATTGCACATGTATGTCCTCATTCAGAAAAAAATGAACTTGATGAACGAGCAGAGACTGTCAAAGAAATATGTAACACAGGTCAACAGCAATGCCACTTACACTTAACCTTATGTTCCCAATCTACCACTGACTTAATTTTTAACCATATCTTGGCAAAATACCTCTATAAAATACAGCCTAAATTTGTAAAGTTAAGCAAGTAAGCAGTTTTCTAGTGCTTCTCAGTTTCTTATAATAGCCACTTTCTTTCAGAGTTTCCTCTAAGCCAGTCAAGAAACACACATACTGATGTCATCTGCGTTATATCTTATTCCTTAGATTGTCTTTTAAATCAGATCCATAAATGTCAGTAAAATACACAAGACTGTGCCTGCAGAACAAGTTGTTCTGTATTCAGCTTCCTATATCCCACTGCCTTTTATTAGTTTTATTTTTCACATGTGGCAATTCATTGGACACAAGCAAAATCCCCTAAACTGAGTAGATCAAAGACTTGGAGTTAACAGCCACATTCCAATGCACATTTATACTGGTACTCTGTCAAGGATACAGTTCAACAACCTGCCACAAATGCAAGTATTCCCTAATAAAGACTACAGAATCTGGCCTGAATCCTCTGAAAGTAAGCAATTACAAAATCCAGGATATTGCCATTTGTGGTTTTTGACCTGAACCAAAAGCAGCACACACAAAACCAAAGCGGTGTACACAAGACCATACAATCTCCGGAAATGCAGCCATGCTCTGTAAAACTAAACTTGGAGCAAGGCTCTGTAAATGTGACTTAAGCACTGCTAAAATGCTGTGCTGTAGGCATGCACCACAACACTTGGACTACATTTCTTACTTAAAAATATGAGTGTTTGCAAATATAACAGTAGTATAACAGTAAGATTTTTTCATTAAAAAGTAGCTAATAAAACATCTTTTACTAAAATGGAATTAGACATGTATTTTTATTGTAAGCCTTATTAAATCAAACATCCATTTATCTAACATTCACAATGTTCTGTGAACCATACCATCAAGCCTCCTTTCACAATTACAGCTATCTCTTGTACTTTATACAGTAAACACTAATTTCAGAAATCTGTGTGTGATGTCACATTCCAAAATCAATACAATTTTTTGTATGCTGCCAGGCTTCTTCTTAGGAACATTAAGATGCGCCCTTATAAGTCACATTTAAATTTATGCTGCTGCCATTCTTAGCAGATCTCCTGCACTTATTCCAGGGCGAGGGAAGTTACTTTAAAAATAAATTGAGAAAGTTTTGTACATTTCCTCAAGCCAAATGCTAGAAAGGACTGGCATAAAACAAGAAAAACTGACAGCAACATTTGTTATAGTTTTAGTTGGACTACATTTAAAAAAATAAAGTTGTAATTAACATCATTGTTCATTCACTTAGATATAAATACTTGTGTAATCACATCAATAACTGAACAGTTCAACGTTCCTGTTAAGTGTATCAGCAGCAATGGAACTCAGAACTAATTCACTTTTTTCCCCAAACAACTCACAACAAAACCATAGCAGTCATCAATCAGCACACAGGTTAAGAGGTATCTGTTCATATGCACTGTTTAGTCAAGAGATTCATTATTTGATTCAGTTGAACTACTTTTAACAATAAACTTTTAAGCAGGGTCAATTTTCTAAGTCCACCTGCCCTGTACTTTTATTAATTAACAGAGATTAAAAACCACTTCAACTGTTTGGTTATTATGTAGGAGAATAAACAGTCAAAGCAGAACAAAAGTATGACAGCATTACTAAAAAAATGAAAAAAATTTAAAAGGATCAGTTTTCAGTTTAAGAGCAAATTCTCAACTATCTACCTAAGAACGTAGCTCAAAGCAACATTTTATGTAACATTACTAAGAGAAATTTTGCACTTTGCACTTACACTGAATGACTGTTAGCAAGGTATAAAGGTATATGGACAGGTTATGAAGTGAGATAACTCAGACACACACACACACGAACTCATAAGATATAATTTACATATGTAAAACTAAGACTATCCCAAACTGAGTTACTTGCTAACTCCGTAGTTAACAGCTAGGTATTCTGTATTCTACTTTCATTGTTACTAATTTTTAGAAACACAATGCACTTGTTTTAGAAATGAATTTATATTCTAAAATCTGAAGCTCCAGTAAACTATTACTGCTTCCAATAATGGGAGCATTTAATTAATATGTTTGCATCTTTTCAAACTCATTCAAACCCTAGTAACTTCCATAATGTTTATCCTATAATAACAGCAAATACAAGATGCCAAACCCAAAATATTTTTAAAAACAGAGAACAGGGTACATTATTTTACCATTTCTATAAGAGCCATGAACAAAAATGATCACTTGTCACAATCTAGCTACAATTTACTTCTACCACTTCAACCAACTGATATGGTAGAATGTCAGTCTAGTAAAGAAATTACAATCTACCAATTAAGAAAGGAATTAAGAGATCATAATAAAGCAATGATATTTTTTTCCTGGGAAGAATTATAGCAAAGTACAAATGCTGATATGCTGTGATGAAACACAGTGGAAGGCAGGGTGGCTATGGCCTAGAGATGATCTCAGTAGCACATTAAATCCCATTGCCTTCTCCCAAATAAAAGTAGTATTTTTAGCAGTTCACAGTGAAAGATTTTTTTAAAAAAAAATCACCTATCACAATCTGAAATACAATTGATAGCCTCCCTTTCAGTACCAATATCTGCCTTATGCACTCTATATCCTCAGTAGAGTTGTGTAAAAAAAAAAACTTGAAAAGGTGTTATTGAACATTCAAATCTCACACACACAGACACTGAAGCTGGTCTGAACTGAAATTAGATGAGGAACCACATTTTCATTACTATAAATATTTTTGTCTTTACCTGCAGGGAAAGGCACTGAACACTGAAGTACTGAACTTCATTCTTGGCCTTCAGCCCATCAAACACCTTTTCAACACAGAAAACAAGGAAAAAAAAAAACTATCAATGTCTACCCTACCATTCAACATTAAACTATGTATAGTGTACCTTATAACAAAGAAGCATTCAATCTCACGCCTAAGGCACTCTGCACCAAAAAACAATAATCAGAAATTCAGAGTATTTCAAACTGACTTTGTTACATTCCCAAACCAACACACAAACATCAATCTGGAAAATGCTGACATGCTTGAAATGCTAAAATAAATATTCTACTGAACTTGATTACCAGAATGGTAAGCAGACTCCACTCATCTACAACAGCAGTTGATAACCATACACAAATGCTTAGCACTTCCCCAGTTTCAGCCTCAACGTTATATTCAGACTTCTTACACTAACAAAGTTTACTAGCTAATATGTAAAAAGAGATCTGGTAAGGTTTCTGTATCTTCCAAAACCACATCATGCCAGCACCGCAATCTTCAACCACTAACCCAACAGTAACTTCTTCATTACCACTGCCCAAGCAGTAGGAACCTGTTGTGTCTAAGGTAGGCACTCACGACCTCAAAAAAAAAAAAAAAAAGATTTTTAGATAGCATTGTAGAGCACATTTACTGTATGACTGTTACTATCAAACCTGCAAAAGATTCTCATGTACAGAATGCAATACTTAGCACCTATTTCCCACTGGCTATAACATATACCTTTTTCCATAGTACACAACTATCTTACACATATACTGACCAACAGTCACCCTGTTAAGAAAACTGTTTGCCAGTTTTAAAAATAAAAGCGTTAGCTAGAGTTCAGCCAACAGAACAGAAGTTACCAGAGTTAAGAAAAATAAGATACTGTTAACAGTACTGAACATCTGCCTTCTCTGAAACGTTAATACAGCAGTTTCAGAGGTAGGAAAATCCACAGATTAACAGAACTTATTTCTCTTTCAAAAATGACCTCAAATGAAAAACTAAAATCTAACCATGGATAATCCTGGTTGCTATATGCAGGTACTATAGTAAGTCTGTACTTAGTAAAACAGCAGTATTGCAGACACAAGCGCTACTGAAGTAGCCTAAGCAGCAGGAGCCACCTGCCATTCTTTTGTTCCACTTGTCAGATAAATACAAAACGGTCCTCATTCACCTGTAAAGACTCCCAGCCATTATGATTAATGAAGCACAGATTTATTAAGAGATATTAAAAAAAAATCGGACAGCAGAGTTGAATAGTTTTTACATTCTTCAACACGTAACAATACATAACTTCTTTCATAATCTGCACAAACTCCTTACTGCAAAAGGGAACTGAACCATACTGAAAGTACCTGTCAAAGAAATAAAGCATTTTAACCATTTTCACCAATAACCTTTTTAATTGCAAAAATCCCACATTAAAAAAATTCTCAGCTTTACTTCTCAATACTCAGATTGAGCTAGAAGTTACCGATTTCTTCCCCCTGTCTCAGTCCCTCCTAGTAGGAAAGCACACTAAATTCAGGTGCAGTTAAATTACAGGCCACAGTATACGAAATACATCTACAGTTCATCTTCTTACCATGAAAAGAAAGATTGACAGTGTAAGAGATTACTACAAAAATTCAATAAAAAGTACAAAACTGATTTCTATTCATTCCAAAAGTCTCAGTGTAATTTCAGGTAAGAATTCAGCTATAGTTGTATTTCTAGTACTGCACTGATGGTAATTTATCAGGTTGTGCTACCATTCATACTTTGACATTAAGAAAACACACCTTTAACTAAAATTTTATTAGAATTAAAGATACTTTAAATTCCATCTGTAGGTTGCTCATTCATTTGAAATTTCTGCACTCTGACTAAATGATCTCAAACTTCATGAGAAGAGCATGCTCAAAGTTACTGAATGACTAAATTATGGCAGAAAAGAGACAATAATTTTAATAAAAATTGATGTTGGTACATAAACCTTAAGTGAAAGCTAAATAATGATGTGACCAAAATAAGCTACTTTAAGAACTGTTTTTAATAAGTTCTAGATCCATTCCCCCATATAATTAAAAATGTTTCAAAAAGACCCAAAAAGTACATAAAATGCTTCCTGTTTAAGAACGATGTTTCACATTTTTTTCCTGACAAACACCTACAAGCTACTACACATTCACAAGCATGTTCTGTAAAAAGCACATTTGAGAATAAAGTTACAGATTATAAGCCTCCTTCGCGAGCAGATTCTCTCTAAAGGAATACAGTTTTGAAATGTTAATGCTTTTTCATGCACGTCAAAAGTACTTTTTATTAAACACAAAGAAGGAATATTCCCAGTTCACAAGTGCTATGTATAAAAATGGACATCTATCATATTTCATGTCTATTTTTATCTTGTTCTTTCAGGGAACAGAGCTATAAAAGATCCCGCAAATTTTTTTTTCACTTATGCATGTCTTCTATCTTCATGGCATTCAAGGTACAGAACTGCAAGACTTGTCACAGAAATTAATAATAATTAAAAAAAAATTTAAGTCACAAGGTCATTAGAAAAGGAAGAAGGGATACTGTAAGAATAAGCAAGTAGACAAATAACGGGTGGAGATAAGGGAATACCAAGACAACAAAATTTCAAAATGCTGCTCCTTCCAGCAAGGCTACTAAGATGCTCTGTTAAAAGGTAGCATAAAGTCAGATAATCTGTTGCCCAGTAACATTTTCTTTACTTATTTTCCAGAAGATATTTCTGGAAAATAACATAATTTACTTCCAGAACAATTCATTCACATGTTAATGACTCTCCTTTCTCCCCATGCCACCCCCAAATAAACTGGGATTCTAAAGGTGCTACAGGTATTTTATCCTTTAAACTTCAGGTTATTTCACACTAAGATTGAGTCTGTAGCACAAACTGGAATTAGTAGTTCTTATGAAAAAGAGATGTTTTATTTATAGGAAATAATGGCTCTGCTTACAAAATTGAGAAAGAAAGGAGTACTACTCCCTTTTCACCAGTTTCTGAAACCATTTTTTAGTACTCAGTTGCTGTTACTACGCATGTATGCATCCATACATGAGGAGAACAAGTAAAAAAAATGGAAAAACTCACTACATGACCTATGAAGAACTATTATAGGAATTAAAGGAACATTTTCAAGAAAACAGTATCCTACGTTGTTTTCTAGTTTAAACAGCTTCACATCTTGCTAACTGACCTTATAGTTCTGCGAAAGGCACAAACATGTGAGAAGTATTGCTCACCTATAAAAGCAAATAATGGTAACAACTGGATCACTGAGAGGACCATCATAAGAGTACTTATGGGTGTGTGGGCAGAAAGGGGAGAGAAATGAGAAATTCAAATCTCAATCTATATTTAAACTTTTTTTAAAAAATATTTAAGAGGCTTGAAATTATTAAGCAGCAATATATACTGTATCAATGGGAGAAGAGTAAAACTGAGGCTGAAGTTATTTAAATATCATAGCAACTTTAAATAAAAATGTGTGATTAGCAGACTACCAGTTTGGTCATTTGTAGTGTTTATTCAAAAAGAACGCACTGAGAATAGTCTAAGGCTGCTTAGTGTAAGGTATACCCATATGCACACAAAATCTGTGATGCTTAAAAGACTTATAAATAAGTCTTAGGATTTCATAGACACAGTTTAAAGAGTAAAACAAAAAAGCCTTACAATACTAGGAAAATTTATACATTAATCCAGTGATTCATGGGGCTTTTTTCTGCTTTAAGTAACTAGGGGCACTTTACTAAGTAGATTTATACCCCTAAATCAGAAAGCTTTCATCAAAAATTCATCCTTGATAATATCACAGTCAAAATGCATGACGCTGCTTTTTACCTCCAGATCCTAGCTGCTTGTAGAATCTGTATTCCAAATGTAGCTGTGGTGCTCTCGACTTCATTGGCTCCTGATTTAAAAACAAAAACAACATTTAAAACAAAGCCTCTCTGCCAAAGCCTAAAGACTAATATGCTTACCTACTACCCACCAAACGAGCCCTACTGCTTCCAAGCCATGTGGTAATTTTGAATGTTTCTTCCAAAATGACTGGTACTTAAGAAACTAAGAAACCTAAACCTCATTCAGGTGAGACTAGTGCATACAGGGACACTGAGATCTTTTATTGCTCTACAGAACTGGGGTCCAACATGCAAACCCAATCACAGACTCACAATGGAATAGCTAAAAAATAATCTGTCTCTCCAAAGCATATGGGTGATGTGTCTGGCAGCTCTCTAAAGGTAACATTGATATGCATGCAGCTTAAAGGATTGAAAAGACTCTCCACGAACTTACTATACATGATAGATACGTCTTTATAAAAAAAAATTATCCTAGGATCTTTACAAAAAAACCCCAACCAAATCCTTCCACACAAGAATAGCTTAGCAACACCATTCTAAGCTACAAACATGGAATGAAAAAAAAAAAAAAAAGAGCACCAGAGTAAGTTTGTAGTTTAAATCTTTCTTTTCCCGATATATTTTATTAGGTTAATGAAATCTTAGTTCCGTGTTCTACGTATTAGCGTGGCAAGGTCTCAATGAATAAAGTGACATGAGATCCAAGCACTGGAACACACAAGTTGCCTAAATTAAAACCCTAACTTCCTTGATTATTTCCCTTTGCAAATTAAAGCTACTTTATTGTAACATTCTTAAACAATTTCCTAGAGCATCTTTTAGAAGATATGCCTGGTTTCTTGTGATATGCAACACCTTCCAGTGCATCAGTGAGAATCTGGACATTAGCTGGGTATTATTCCTACACAGACCGCACCTACTAGAATTACAGCATGCAACTAAGATTGTTAATACACTTAGCAGTAACTGATACTGCCGGATGTCAATTTTCAAGAAAAGTTTAGGCAAGGCACTCATCTCTTTCCTGACACCATCTTCTCCAGAAGCTAATGGCTTGTTAGCCTGTGTTATTTCCCAGCAGCATAGCTAGGCCATAGAAACTGTAAGCCAATATTCAATCATGAGAAACTTAGTCCTCTTCCTCAACGCACCTCCCTCCAACACTCAGATGTTTCAAATTGCTGCTGCTGCTACAGCCAAAGTCTCTGTCATGGTACATTTTATGCACTTGATTCTGCCAGGATACCAGAAGTTGAGGCCAAATACCAAAGGAGGGCCAACATAACAGTTTCTACAAAGAAAACCCCAGAATTTGATACATACCTCCTATGCTCCTGAGCATTCATTGTAGCTGAACACTGGAATTTTTCACAAAGCAGTGAGCAAGAACTTTCTAAACAAAAGAGGTATTGATCCTTCAAACCTAACTACTAAGCAAGACTAACCAGGCCACCAAAAGGTCCTACTTAAATTTCATATGTTCTCATAAACTGTATTTCCAAGTATTAAAGATTGATACTGCTTAACAAAACACTTCACTGCAAATGTGGGCCTAAGCAAATCAGTGCAACTATCAACCTCCAGTACTCAGCTTTCAGAGGCATAAGTAAATCCATCATGAAGCCTGTTACTGAACCTTTTACAAAACCACAGAAATTAGCTACTAGTTTGCCTGTAGTATTATAAATGTCTGTTATGAAATATACCACTTTCTACATAGTCTCTAAAAAAGCTTGTAATTCTGCCTGCTAAGAGTCCGTAAAACTCTGTATGTCTTCTGAATGTGCTAAGGCAAGACACTGGCTTATGGGCAGTTTGATTCTGTTCAGTCATACCGTTTGTCTTAACTGACATTAATAACAATCACCCCTGAATGTTCTAAGATGCTCCCTTAGTAAAAATGAAAAACAGCTTTTATGTATTGAATGAAATATATAAATTGACCAAAAAAATTGTCCCAGGGAAAAGAAACAGCTTCCAATTTTTGACATACACATCTACAGTTTTTCAAATGAATGCTGCTTGTTCCAGTCGTCAGCAGGAAACTCTTCTGATAAGTCTCCAGACAACAAATTTATAACAGTCAAATAAGTCTACTTGAAAACCACACACAGGCAAAGTCTGAAGTTAAACCCTGCCTAGCAGAGAGACAATTAAATACTTCTACTCCCTCCAGTAGTGTTGAAAAAAGTGTGGTAATATGTATTTATAGCCCATTTATTGGCTGACAGTCTTCTGGAATTGCCTTATTTTGTGAGAAGGCTTAGGTATCTTACCAATTGTTCAGTAACTCCAAACATACAAAGGTAATACAACCTTCTGTTCCACAGAACTTGTGAAAGGGCAAGCACAATATGCTCTTCATGTACTATCTGTCATGTTCCCACACAACCCACTTTGCAGTATGCAGTGAACTACTGATAAATGAGAAAAGATAGATAAGGATGAATCAAGACAAAGGTATGATAAATGTAATCTTCCACCACAATGTAAGAGTGAACAACATACCACTGTAACTATATGTTCATTAATAAGTCTAAAAAGCGTATTCAACAATAAAAAAGGAAACTTCAAATCATGGTTCTTGCTATTTTCATTAATATTTTAGTACCTTTCAGCATCTAAAAATAAGTCTGGCAACACATAACTTAAATCATCATGTTAATCCCAGAGGACTTTGAAGTCAATCTCTTAAAAAAAGAAATTACTTTGTTTACTTTAAACTCAGGTCTTCACTGAAGCATCCTGAGAATACTGTTCCAGGATTTCTGCAATGTTCTAAGAATGACTTTCACTGCACTACTTATATATTCAAGTCTAATTATTTCAAAGTTTCAATATTAAAACCTAGATACTCTGCAGAGAGCATTTCTGTCTTTATGAGGATGGCAGGCAGACCCTGCAGTCCAAGGAACTAATGTGCAGTTACTAAGCACCAGTTACCTGACCAACAGAAAAGAGCTCCTTAGCTCAGAGAGGTTCCCTGAACCAAGTTTCTTCTCTCCTTTCTTATTTTGTGGGATGCTTACACATTCAAACAAAAGGATAACAACACCCAAAACGTGACATCTGTTTCAAGTTCATAATGTATTTTTGCAATTCTTTTTATGCCAAATACATGGAATAAACTACTACGCAATTTCCAAGATGTACCACTTCCCTTTTAAAAGGTTTTGAGAAAAGTTTACTTAGACTAACCATAAGGTCAGAAGTGATATTAACCCAAAGCACTATTTTTACATTCAGCTATTGCCTGCTTTTCATGTTTAACTCCTACTCAGTGTACCTTCTGTCTCTGCTTCATATTTTCTTAGGTAACAGCAAACAAAAGGTATTTTCAGCAAAAAGCTCTTTAAGAGATAAGGATCTTGTTACAGGAAAAGATCAGTCTACTAGCATTTACTACAGCTGTCTAAAGAGGTTCTGAAATGGGATCATTCTAGACTGTAATAAAAAAACCCTTCCAGACGCAATCTTCTTTATACACACACCCCACTTAAAATTTTAAGTATTCAGCTGTTAAGATTTTAATCATTACTCAATGAATTAAAGATTACAGATTAAAAGTAGTAGTGACTACCTCATAACTTGCTATCTTTCACACAAAAACAAAAAGAAAAATTTACTTATTTCCAGAAGCAGCTCAACCAGAAGTTTCTTTAGTTGGTATCTGGTTAGTGGTTAAGCATCCTGCAGATTTTAAGATTGAGATTGAGATAAATTCAGGCAATGGAGAAGTTTGTCAAAGCAAAAGGGAAGAAGAATGAAGGAGAAAGTACAGCTGAATAGGGAAGTCTAAGTAGTAAAAGTAGTAAATAATAAATGAAGAGGTGAGCCATTCATGTATACCAAATGGTTATTGCTGAAGAACTACCTCATCACAAGAAATCAATCCATACACTAATAGACCAGCGGAAATATACAAATACTACTAGACAGTGCACAACTGCCAAAACCCAGTTCTTAAAGATCCTCATTCCAGTTCTTAGAAAAAAAGTCTCATCTAACCTTTCAAATTTGGGTATGTGCCCCATCAGAACAGGTCATAATGAAAGAAGCCAGATCAAGAGTAATATCCTGGAATTGTGGCTGCTTTACCAGAATAAACATGCATTCACATACATACGTTATACATTAAAATGCATACATTGTATGACCCTCATGCCTCACATAGAATAACTGTTTAAAACATTTCCTTATATAAGTCAGTCCTGAAGTTGCCATAAGCATCGTAAACAGGAACATACTTGTATAGTTTTGTCCATGAGGGAAATAAACTTTTCATTGTGTTGAATTAGTAAGTCAAAACAGTAGCTGTAAAAACCATTTACTTTTAGCATCAGAAGTACTCTTGCAAGCTGCTGTATAAACACAGCCATTATAATTCATGCTCTCAAGAGAAACCCACACAACCTTCCTGCACTACACTATACAGTTACCATTTATATATAAAACATCTGGCATAGGAGATGTTTTGCTGCTCCTAACAAAACAATACATCAACAACAAATGCTACCACAAGGAATACAAATACAATTTTAGGATACTTCTGGAGAGATATTACCCCAACCCTACCTACCAAGGGTAACTGCTCAAACTAGAATAATTACATAATTAAAGTAACACAATTCAGGAGGGCTAAACCTGAACTACAACAGGTGCAAAACAGAGAGGAAGTTATGAGTGCTTCATTTAGGATAACAAAACAAAGACTGAGCATAGGCCTAATCACTGCTCTCAAAGCACAAAAGGAGTAAGTGCCAGAGACAGGAAAAAAACATTAGGCTTACATTTTAAAAGGGAAAGGAGACCAAGCACAACCTAACTAACTGTTACAATGAAGTCCTGACACTGTCTGTAATAGAAGAAAAAACAGAAAAAAAGCAGAATTCAACTGAGTCCCCCAATTTGACACAGCTGCTTTTAACAAACCAAACATTGTGACCCAAGTTCAAAAGAGCTGAATGAGATTACAAAAAAAAAAGAGAACTATGTTCAAAGAATCCACTAGTTCTACCTGCTAATGAATGTGTTTTTACCTTACAGTGATGATGCAAGCTCCAGTGTTGACTTTCACTGATTCCTTACATCTGTAGTTTATTGCAAAGACACTATAGCTTCTCATACCACTGAAGTAAGAGGACAACTTGACAAGTTTAGTACATATCCAGAGTTCTGTAAGCACTAGTAAATTACAGACGTACTGCTCTACACTGGTTCTTTAGTGACTTCAAAGGAGGTTAATAACAGTACTTCAAGCTTTTTGCACAGCTACAAATGAACAGCTGTAAAATTGAGTATTTGGAAACAAGTCAAAGTTGCCACTTAACAGTACCTTTGAAAGTTGAAATGGGCTGAAATAATACACGAGTTTATTAATAAAAACTGTTTTACCAAAACCCACTAATCAGGTTAAAGAGTTCTACTCTACACCGAGTGACTAATGCTCAAAAACATCATCTTGCGAACTATTTCTGAATGTGCAGGTATCAAATGATTAATAAAACTGAATGTATTCTTAGTAGTTTGACTTTAAGACAATTAGAACAGATGACTCATTAATGGTTATTTGATGTTACAAGTTTTTTTGTATGTCCCACTAAGCGCTCCTCCTGTTTAGAAAAGGAATTTCCCAAAGGAAGCACTCACAAGAAATAAACTCAGGAAAACTATAGGAAAGGTAATTCCGGCCAGGGTAGATCATGACCAACGACCCACTAACCTATTGACCACTGACTCAAGAAACACACACACCAGACTCCGAAAGTGGAGGCTGCGCACGCGGACTGCATTCACACAGTGAGCAGGAGGCGCCTGACAAATAGGAAACCAAGGACCAAGGAATGGAAAGTTGTGTCACTTGTAACCAACGAAGGCTGACGGCTTTGCTTGTTGAAAAGTATAGATAGCGTAAAGTTTTGGCAATCAGGGAGCTAGGCATGTGCGGGTTACCACCTTGCTCCCTACTTTGCACAAACCAGATTAAAAGAATAGGAATACTGAAACTTGGTGCATGAACCAGCACTGCACACCAGGTAACAAACCCTCCTACAGTACAACAGCGCTTTATAGCAAACAGCCAGTAAGTAGAAGAACTCAGACTATTTTCAAGTATTATCAGAGATACAGAGTAAATCCAAGGTATTTTAAAGCAAAATTATATCGGGCATGACACACAATAACCACCAGAATTGCATTTGATGCTGCTCTTTCAAATCCTAAGTTAGATATTTTTACATCTGTGGCCATTGAAGTAAATATTTTTCTGAACAAATAGTCACACAAATAATTTTCAAGAGTATATTATATATATTTGTGATTTTTTTAAGATTACCCATCTAAAGCCATGTATTTCTGTTTCGATAGCTTACCTTTCACTTCATCGAAATAGAAATTGACCATACTATGCTGTGAGAAATATTCTGTCCTACTGCAGCAACAAGTTAATGGGAGTCCTAAAATTTCTTCAAGGACAAGTAAAACACTGAACTTAATCATGAAATTCTTTAGCACTAACAGTCATTTACCAAGAAGGTAAAAGTATCCAGAAACAAAATATCAAGTATACGGTGCTGTTCTGAGGTCATTGTTCTGCTTTTTCTGAGTCTTCAGTATTAATAAAATATCCACATTTACCATGTGTGCAAATGAAGGAAACATTTTTCATATCATTGCAAATAAAACGTCTACCAAAACAGATGTGCAAATACCAACGACTACGAATGAAAAACAGTTTGAGGCAGAAATAAGGGTGTTAAAATACAGGCAGGCTGCAGAATTTCTGGAGCTCCTCTGTAGTCATCTGTAGTCAGATTCACATTAAGTTTGGTGTTCCTCTACTTGTTGCACAAAAAAGGAATCTACTAAAGACAACTGCCACATATATCCCTAAAGCAGCCATCAATCACCATCGACAAACACAGACTTAGCCTTGATAATAGTGCAGGAATTAACGCTGCTTTTATTCAGTATGTCCAAAGTATATTATTACATCTATCATTAACTGCCTTCATCTACTCAGTTCAAAACATACATAGCTTAAGGATTTTAATTAAGGAAACCAAACCATTATATAAGAAAAGAAAATTTTGATTAGTTTCTCATCCCAAATCCTTAAAGTAACTTACCAGCTTAATTGCCACATATTCATTTGTGTATAAATTTTTTCCTTGAAAAAAAGAACAAAAACAACAATGTAAGACATTGGCTTTCCTGTTCAAGTAAAATGCCATTTAAACATCAAGGAAGTCTTCAAATGTTTTTGATCTAAGGTGCTAGGTCTTCTGGTAGCAACTTGAAAAAATGTGGCTTTATTAGTCCGATACCATACTCAAACAGAACTTTGTTCTTAAATAGTATAAGAAGTGGCAGTTTCACTGAGAGTTTCAGCTATTTCATCCAAGTTTGCAGCATTTCTATACACTAGAAAAGCTTCAAAATTGGTGAATTACTGTAAAGTGCAATGGGTCATTCTACATTTTCATTTTTATTGCTGAAAACTATTTAAAATTTAATTTAAGATTATCATATGTTTTGGAATACCAGACACTAGTTAGAGTTAGAATTAACTAGGACTAAGGGGGGGGGGGGGGGGGGAGGGCAGGCAGGGTGTGTCTCAATTCTCTACATTCTAAGCTTAAAGTTACAACAAACAGGAGAAGAGCATTACTGAGTTAAAATACTTATACCATTTAGAAAATGCATATGCTGCTTTAGAAGTGATTCTGTAACTGGATAAGCATATTTCAACAAGTGTTACTTCAAATAGTATGCAATGATTAAAGGTAGACAAGCTTTATGAAAAAATAAAATTACGTAAATATTAAAATTATGTAAAATTAAAAAAATAGCAGGTAACAGAAAAGTAAATTCTGACACTTCATTTTGCTACAGTCTTTAAAAGAGTGTAGTGTGTATTATTTATAATCACAATTCCACTTCTATCTCTGTAGTATTACTCAGGTCTGGATTTCCCATGTTTAGCTCAGTTTTATTAAAGAAATCAAGCGGGGAAAAGACATGGACCAGGACAAAAGGTTTCCTGTGAAGACAATCACATTTGTAGTCAAAAACTACAATCTCAGGTCCTTATTTTTAAAAATAAAGTACTCTTGCAAAGCTGAAAAAAAGATGTATTACAACTCACATGTCTGGTAAGGGATCAGCTTTACAAGAAACAAGTTGCCTGAAGGCTGTATAATAATAAACACAGAATCACTATGGGCAGCAGGCCCTACTCTGACCACCAAAAGAATGGATAATTCCAAGACCTATCCAGGGACTAGAGTGGAAATCCAGGCATCTTAAACATTTCTTATGAGTATTTGAGTTACATTTTTTACAAAAAATGCACACCATATGAAGTGTCTTTGTGTTCCTGTATGCTATTACAGTCTAGAAGGTATTAAAAGAAACTCTTGCAAAGGCCCTGCACTTTCAGTCTATTCTAACAAATCTAGTTACAGTTAAGTGACTGGATGTTGTGTCCCAGTAGCCAAACATAGTAAGGACAGGCTTATCACTCTGAAGAAACATCAGAAGGTACATTTTAACCTTCCATGTGGTGAGTCATGACAACTGTCTCTTAGAATATGGAAGACAGCAGATTTGACATCGCTGTTGATCTCTCTCTAAACACAGAACAGGTATTGTATAAGGCATCACATGCAGCAGCAACAGACTTTCGTTTACTATCCCATCAGTTTATCTTAATTCAGAAAAGCCTGAAGATTAACAGCTAAATATTCAGAAGAGTTTAGTCCTTTGCAAGTTCATGGTTGCACATCAGAGACATTCATTTGCTAGATACAGCCAATTTACCATTTGATCCCCAAACCACTACAGAAGTCTGGCTCTTCCTTTTTTCTTAGCAGGAAGACTACAATGGCTACTGATTTGTAACTGAATTTTTATCTCCTGAAGCACAGCTTCATAGCTCTTTAAAAACTTTATTCCTCCTTTAAGTCTAAGATTTTTTAAGACACATGCTCAAAATATATTCCCATTTGCAGAAGTACATAAAAAAAAATAAGTGCTTGTGTACATCTTCATAGGAAGGATACCCACTTGAAGTTACTTGCTGCTGTAGTAGCATAATGCAAAAGTAACTAATCTATATCAGATTCTGTAATACTAGTCTTAATCCCTGCTTTCAGTAACTTACATTTAAAACATCTTACTCCACAAGTAACAATAAATAAGGATTTGAAATATCTACTATTTGTGGAAAACAAAAGCTTGCAGTTGTCCAGGTGGCTGCTGCAGGGTACTACGCTACACTACCATCTTCCTCCTATTTCTGTTACTTGTTTGTCCTACTTCATTTCAGTACTACCAGAGTCAGTCTTAACTACTTGCATTCTGTATTTAGAATGAAATAGATGATGTCACTCTCTATCTGCTGCAAGCAAATGAGTTAATCTGATACTGATCTGAAATAGATAACCAACTCTGTAGGCCATGACTAGTCCAAGATAACAGACAGGAAAAAAAGTTAACTTTATTAGTTTGCAATTGCCTTCAGTAATAAACGTGACGTTAATTATACTAGTCTGATATCTTTCATGGAGAGGTTTAAAAGAAATCATCATTCAAAGTCAGTTTAGACAAGTTTAAGAAAAGCTTTAGACAGAGTTTCAGCCTGATTTGTGAACTGCTGAGGTACATATATAACACTGTAAAGGTCAAAATATATCAATCTTTTTTAACTATCAACAGGAATTAACCAGAGTACCTCTTATTGAGACACTTAACTTCAGTATCCTCAGTCAGAGCTCCAGCAATGTTACCTTTCATCCCTCTACAATATTAATGTACTAAGCTTGTTTACATTCTGACTCAGACTCGATTATGCCCCTAGAAAGCACTGCATTAAAAACATGTTATATAAATGTCTATATAGTCACATTTATAACATGCATTACAACATTGTGTACAAGCACTATATTAAAAACATTGTCTGAAGGACAGTAGTTCTACCAGAGGTAGATGATCAACAGAAACACAGGACCTACACAGCCCACCCTTCTCTCAAACACCCCACTTTCAAATCCATCTATTTTTAAAGAAAAGCATTAACTTAAGCGTTCCACGAATATTGGAGTAAGGTCTTGCCATTAAGTGTCAAGTTACATTTGTTAACACACAGAGGAATCACAGACCTTGAAAACCCTGGCTAATGCTGTCATCATGGAAATTTAAGAGCGCAAAATTAAATATATACTTTTCCAAAAGCACATACCCATCATTTTAGCATCTACTCTAATAAACAGTAAAGTTTCAAGCTTTGCTGCCCAAATTCAAATGCTTCAAAATTCCACAGTCATTCTTAACCTGTCCCTTCTTCACCATTTGATTTTTCAACCATCTGTTCAGCAGGGAACTGACTGAATTACCCATCTCCCAGATTCTCCCTACAGACAGATAGATCCTCGCTGTCCCTGTCCAACAGCAGCTCACTGTTTAGCCTCATTATACTGCTGATGATGAAAAGGAAATGAAGGAATCAAAAAGGTCACTGCTATTAAAACCACTGAAGTGCCTGCTACACGGTCTCAAAGAAACCTCCAAGACCACAGCACTATAAGACAGACCTGTAAGTAGGAGGATGTGTTTCACATACACTTTGCCCCAAGAACATCTGAATGAACTGCTTCAGGAAACCAGCAAAGGTAGCATAATACAATAACCATGAAGTAATTTCCAGCATCTTCAAAGAGACAACTGAATTTAGGACAGCACTGCATACAGTTATGGAACATTTTTAGTCCCAGAAAGTCTCCTGCTGCAGAGATTCTTAGCATGTGATAGAGCTTGTGCTGGCTGGGGTCACACCACAGAAGACATGCAAGACAAATTTAACTTATCCGAAGCTTGGAAGTACTTTGAACAGCTGTCTGACGTGTTCATGTAGTCATTTTTATGGCTAGACTGCACACAATAGCGTTGGGTAATGCAAACTGAAATAAAGGAACAAGGATCTTACCTAAATGTAGCTCTCCAAAATTACCACATCCAATTTTTTTGCCAACTCTGAAGTTAGGGCCAACCATTAACACTCCAGAATTTGATGAACCAGTTCCACATGGATTATGGCCTGACCTCCCACCAGGCCGTGCCATTCTTTCATCTGGCTTGTCCTTGTCTTTCTTCTTATTGTCCATATCAATTTTATGGTACTTCACTTTGATTTCTTCCTCTTTTTAAGTCAGTATAAGCAAACTCCAACAGGACAACGTGACAACGAAAACATCACCAGTGAAGTGCCCAGCTGGTTGCTGTCAATAAGCAGTCAATAGCAACATGTTCATTCCATTCGTGAAGCCTTGGTAGTATCTGTAGTAAAAATACATCTCCAGCATACATCAGCAATATTTACTAGCATTTAAAAAATTCTGTTAATGAACAACAAATTCAGTACAGTAAAATTCTTATACAAAATTACTTCTCCCTTCAATCAGTCATACAATTAAGCTACAATTAATTATAATTGCTTTAGACACCCTCTATGAAAAGCAATACTGTGAAGTTAGAAGTCTCTGATACCAGCACAAATGGCAAAAGATGCTGGAGTGACTGAAAAGACCTAAAAAAACCCTCAAAGCTTAATGCAGCAGATATTTAGAAAAAGCAAAACCTATAAAGCTACTTCCCAAGTAGGCAAACACACTTAAGATGGACATTTAGATATACTCACTGCATCTTATGCCAGCTCTGCAAAAGAAAGCATTTTGTTTTGGGGGTTCCCCCCCCCCCCCCCCCAGTACTATCCGATGATCCAAGGAAATGCTCAAGCTGCACGCTTAATAAAGTCATGGATATTCAAACTTAAAACAAATCCATTATTTTTTCTGAATTCTAATTTTAAATGTACAATTTATAAACTCATGACAAAGACACATCCATTTTCAGTACCTCCTAAAGTCTGAAAATAAAATATATTTATTCTCCCCTGCCTCACTGAATTATGTCATAAATTTGCTTCCCCACTTACCCCTATCCACCATTCAGCACCAATGCCTAGACACCAATTCCAACATGAATTTCAGCAAAAACATGTGAGCTTACTACTGTAACAAAAAATCCCAAGAAATTGTTTATTTTTATCTTGCCCATGACAATAGTGGATGTTGTTTTCTATTTGACAACTGTAGTTTAAAAACCCAAAATTCAGAAGATAGTTGGCTACAACATAGGCAAAAATTCAGGGTGACTTAAATACCTGTTCAAAATTGGTTTGCTGTATTTCCTTCAACATGGGGAATACAGTGCAGTAAACAAGCACATCCTCTGACAAAAAAAACCCCAAACATTTCATGTACTGGAGCCTTGTCCTGGTTTCAGCTGGGACACAATTTTCTTCTTCACAGCCAGTGCAGTGCTGCTCTGGATTTGCTGTGAGAACAATGTTGACAGAACACTGATGTTTTTAGTTGTTGTTAGGTTAAGTCAAGGACTTTTCAGTTTCTCAGGCCTTGTCATGGAAAAGGCACAAGAAATTGTGAGGGGACAAAGCCAGGACAGCTGAGACAAACTAACCAAGTATGTATTCCATACCATGGGACTCATGCTCACTGCACAAACTGGAAGGGGTTAGCTGACAGCCTCTCAGGCACTGGCTGGGCATCAGTCAGCAGGTAGTAAGCAACTCCACTGTGCATCACTTGTTTCCTCCCTTTGCTTTGGATTTCATTCCTCTACCCTTCTCTCACCTTTTCATTATAAGAGTTATCACTGTTACCTTATTATTGTTGTTCCATTTTTATTTTATTTCAATTAGTAAATTGCTCTTATCTCAACCCTTTAGTTTTACAGTCCTTTCCAATTCTCCTTGCCATTCCTCTGCTTAACAGGGCAATGAGCAAGCAGCTGTGTGGCACTTAATTACCACCCAGGGCTAAAGCACAACAGTCCTTTTTGGTGCTCACAGGGACATGAAGGGTTGAGATAATGACAGGTTCAACTAGGGTGTGTTAGAATAAAATTGTTGTCAGTGTTCATTGGACTGGATTAATTATCACTGGCCACAATGCTGATTTCTCTGCTCTTAAAGTTGCTGTCCATGGTCTCAGGGTTGAATTATTTAATTGCAGCATGTGCTCCCTATGGTGCTGTTTGTTCTCCTTGGGACCTGGGCTAACGTTATCATAGTGTTGTACTATATAGTACTGGTTTATGATTTGAAAACTCACTGGTCATACAACTAACCTGTCTGCATACTCAGTGTTGTTGTCGCCCCTGTGCATCAGGTGGTATAAGTGAGTAGAACTAATCCATGCTACATCCACTTAGTACTACTTGCCATCCTGGTGGGGAATCCTACGACCAGGATTAGGAGTCCTGCCTCCTGCCAGGTGGAGGACAGGGATAACCAGGTTTACTGAACTGTGTGGATCTGATGGCCTGGCACATCAGACCCACAGGAATATAAAGCTCTACTAAATACTGGTACAGTGTACTCTAATGCCATCAAGCTATGAAGGGGCAGAACTCATTAACATTTCCACAGTGACAGGGGGATTGCAACAGCTAACTGTATTGGAGGCCAAAATAAACTTGACTGGGAATGAGTGGCAAAAACATCCCATTGTGACTGGCCCAGAAGCTCCACATATCCTTGTCACAGACTCTTAGCAGAAGGTATTTCAAGGATCCAAAATAGTGTCAACAGTGGGCTTTTGTTATAGCTGCCCTGGAAACAGAGACAACTAAGCAGCCGTCTACTTTGTCCAGACTTTCAGAAGACCCTTTTGCGGTGGGGTTACAGAAAAGTGGAAGATTTTAATGATTAATTTAATAAAAAGATAAAAACAAGTGCCAGCTGCTATTACAACAGTGCACCAACAGCAACACCGCACCAGTCGAGACTCCCTCATTCCCATCCATAAGCTGATTTGATGCCTAGAGAGCCAAGGAGTGATCAGCAGGACCCATTCACCCTTTAAAGTGTCCCATATGGCCAGTGCAAAAGTTTAAAGGAGAATGGAGACTAACAGTGGACTATCGTGGCCCAAATAAAGTCACACTGCTGTTGAGTGCTGCCATGTCAGACATGCTAGAACTTCAATACAAATTGGAATCAAAAGGCAGCTAAGTGGCAAGCCACCACTGATACCACAAAAACTTCTTTCTCAATCCCTTTGGCAGCAAAGCGCAGGTCACAGTTTGCCCTCACTTGGAAGGGTGTCCACATACACCTGGAACAGGCTGCCCCAGCAGTGGAAACACAGCCCTACCACCTGCACTGGAACAGGGTGAAGCTCCAGAACACCTGCAATCATTGATGACATCATCGTATGGGGCAACAGAGCAGAAGCAGTTTTTGAGAAAGGGGAGGAAATAGTCCAAGTCATTCTGAAAGCTGGTTTTGCCATAAAACAAAGTCAGGGGACCCACACAGGAGATCCAGGTTTTGGGAATAAAATGGGAATACTGATTTTTAAGAACCCAGTGGGTGTGATCAACAAAATAACAGCTATGCCTCCACAACTAATAAGAAAGTCAGGCTTTCTTAGGTGTTGACTTTTGGAGAATGCACATTCCAAAGTGATTGTAAGCCCTCTTTGTCATGTCACCTGAAAAAAGAATGATTTTAAATAGGGCCCTGAGTAACAACAAGCCTTTGAACAAATTAAAGGTGAGATAGCTCAAGCAGTAGACCTTGGGCCAGTTTGGATTGGGCAAGATGTAAAAAATATGCTCTACACTGCAGCCAGGGAGAATGGCCCTACCTGGAGCCTCTGGCAGAAAGCACCAGGGCAGACTCAAGGTTGACCCTTGGTCTCTTGGAGTCTAGGATATAAACAATCTGAGACCTGCCACGCTCCAGCTGAAAAAGATATATTGGCAGCTTATGAAGGGTTCGAGCTGCTTTGGAAGTGGTTGGTGCTGAAGCGTAGTAGCTCCTTCTGGCACTCCAGTTACCAGTGTTGGGCTGGATGTTTAAAAAGGAGGGTTTCCACCACACAACAAGCAACTGATGCTACATGGAGTAAGTGGGTTGCACTGATTAAAACTAGCTCGCATAGGAAGTCCCAGTCATCCAGGAATCTTGGAAACTATTATGGACTGGCCAGAAGGTAGGGATGCAACCACAAGAAGAGGTGACACTTGCTGAAGAAGCCCCACTGTATAATAAAACTGCCAGAACATGAGAAGAAATATGCCTTCTTTACTGATGAGTCCTGTTGTATTGTAGGAAATCAGGTGGAAGGCAGCCATATGGAGTCCCCTATGACTAGTCACAAACTGCTGAAGAAGGTGAATTAAGTCAGTTTGCAGAGGTGAAAGCTATCCAGCTGGCTTTAGATGTTGCTGAATGAGAAAGATGGTCCAATGCTTTAAGTCTATATTGACTCATGGATGGTGGCAAATGCCCTATGGCGGTGATTGCAGCAACGGAAGCAGAGCAGTTGGCAATGCCTAGTAAACCCATCTGAGCTGCCACATTGTGTCAATACATCACTGCCCAGTTGGAGAACCTAGTTGTAGAAGTACATCGTGTAGATTCTCACATACCCAAGAGTAAGGCCACTGAAGAACATCTAAACAATCAATCTTGGCTGCTTGATCTACCTGCTGAAGTGGCTCACATAGATTTGGATTGGCAACATAGAGGTGAATTATTTCTAGCTTGGTGGGCCCATCACACTTCAGGCCATCAAAGAAGAGATGCAACATACCCTACAAAGGCTAGGGAAGAAATAAGAAAACCAGCAATGTAGCACGTTGAGGTAGGACTTCAAGGCCACCATTTAGTACTGAGAAAGAAGGTCTGTACATTTGATGAACCAAGAATGCGTACATGTTTTAAGTACCGAAGAAAACAAATTACATCTTAGTTGTTTTCAAGTGAGAAATAACAAGGTAAACAGTCCTAGAATTTTTAGTGGTAGCATACAGGCTTCACGGCAAATAGAAGCAATGCACCGAAGCACAGCATATTACTGCCATCACCAAAGAGTCAAAAAAAGCATAGACAGTTACTAACACAATGCTTCGGTAATCTCAGTAGCAACTGAAGGCCAGACTTCCTGGTTCTTTTCCACATACCAAAGCCTTCGTACTACCAAGCACTGAAATGCCTATCTTGGAACACTGAAAGGCTAGGAAGACACCAACAGTGCATACCAATGATACCAGTGGGCTCCACAACAGAGCACTAGGACTACACAAGGGACTGGGTAGGCAGGCAAACCTGTAGCAATCCAAATTCAGTTTCAGAGTTACTAGGATTCTTAGCTTACAGGTTTTCCATAGCTTCTCTTAACACATATACAATAATTAATCACCTGTCAAGTTAGTTTAAAGTTGCATTCAAATGCATTGCAACTTCATTTTAGGACAGTTCTAGCTCTGTCATTTATTTCAGATTTCCCCATTTTATCTTTGTATTTAACCACCACCTGAGCATAGCATGTAGCCTTCCTTACTAAGCAGAAAACTTACCTACTGCAGACTGAGTTCCGAGGACACTGAGAAGTTGTGATGCATCAGGAGCATGGAATAACACACAGGCAACCAGAAATTCAGTAGCATCACTGAGACAATGGTGATCCCTAAGAAAGCTAGTTTGAGCCAAAGCAAGTCCATCACCAGAAAAGCTTCCAACCACACTGCTTCAACAGATGTAGCAATAAAACAGTACCAGAGAAGCCAAGCTGGAAGCTCAAGGACAGATTATTTAGTATTTATGCAAATCATACTAGCTGCTCTGTGTGCATACTTGTTAGCTACCGGACTTTATCTGGACAAGACACTGAAGCCTTGCCAGCAAGAAAACAATTTGCATAATACGTTTTTTTTAACCCACCCATAATGTTCAGAAGATCTTTAACCTGGAAAGCCCAAATCGTAACCAAGCCCACCCCTTAAGAGTATTAAGCTTGAGATGAAGACTTGCAATACCTTTAGAATCTCCATTTTAAGGGTATCTTGTCCACACATCCAAATGCCTTCTCACAATTTAAGTCTAATTTTTTTTATACCAGTTTGAGGCACTATGAGCAGCAGACTGTCTCAGGTCACTATACTGATACTACACTCTTCACCAAGAGAACTTTTCCCTGACTACTCAACACACACATAGAGCCTCAGACGCTGAAGACATCTTAATATATGACACGTCACACTTAAGCAAATACCAAATCAGGCACTCTATTTAGCATCTTGTAAGTTAATGTATTCATTGAAACAGTTGATTTGGAACAGAAATCTGTCAAGGAAACTATTGCCAGTATTTATTCCAGTCTTCACTCTCAGACTGAAGTTACTGAAAGCAGGTAGGTTTTATTTTTTTGAAAAAAACTGAGCTAATTATGAGAAATTTCTTTTTAACCTTTTTTCTTTAGTTGTTTTTCAAGGTGTCCACCCAGCCCCTCTTTCCCCACCCACAAAAGTACAGTGGGAAAAAGACAAGTTGAAAAAGCTCATGGGTCAAGGTCAAGAGAGGATCACTCATTGTGCTATCGCAGTCACAGGCAGACCAGACTGAACTTGGGCAAAATCATTTAATATCAGTTAAGACATGAGAAACAAAGAAAAAACTAAAAACACCTTTACCATGTGTCCCTTTATCCCAGGCTCAACTTCACTCCTTTACTTCCCACTCTACCTCCTCCCCTCAGCCAAGCAGGTCAGGGGGTGTGATCAGGCCCTAACAGCTCCTCTCTGCAGCTCCTCCCTCATGCTCCACCGTGGCATCCCTCCCGTGGGGGACAGCTCTTCAAGAGCTGCTCCAGCATGGGTCCTCACTACTGAGGCACAGCCCTTCAGGAACAGAATGTTCCCACGTGGGTCCCCCGTGGGTCACAAGTCCTGCCAGAAAACCTGCCCCAGTGTGGGCTCTTTCCCACAGGCCTCAGCTCCTGTCAGCAGCCTGCTCTGGCATAGGCTCTCCTTGGGCTGCAGCTTCCTCTGGACATATCCATGCTGCAGCCCATGGAGGATCCCACACTGCCACAGATGGGTATCTGCTCCAGCGTGTTTCTCCATGGGCTGAGAGGCACAGCTTGCCTCACCTTGGTCTCCTCCATAGGCTGCAGGGGAACCTCTGCTCCAGTGCTTGAAGCATCTCCTCCCCTGACCTTGGTGACTGCAGGGCTGTTTCTCTCACAGCTGTTGCACAGTTTTGTTTTTTTCCTCTTTCTTAAATACTTTTTTCCTCACAGGCAAAACCATCTTCATTGCTGCGCTCAGCTGTGCCCCACTGTACATACAGCACAGGGCAGCCCTGACCTTTCCTCACAGGGTCCCCTGCAGCCCAGTCCCTTTTCCAGCACCTGGGCACAGACACCTAGTGCATTTACAAAAAACTCATGTCTTTCAAATTTGTGACATTCCAAACATCACAGGTGAGTAACTGCTTTTTTAGAGTAGCAAGTGCTTCCAGAAGAAGGGGCCTATCACACACTTTTCAATTTAAGAAGCCACTGCTTCTGATGTGTCCACACACAGAATCACCACAAGCTGTTTGTGATACCATTTTTGAAAACTGACAGCACAGTAAGAGAACAGGTAAGTTACAATGAATTCAAGGGATAAAGACAGGCTTGAGTATAAGCTTCAGTATTTATCAAGTAGACTAATTTTCTAAATGGTACTAGAATTTTGTAAACAAATCACAAAGCAGGGAAAAACAATAAACCCCAATGAAATATTTTGCATATGTAAAATAGTAAAACTGATTACTGAATTCCTTATGAGAAAACATTTTATCCGGTTTCAGTAAAACACAGTAAAGCATTACTGAAAGTTAAGGAAACAATGCATGAAATCAAAGACATTATTAACAACTTACATTTCATTTTCCGAAAGTGCATCTATTACATTGACAAATTTATTTTACCGTAGCTTACTCCCTTCCCTCTTCTGCTGTCGAGCCAACAGATGTTCCAGTTACATTATGGGTATGCTTTTTTATAGAAACTGAAATCAGCACCTTTTATCAGATTCCTGCTAGACAAACATCACAAGCCCTGTACATTTTTCACAAGTTACATGTCAGAATGAAGACACACAAGCATTCCTTTTTCTCCAGGACACAAGTGTTCTCTTACAACATTCTATAAAAAATAATCTGGAGCTAATCTGAAATAAGGACAGTACTTCCTTCATATTCAAGTCCCTGTATATTTTATGAAGTATTCACCTTAGAAATACAAAAGGCATTTGTGGGTTTTTTTATTTCACACTTACCTATGAGAGTTACACTGTTGATAGCAGTATCTTTTCTTCACCATAATGCTTACATTCTAGAGGAAAAGCACTAAAAAGCAAAGATACATACATATGTAGTATTTGCAATTACTTGGCATGCAAAAACTTCTGATACAGAATGCAAGTAAATTTCAAGTTATGGTATTGCATTAGTGTTCCTAGACTGTTAAAGAAGACCCAGAAGATTTTTTTCAAAGACTCAACATAATTTGTAGGGCTTACAAGTCAGATGCTATTTAAAAGTCTGTATCATCTAAAGGGAAAACCACCACATACAGTGTAAGCATTCCAAATGATTTGTGCAATCTTTTCTTGCTATGTGCTAGTTATATGGACTATACTCTCCCCACCTGCAATCTGCCTGAAAAGTGTGCCATCTTTGCCCTCATCATAGCTTGATTTTCTATTTAGTTTTCATTTTTCATTGTTGCCTACATAAATGAGCACACTTGACCCATAAGCTCCAGGCAGACATCACTGAATATTCTTAGGATTCAAATAAGCATTCTTGCTCAAAAAATATATGATTTTAGTATAATGGCAAGCACCAAGACAACAGTGCAATGTCATAGGAGTGAAGTGACTCTATGTTAACATATGAAGAAAAGACAAAGGAAGCTATGAAAAAAGTATTACATATCAGGAAAAGTAATTAGACTTTAATTAGAAATTAGATCTATAATCCACATAGATTGATTGAGGTGAAATGAGACTGGAAGACCTGTAAGAAAGCAGAGTAACTGAGATGCAAGACTAACATCAGCTAACAGAGGTTTTATTTATTTGATGGAATTTAATAGACATTCCCATGCACTACAAAGAGACTGCCTGAAAGGCAAGGAGAGGAGTGGTGAAGACAATAGCTAGATACATGTTTCAATTGACTGACAGCAGTCACACAGCTAACACCTGCAGAAGAGTAAAAGGAATCTCACACTCAGTTTTAGAAACAAATTAAAATTGATGACGAAAGATAGCCAGGCCACTGGTCCACATCAATGCCTGACGCAAATACAGGACATACAGTCAAATTAACCAAATATAAGCTTAACTACAAGACTATGTAATATCACCCCAAGAACAAAATCTTAATTTACAATGAAGCAGCACATGAGGGTAACTGCATTTGTTGGGTCCATACAAAACTATTTATTTCTGCCAGTACGGGCTTTACCAGATTTGGTGCAAGAAGTCCAAGGCTAAACTTACTAGTTTGGATTCACCAGCACTGGTATGGCTAAACTGCTAGCTCTGGAACTACTGTAATTACACCCAGCTCAGAAGGGTTTGCTCAGTTCTCTGCTCCATTAAATGCACATGCTATAATGCACCTACATGCATTACCACTTCCAAACTTTTGTGTACTTGACCTCACAGCTTCAGTAACATACCTTCCACATTATAATAGGTGATTAAATTCTTCAACAAAGCAAAAGCAAGGTCTAAAGGAACCATTCCCTAGAGACCTCTACTGTCTAAAATTAGATGAACAATTCTGTGATATTTGAAGAGGGCAGACAGAACTATTTCCTTGAAGAGACATTTATACTCCACAGAATATGTAGATTAATGATTTGCACACAAAGCGTGCTTACTTAGTAGACAAGGAGATTCCAACTTGGAAACTCCGAGCCTGTTTAAGTGTCTGTTTTACATTCTCCACTGCATAAAATTCTACAAGAGAGAAAGTGAATGAGTTTTAATGGAACCATACAGGTATGTAAACAAAAATGATCCTTCAGTTCATGACTATGCTCAAATTTATGCTTTATTTAAATTCATGTTGTACAATTCTGACAAACTCAGAACACTAAAAACTCCCCAAGAATATATACAGAATTAGACATACAGAAATTAAAATTAAAATCTCACTTCTAAATTAATTCACTCTGGGAAAATTTCAGTAATTTTTCTTATAACAAGCAGATTATTATCTCTGACTAATTTATAATTGAGTATTTGCCTACACATCTAAATAAAAGTGTTTGAAGGCAGTTTGTTTGAAAAACACTGGTGTATTATACACATGTGGCTCTATTCTGTCTTCTGATCCACGATACACTCAGTATATTCAATAGCTTTGCTGCTATTGGTCCAAGTTCACACATTACCCCCAAAAAATGCATTACATACTAAGTAAGCCTATGCTGCTACAGAAGAAGCAAAACAATCTTTACTGAAACCTACACTGGACAAATGTGCCTTTAAATCATATTAATCTGTTCCTGATTGATCCGGTATTCAAAACCTAATAGAGCCACGCCACACCAGCTGTAAGAAAAAAGGATACTTACACAAGGCCACAAAAATTTGATCAAATCTTCTAATCACATTCATATTAAAGTTCTCAATCTTCAAGGGCCCCAGAAACTACCAATGTTCACACACACACTCTCAAAACACACTTTCTTTCACATCTACTGGTGAAAAAAAAAAATCTCAAAGCCCCAGCTGGGCTGGCAATTCCAAAGCACTGTTGAGTGTCATTGTCACAGAAGTATTTGTAATTTCTTGCACAGCCACACTCAAGTAAGAACATCCCATTCGAAGTCTGCTATGGGGTCAAAATCAAGCTATTGCCAGAAAGAGACAGACTGCTAAAATTCAAATCCTAATACAGGGATTGGCACAGAGGAAGAAGTGACACCTACACAACATTTTTGATATCCCCAAATTAGAGAGAGATATATCTACACATCTCTCTAAGTATCAGTTAGATTCGTCTCAATTGGCACTACCAAACACCATATGCCACATCACAAGAACCCTACTCAGCAGCAATGAAGAACTTCTAGAACCCTATATAAGGCAGGGTAAAGACTAACTCGTTCAAGCACCATCTTTATTCATACATCTCTCAAATGGTTGAGCCTGCAGCAGCAGCACTTTAATTACATGCAAGTTTACATATTCCAGGGTGTATGTCATAACACTCATATCCAAATGTGCAAGTCACCTTTAAAATAAAAGCTTACTAGCGACTAATTTTTTTCATGTTCTAGATTTACTATTAAATAAACGTATTAAGACAATGTTAAAGCTGCTAAATGAAACATTCCACTGGACAGAAGTGACAAAGTTAAATGAAACATGAATCCATGTTTCATAACTGCTCCCTTAAGTATCATACGCATTACCTTTCGGAGTTTAATTACAAGATCCTGTATCACTGCTAGCATCAGTATACTAACATTTTTCTCTAGTTTCACAAAAAACTAGCAGCTAGTTTAGTTCTAGCTAATTTCAGGAAAACTAGTAGCACAAGAGCTAGGGAGGAAAAGATTCTATGAAACAAAAGGAAAGATGGCAAAGAAGCACCTCTGGTTTAAGTACAAGGCATTTAAAAATTTATCCAGGCTTACACCATTTTCATACATCTTCAGATTTTCTCACTCCTCAAGCTTCTTACATACTTCTGTTCAAGGTCTCAGGTTTTGGCACCGATTAATCTAGCAGCAAAGCTTCTCTTCACGTGTTCTAGAAGAGTGCAGACAAAGTTTATTGCCTCTGCCACAGATTTCCAAGAACCTTCCTCTGAGATGACTCAGTTTTTATGGAATATCTCACTGTCTAAGCAGCCCTTATTTCAGGCTGAGAAGAGTCACATTCAACCTCCAACATTCATTTGAATGCCACAGATAGTTTGGACCACAGATAAAGTAACACTATTTTTTTCAGCACAACTCCTTTAAAAGTAATTTTAACGCTAGAAAAACTGCAATTCATACTACAAATCTGAATCAAGCTCAGAACGAGAGCTTCTTTGTGAGGTAATCGATACACAATTCAAATACCTAATCAACTATTTCTGGTACTGTTGTACGCTGTTTTTTCCAGACTAGCTCCATGACAACTGCATCGTTTTCATATGCATGTCTCCATGCAACAGAGGACACTTGTGAAAATTTCAAATCCAAAGTAAAGGGTTGACAATTGAAGAGTCCTTGAAAGTTTAGAACAGTAGTTTCTAGCCTCAAAAAACTCCTGGGGTAGAATTTGAATTGGAATATTCTCTAAATATATATATACGATCTTGTAATATTCATGGTTCACTTGAAATGAAAAATAAATCCACTTTAGTCATTACATATTATTTTCAATTTAGTCCAAAGACAGAAATTCAAATCTTCACGATCTTGATGTAACCCAAAAGTAGTTACTATTCTAAGAATTCATAATACAAATAAACGTCTATAGCCTTATTTTTCATACAAATAGGTACTTGTAATACTATTATCCCACCACTTTGATGGCTGTTTCCTTTTATCACTAATTTGAGCTTGAAAAGAAAAATGCTTTCATATACAAACTCCAAAAACAGATGTTAAAAGACATAACCCATCTGATTTTTACTTCAGAGTACTTCATCATTTTCCAATTTTAAAAGCAGAAAAAAAGCAAAACCATTAGCATAGTTAAAACCATAGACAAAATTAGTGGTGAAACGTTCACCACCTAGAACTTCCACAGATGCTGCATACTCATGACATCAGTTTTGAAAAACAAAATAAAAACCAATTCCAAACAAATTTCTTCTGACAATTTCTTCTCTTCAGCTATCAATAATCTGTACTGAAATTGCTCACTACTGTATCATTTCCCATTTCTTTGGTGTTCTCTAAATCTAACCTCAATATAATGAGAACCTGCTCATCAGTAACTCATTTTGTTCACACAACGTAATCTACTTGATATACATGGGGCATTTCAGTCTTAAGTTTTGCAAGTGTAACAGCCTAATTTTCTAGGTTTTTTTTTAAATCCTTTAACACACAAAACAAAATACAGCTTGGCGTTATCTGCTCAAGATTCATCATACTTTCAGATGTCAGTTAATTCATCTAAGAACATTTTATTCTCCCATTGCTTAGGTACTTACAATTCTGACATCAGTTAGGTGAACAACTACCTTGGAAGCACTGTAAAAAGAACACGCAAATCCTCTGAAGCAACACTATTCTCCCCCCCCCCCCCCAAAAAAAAAAATAAAACCCAAAACCACACACTACAACAAAACCATTCTGTATATATGAACTAATCCAAGAAACAAGGATGAACTTTTTCAGGTTTGCCTAAGATGCACCCAAATCAGATCTTCAGCAGTATCCACATCCATGCCACCAAAAATCACTGTTAGTGTTTCCCAGCCATCTTGTCTTTCAAAATAGTGAAGACCAGATCCCGTATTTGCTACATTTATTCCACAACGAGTATGTATGCAATATATGAGTTGGAAATTCTTCCTAGTGTTTCAGCAGCAAAGAGGGAAAATGAGCAAAGCAACCACTACTTCTCCATCACATGCAGATCAAACTCTTCACTCTGCAGAACATACACATTTAAGTACTCACGTACAATATCCTGATTTCAAAAGCAAATTATATCTCCTTATAACAGATCATCCAGGAACTCAGCTTTGCAATTTGCTTCTCAGTACATGGCCTCTGAACATTTTTATTTTGATTTGTGCTCTTCAGCACTCCAAGGCAAACTAACAGATCACAAGTGCACTTAAATTTTATTTGCATTACCTGCACTTCCAACAACGTTGTCTTTCTATCTCAAGTACATTCTGCATTACACTTCTGCCTTTTCTACTTACAAGTCTAAGCTTTCCACAGATTCTTATTTTCTACTACTACCTCTGACTAAGTACTGTTCAGAGCGCATGCAGCCTTTTCTGCTTCTGCCTTCTGTAATATCAACCCATTCCAGATTGCAAAGCCAAACAACAGAATTGATGAATGCTGGCAAGCAAATGAGATTATCAGCATTCCCAAAAATTATGATTTTAAAAAAACTTGTTCTTTTACAGATTTGTAAGATTCTCACCTGTGGGAAAATCACTTGTGAGGGAATTAAGAGAAAACTGGAACCTAACAGAAGCACAGTGTTACAAAAAGCTTTTTACAGTAAAATACATCCATCACTTTCAGGATGCTTGGCATGCATTGAATCTACTTTACCACAGCTCCCTAAGCAACACACCCTGCCATCCCAGCACCTACTGATAGGAGTAACGGAGGGTGGAGCCAAGTGGAGACCCCATGGCCAGTGGTACTCTGTGGTACTCCCTGCAGGAAGGGGGACCTGACAGTCTGACAAACTGCATAGCAGTTGTCATATAAAGTATACACAAGATTATGTCCACCGCTGAGCTGACCACTGTGGCAAAATTACTTTCCTCAAGACGAAATAATCTCATGGTAATACTAACACACACCTCCATCCTAAAGTTAACTGCCTCCAAGGTAATCTTGCTGGGTATGTGATCGCAATCAGTTACAGAAGCTTGTATGGATAGAGTCTCTCAAGCTCCACCTAAACGTAAAGAAAATTGACTTCTCCTGGACCAAAATAGATCTGAAATGGGGCAACTGTTGTCTAAACTCCCAAAATATCACATTTTGATTTAGTGTCATAAGGTTAGGTCAAGATTACCCACCTTCTAAAGCTTCAGGTTCTGGCTGACGAACTAGTAAGGTGTCATGACCCCCATACGTTAACAGAAACTTCGTTAAAAGTAGGACAAAGGTAATTGTGGTAGTAGGAGACTGCAACCTACAATCAAACAGCCCTCCCAAAAGAGGGCAAAACCCCACTCAAAACTTTAGTGGTATCTGAGGATGCATACTAATTTACACTGAAAGCAAGAAACTTAATCATACACAGGATTCATTTAATGAATATGCTATGTACTATGAAGTATAAAAATAGGACAGATGAGCAGAGAAGTTAGGGAAGACTCCATCCTAACTTCTGGGACCAGTCAACAGGCTTAACCTGTCTTCTCCCCACCTCAAGGACCCCTTTTGGGGGAAAACCTTATTCTAGGACTAACTCATGCTACTGTTAAGTGTATTGTTTTAAGCTTGTTCTGCAGTCACTGTTATTATCACTGGTGATGTTTGAACCTTACTGTCACAAACTTGTATTTTGTATAAAATCTTCAGCTGAAGTTTGTATAACTCTGGAGATCCGAGGAGTTCTTGTAAGGAACATGACTCGGTGATACCACCAACAGGAGTGCCCAAATAGGTCAGTCGAATCACCCTGATACAGTGGGCTGTCAAAACACAGTCAGGTGGCTGACAGACTGGTCAGGCACAGGGGGCTTGTCTTGCTTGGGAAACTGACAGGCTGACCAAATATAAAGGGTTCAAGGAAAGCCCCTTCTTAAAGTGACATCCCCATAAAACATGAAGTTTTATGTAACTGAATTCAAAGTCTACATACAAACAGGCTCAGTCCAAACACATACAAAGGGAGATTGACTCTAAGCAGCCTAACTTAAAGTGTACGAGTGGCTCTCATGAATAAAAATTCACACAGCTAAGCTTTCTAAAAAGTCAGGTTTTCCTATCAAGTTATATATATATATATAAAAATAAAATCCAGAATTACATTTCCCTCTTACAGCATCAGCTGCCACACATTATTTTCAATGAACATAATTAGGCCAACATTCCAGAATGAGCTTTTCTATTTGCACATATTTCCCTAGGGATATTTCATCAGCAAACCACATATGGCCCCATACAATCCTTTTTTAATATGCAAAATCTAACAGAAAAATGGCTTTATTAACACATTTAATAAAATCTTCCTCTGTACAAGAGCTGACCAAAAAAATACACCTTATCTGTATTGAAGCTTGCTTAAAAAGTCTGTTCTAGTTAAGCTACTGTAATTTTTTTTTACCAAGGTTTAAAGTCACATGAATAAGTCTGATGGCTATCAATTCTGCACATTTAATTTTGTCATTTGAAAGACTACTGTCTAACCAACAATAATGCAGCCTTTTCCACCACCCAATTGCCCATTCTGGTCAAAATACTACAACAACAGAAGACATGTACAATACTCAGGGTCACCTTAACTCAATACAATTTTTCTGCAAATGAGAGACAACTAACTATGTAACAATTAAGATGCCCATGCAATCTCTTCATCTCTGTGAACTTAAAATGGTGGTGAGACACTGCAACAGGCTGCACAGACAGGCCGAGGATGCCCCATCCCTGGAAGTGTTCAAGGCCAGGCTGGATGGGGCTTTGATCAACCTGGTCTGGAAGAAGGTGTCCCTGCCCATGGCGGGGGATTGGAACTAGATGATTTTCAAAGGTCCCCTCCAACCCAAACCCTTCTATGATTGTATGATCAACTGAAGACTGCTATTTTGTGTTCAGTGCATAAACATTTATTTTCTCACTGACCTAGAAGAAAAATTTGGCCCTAATCCACAAACCACCCTTCATTATAGGCTTTCACCACAAAATTCCACCAACTTCATGTTAGGATTCCATGCAAGTGAATGCATTTACTTGGTTAAAATGTTTATGCATTTCTCCTTCTTGCAGGATCATGCAAGACCCATCATACAATCATTTTAGAGTAACAGCTGAAAGTCAGTTTTCAGAAAGGAGTGTTATAAAGCCAGCAATAATTTTTAACATCAAATAATGATAGTATTCAAGCTCATTTACTAAAGAGCAGAGAAAGGAGGTACCCGATGGTTAAACAGTATTCCCGAAATTTGTTTTTTCACTTTTCCAACACCACCCCCACATACACTTAAATGGGCTATATTGTACACAGCTGATGGAAAGCTAATGCTGCGCTAGCTAATGCTACATAATGGATGCTTCAGTTTTCTACATAAAGCATTGTACCATCAGCACTCAACTGTTATCGCAGAACAGCTGAAATGTACAGATTAGCTTAAAGCTAGGCTAAAGAAACTGGAAAGTTGAATACATCTGAAAGTTAGAAAACAAAGCAAGGACACCATTATATTTCATGTAACACCGTAACTGTCTGAAGACAAAACTAAGCACAATGCTGAAGCACTCCAGTGCTATGTAGCAAAACACATTTTCTAGGAGTCAAATACACTAATTCTGTTTTCAGATTAGAACTTGGATAGGATAAAGTACACTCTGTGCTCTAGCATTCCACTGTAATTGTGATAAGCAATTTTCAAAATGAAAACTCTAATTCAAGACCAATTCCTCCTCACCCTTATCCTTAATTACACCATCAGATTCTACTGTGTGACTTACAGGGGAGCCAAATTCAAGTTAAATTATTTTAACTCAGGAAAATTCTTCACCATCAGACATTAACTACTGTGCTGGACTCCCGAAAAACAAGTCCAGAAAAGAAGACATCACACACTCATGCCTGACAGATCATTATTTGATCCTGTAAGGCAGACACCTATTACCAGTAGCATTGAGCATTATTCCTTTTTATGATGCCAGACCTCCAGAGGTCAGTATTTAAGTTTCACAGGCTTTGACAACACAGAACTATTGAGAATGTTTTAGTACCTCTGCCTTTCCTCATTCTGACCTTAACAAAATTAATTTGCCCTCTCCCACTGTTCTTGAATCACTTAGGGATTTTTTTCCCTCCTATAGCTCTCCTACTTTAGTACAACTATAACTGTACTAGATTGCAGCTCAAAGCATGCTCTTCTGTATGTGCACCAATACATGCACTGGGATCTAAAACATGGGAAATACTCCTTTGTCCCACAGCTCAGACAAAGCACAAGTCACAGCCCTAGTCACCCATTTGCTATTGAAGTCATGTTCTTCCTCCTATTCCTGGGTAGGAGCAAATAAAATGCAGAAATCACAAGCTGGAAAGCCACTTTCTGTTAAATTCCAGTATCTGACAGCACAGCTATCTCCCATCATCATGATGCAGGTTCCGTAGAAGTTTTGATGCATTCATGCAGCCCAGACTTGAACACAGAACTTAATTTTTGTAGAATGTCTTCCAAACTATCAGCTGTTAGACTGTTATAGCTGGTGTTTCCAAGGGCCTTAGACCTCAGCAAAACTTAACTAGGCAAACAATGAAGAGACTGATCAACCAACCTACCATAACTCTAGTACATCCTTTAAATTAACAATACCAGAACTTAACAGCAAGTTGGTTAGGTGAGAGTTTCATTTGCGTTTTGTTTGTTCCTTTTTCTCCCCCCCACACTGGTAGGTCTTTCCCTATGTTTATTTTCCAAATCAGCCAAGTGGTTTAAACCAAACCAACCTCATTTCTGCCTGAGGCAGAAACTAGCATGAAAGACTTCAGACTTGACAATGTTTTTGCCACTGAAAGTACACAAGCTTAGAACAGATGTTAACCATTTATGTTCCTGCCCACTCTGCACATAAGGAAAGGGATAACCTGCAGTACAGGAAGTAACTTCAGAGTAAGTTTTGCAGCTATGAGTGTTAAGGTTTTCTGACAAACTACACTGTAATCAAATTATTCTGCTGTTTTAATAGCATCCACAAATTAGACAGGTACCTTCTACAGCAATGAATTTCAAGTACTTTACTATCAGATATACTTGAATCTCCTCCCTCACATGCATGGCTTCCACTGCAATGTCTATCTAAAATGTCTTCATTAAAATGAAACTACAGCATTATATTCTAAAAAAGGCTGTATAGTTTTCTTTTTGCTTTGTAAATTTAACATGGAATAAAATATTATAGATTAGAAAGCCTTAGACACCACAATTAGAATCATGCTTGTCACCATCATATTGAACATGTAAGATTCATAGTGACATGAATTTAAAGAAAAATATTAGCCACAATTAAGATCTTAAATTCATCATTTGTCTTATAAAATGTACTTAACCAATGACTTCCTGTGAAACTCAGTGGAAAAAGCAAGACTCCCAAAGTTTTATACAAAACCAAGCAATACTGAGTATGAAATCATCTGGTGTAAATGAGAAGTTCTGAAAACAAACCAACCTGTTACGCTACTGGCATAAATTTTGCCAAGGTCTGATGGCTGTTAACTAACTACACTAATCTTACTTTAAAACAAAATTCTCACACACTAAAATGAGAAAGTGTCAGTGTCTTGACGCAAGCACTATGTAGTAAACTCTTAACTTACTGCTTAGGGAGACTAAAATAGATTCAGATTAAGCAAATTGTTCCTCAGACAAAAACATTAGCTAAGCTTAGCACTCTACAGATTAGTATTCAATGCCCACACATCCTCACTGCAGTAACTTCAGCTTGTGGGACATGTTTCACATTTCCACAGTATTCCCAGGCCTCCCTCTCTTACATCTTGAGCTCTCCTTGTTGCAAAACCCCTAGTTTCTTCCCAGAGTAAAAAAACCTTACCTTCACTTCTCACTTAAAGAAGAGAGAGGTTCTGTTGGTTGCCCAGTACTACAAGTTGCAAGCCAAACAGCTCTCGGGCTACTACCACACAGAATAGATAATGTCCTTCCTTCACCGGGGATAGTAAACAAATATGTACTCTCTATATACTGCGTTTTATAAAGCTTTAGGAGCCTATCTTCAGTGGCATAAAGAATTAAGCTTGGTTAAAATTACCCAGCAAGTCCCACATTTGTATAGGCAACAGATGAGAGAACTAAAGACCAAAAATACCATATTGCCTTTAAAAACGGACTCCTAAAAGCAAACATTAAAAAAAATTATTTCTGGAAGGCAAAGACATTTATCTCTCGGTCTGGCAAATGCTTAGGAACCAATTTAGCCATTCTGTCTTCCTGTTCCCTGCTGGTAAACTTCTTCTCTGCCCATTTACTGTTACCTGTAAATTCAAGCTTCACTCTTTGTTATCTCTCCAGATTTAGGATGCCTCAGCCTATTGGCAGCAAATGCTAAGCCAAAGTAAAAACTTTCATAACCTCATACATTGAGCAACCTGTTTGTGGCATACTGTAAGAAATGAATGAATAGCAATTGTTTGAGGCAATCTTCCACAGAAAGAGAAAGGAAGAATGTCTTACACTGAACTTTGTTTTCAGAAGCCAGTGCTTGCAAGGCACAAATAAGAAAATGGCCTTAGACCACTTGTGTCCCTGACTGCAATCTCTACAATAATACTTCATCTTTTCAAGATTATATTATACAGAATTTAAGATACCTGTATTAATATAGATGTTATCTACATTTAAACTCACATCATTAGTATCTGAAATTAATTATGTACTTCGTTTTAAGCTAGTGGTACTCTAAAGCAACACTGAATACCTTTATAAGATTGGTTTATACCACTACATTTAAAAGCTGTTGAAACGAAATCTTTCATGTCTTTACACATAGAAATGTAGCCCACTTCACTGAAGTCCTAATATAAAGGCGTAAAACGGAAAGTGTTTAGTGCCTTAAATACAGAGAGGTATTCAAGAGATTTTTCTTTAGGTAACAATACAATTTTTAAATAGTATTTTCTTTTAGGCTGCAAAGGTATGTCCTACCCTACCTACTAAATCATGAGTTCCATCATCGTAAAAGTAACCTGCCTAGAAGACTGTACTTTAAAGCACAACAGCTTTCTTAAAATGTATGCTAGTGTTTCACACACAGATATACTGAAAACCACCAAATAAAGGAACAAACAGGAGTGAGAACAGTGGATGAGGGGTAATTACAGTGAAATGTGTTCAAACAAAAATGCTCTATGCAACAGGTGCAGTAAAATGCAGTTCAATAAACATTCTAGGAGAATGCACCAGTAAACACTTTTGTAATATTCTGGAAGTGCTGCATATTTAATATTTAAAAGTATTCTCTGCACCTTTTCTTGGAAAGAATCCTCTTATTCATTTAAACTAACAAACATTATCATCTCTTGAACATTGGAACTAAATATGTGAGCTAAATGCAATCAAAATGGTCTATATTTTTGAGCATAGCTGATTATTACTTACAAGTTTCAGAACTTCCTTCAAAAGCAGTGCCTCCAGAAAGCTCTGGAAGTAACCAAAATCCTAACCAATTCTACAGCACGGTCTGGTATATAATGTCTCCTCTTGCACATTCTCCCTATGCTGAAGAGGGACCATTAGATTTTAAGTGGCTTACCTAAGGTCACTGGGAGGGACACATGTTCCTATCACTGTCTTTATCAGCGATCTAAACCTTGCTTTTAATTACTTTCTTACTAGTCTCCTTTTATTTATGCAACTATTCAGCTTAAAACACACACACTTTTCTTCACTGAACTATTTCAGCTGTGGCCCACAAACTCCTGGAGCCCTGATAACCATGTCTAGGAGGCTTCTTAGAAAAAGCAGCTCAGCAGCAGCAGGCTTGATTTCACTGCATTGGTTCTGCAGCAACATTTAGGAAGCATTAAAATACCTGTATAGTTAAAAAATAATAATACCATAAAGTATACAACAATTGGATAGAAGTTATTTTTTACTTTTTAATACAGATCAGGAAAACAATTACACAGAAGTCTCAAAACACTTTGAAAGAATGTTAAAAACCCAGAAGCAAAGCCAACAGCGTGTTGTGACTCTACACTTTCGTGTACTCTTTCCAGGGTACATTAGTTGCTCCTTGGGAATATACCACACCATCTTCATTGGTAAATAAACTGATTATGATACCTTGGGTTTAAGATCATCTAAACACAGTCCGCTGCTGACAAGCATTGTCCCACTCCTCCACTACGCAGGGTGTCAGCTCTTTTGCCTCTACAACTGCAGGTGGGATTGACTGAGAACTCTTGCAATTAGTTTCCAGTTGAATCAGCTTAAACTGAAGAATCAGCACCACAAACTCCTTTACAACTTTGTTCTTGTTGCAGTTTGTGCATTCTTTTAATTGTGTTATTACTTCTGTGTATGCATGCCATTACAAAACAGTTAAAAGTGACAAGAAAAACCTAAGAACAAGAAGTAGCTGTCAGTTTTGTTTACAACAGACTGTAAAGTACTGTTTAGCTGGCATGACTTATCAAGAAAAGCTACAGAAGTAATTATTAGAGCTGATCAGTACCCTGTTCTTTAAAAAGTTGGTTTTTGTAATTACAAGATACTGGAAAAAAGTAACCACTGCCACTTCACTATTCCTCACACTTGACTTATTGTTGTCTCAAAGTCATAACTAAAATAAATTCATCTTAAACACCAGTAGACTTCCTAATATTAAAACACAGTTTTAAGACAAAAGTAAATGTTACAAATACATTTTACTGATACTTACATCACAATACAATCAGCAGTCACTACTAAAGTACAGTATTTTCACAGGCCAGACAGATGCAGTTGGGACACTAAGTTTCCATACACTGCATCAGCTTTAAAAAAATGTATTTAATCTAGTTATGAGACTATTAAAAGTGAAAAATACCACAGGAAGTAAGTTCAGCCTTTTTAAGTGTACGTAAGTAAACTGGATGACTAAAAACTCTTTTGCAGGTTTAGTGACCTTTCTGGGGTTCAGGGATGAACACCTTTAAAAAAGGTTATTTTAGACAGGGCCTGCAAGTCTTCCAAACAGGCTTAATCTCCCAACAAACTCTGAATCTTTATTACACAGGAAAAAAGCCTACAGAAAGCACATCACTGCATCAGAGCTGGTATTCTAGATTCTGAAATTCTGTAAATGAATTTACATTTTACAAGCAAATACATCTATGTGATTCGGAAGTACAGTAGCAAGATAAAAAGATTCATTTGATAAGCAGAACGTCATTCTCAGCTGATGAACTAGTCTGCTGTTTGCCACATAATTTCTCTATTTCAGGCCAGCACAATAAAATACCACTTATTTCCATTGCAAATACTGTTTTTCACTTGTTGAAACTTCTCTATTCAAAGGAAAGTGACAAAAGGATGTTGAGGTCAGTAGAAGACACATCCTAAAATACAGTTAACAAAGCACTGTCTGTCTCCTCTTTTCCCTCTAAAAGAAAAATTGCATTACTCCTGTCTTGAATTTTAACATCCCAACACAGCTCAGGATAAAATGCATCTATTAGGCATTAATTTGTGTTCAGAAAAGGTGTGAGTGTACAGTGCAGATAAGTTGTTTACCGCTACGCCCAGCAACACACAATACGCTTAACAGTGTGCTTTACTTCCAAGCATACTTAAGATCATGCAAAATAAAGGATAATTTTTCACAGTATAGAACTATAACTACACCTGCACTTACAAAATAACTTACACACAAAACGCATCTTTGATTATATTCCAACAGCTTTTACGCACAGCGCATCACCTTAACACTGAATGTTTGCCCTCCAAATCAACAGGGAAGCCTGAAAATAACCTCTGTAAGTTTCATAGCAGATCACCTGATGCATCACTCAGCGATTTTAACGGGCCAAACTTAAAACCACTGCTCAGAGCGTGTTTGTAAACAACTGCAGAAACAAAACAAAAAAGGGAAAATAAGCACTGGCAGCACAGTTCGCCTCTGAGTACAAACGCACTCACGCAACCTGCGCCCACAGAACAGGAAACCGAGTTTACCCGCTTGTTCCTAGAAAAACAGCTCAGCGCGCGGCGGGACGAAGCACCGCCGCGACCGGCGCTCGCTCAGGAAACCAGGCGCGCCGGAGCAACGCCGCTCCCGGCGGGGGCAGCGCCAGCCTCCGGCCGACGGCTCCTGCCGCCCGGGAGAGCTGCTGCGGGCGGGCGACAGGCTGCCAGCCCCCAGTCGCGTCCCCCCGCCCTGCGCTGCCGGCCCAGCCACGGCCCGCAGCCCCGCGGCGCCTTCCCCCCTCCCGCCCGGCCGGGCGGCGCCGCTCCCCCGAGCCCCCGGCGACCCAACCCACGGGCCGGGGCGCGAGCCCCTCCAACCGCCACCTGCGACCGGCGCCGCGCGCGACCGGTCGTAGGGGGCTCTGCATCCCCCTCCCCCCACCGGGCAGCTGGAGAGAGCCGGTCAAGGCCTCGGCCGAAGGGGGTGCTGCGGCCGCACGCTCGGCACCGCTCCCGGAGCTGGCCGGGCACGGCTACCTACCGGTTCCGCGGAGCGGCCGGAGCTGCTGCGGGTGGCCTGAGGGCGGCCGGATGAGCCGTGCGACAGGGAAGAGACGCGGCGTCCAGCCGGCGGCGATCTGGGCGCTGCTCGCTGACCCTGCCCGGGGAGCTCCGTGAGCGGGCCAGCCGGGGAGGGCACACCCGCAGCGGTGCTCCGAGCCAGAGGGGAAGCGGGGCACGGAGCGGCCGCCCCGCCCCGCAGCGGCAGCAGCCCCGGGCGGGCAGTCCGCGCCTCCGCCCAGATGCCGAGGGAGCGCGCAGGTGGGCGGGGCCTTCACAACTGCGGGGAGAGGAAGAGCGCCCACCTCGCGGCGATCGGCGCCGTTTGGCCCCCGCACGACAAATTGACAGGCCCCGCCGGCCACTCCGGAGACGAGAAGCGAAGGCCAGGCCAAGCGAGGGGGCGGGGCTCGCTGGTGGGCAGAGAAGGTAGCCAATGAGAGGAGGGGCTGGGCGTGGCAGCGTGGGGGGCGGGGTTGAGCCGCCGCGCGAGGCGCTGGTTAGGTTCCCGCTCAGGCGCCCGTTGGCGCTGAGGGGTGAATAAACGGTCAGCCCAGGTCGGGCGGGGTCGGGCAGCGGCGGGCAGCGGCGCCCGAAGGGGTTCCCGGGGCGGGCACGGCGGCTGGATGTGCGTTGGGCACTGGGACGCGCCTGACCGCCGGTGTCCGGCCGCGCCAGCCCCGCTGCTTCCCCTCAAAACTTGGAGATCCGGCTCAAAAGAGGCGGCGGCGGGCTGCTGGCGGCGCGCGGTGAGCCCCTGCCCGCAGCCGCTCACTCCCTCGGCCGCAGTCCCGGTGAGTTGATGCGCTTTGCCGCTGTCCCTAGCAGGGGCAAAAGGTAGCTGCCTAAATAGGGAAGGGCTGCCTTGCAGAGATTGCCGTGTGCCCGGGCGCGGCTCTCAAATCGCAGCCGCGGCGCGCCTGGAAATTCAGCTCCCCTTAACCCTCTGCTGGACGGCAGTCCCCAGGAACGCCAATATCCTTCGACGCCGGACTGCTCACATGTGGCAGTTTCTCAGAAATGCTATTGCCCGTCTTGCGGTCCTCGCATTTGATAGGGATAACACTACTTGTTTCGCCCTGTAGTTACAGGTGGGTGAGGTTACTCGTGCGTTCCCTGCGTATCCGTGCAGGAATCGGGGAAGTAAGAACCCCACTCCTGCTCGGTGGCTGCAAGAACTACCATGTAAATGGCAAAAAATAGTCTTACAACTGCTATATAATCAACTTTATGACAACTGTTTTGCATATAGAGTTTCCTCTCTGTAAAAGATGGTTTCATCAAAGAAAACTGAGTATATACATATATTTGTTCCAATTAGTATTGCAGAGCCCTGCCTGTCAGATACTTAAGCATGCCACTCTTAAAAGCAGTGGAGCAGAGACAAAAACAAGTGTTGCATTACTGTGATTTCAGATTTCTTGTGTAGAATCTGACCCCAAATTTTCTATCAATTTTAATCAGAAATGGACACATTCTCACTAATGCTAATATTGCCTTTCCCAACCTTTTCTGAACAGGCTGTTGTAACCTAAAAAGTGGAGACTTACTTTTTATGTAAAAGCCGTTGGGTATTTTTCCAGTTATGATTTCAAACTTACTAAAAATGCAATTCATTGGCCTTTAGTTCAACCCAACAGATTACTTAATAACCTGTAATTCTAGGATTTAGGTGAAGAACATAAGGCAAAAGTGAAAGATGTCTTCCACATCACAAAATTTTAAACAAAAAGTGCATCTGTTTGGTGTGGTTAGAATTATAGGTAGGTTACAGTGGTGATGAAAGTGTGTAATTGCTAAATGTAAAAAGTGTTTCTACTCTTAATCATTAAGAACAACACAGACATACATGCCGTATGTCAAATACTTAAAATAGGAAAGGAATGCTGGGGCTTCAACTTTATAAGGTTGATGTGGTCTAACCGCAGCCACCAACTAAGCTCCACACAGCTGCGCATTCACACCCCTGCCAGTGGGATGGGGGAGAGAATCAGAAGAGTAAAAGCAAGAAAACTTGTGGGTTGAGGTAAAGACAGTTTAATAGGTAAAGCAAAAGCCACACACACAAGCAAAGCAAAACAAGGAATTCATTCACCACTTCCCATCAGCTGGCAGGTATTCAGCCATCCTCAGAAAAGCCGAGTTCTATCATGCCTAATGGATACTTGGGAAGAGCAATGCGCTAACGCCAAACATCATCTCCCCTTTTCTTCTTGTTTCCCTAGATTTATATGCTGAGCATGACATTATATGGTGTGGAATATCCCTTTGGTCAGTTGGCATCAACTTTCCTGATTGTGTTCCTTCCCAGCTTCTTGTGCACCACCAGCCCACTTGCTGGTGGGATCGTATGAGAAGCAGAAAAGACCTTGACTCTCTATAGGCGCTGCTCAGCAGTAACTAAAACATCCCTGAGTTATCAACACTGGTTTCAGCACAAATCCAAAAAGTTGCCTCATATTAGCTACTATGAAGAAAATTAACTATCCCAGCCCAAACCAGCACAAATGTGATGTACCTTGTAATGGTGCTGTTCAAAGTGAAGGAAAAAGCACTTCCAGTGTTTAATCCTAGCCTGAGTGTTACTGCCTTCACAGAAGACTTTGAAAATTCCTGCACACATAGCAAAATAACAGAGCTTGCCAGATACCATGCCTCTTAACTGCCCAAATATTTTGTTCTTCAAAAGTATCATAAAGTTGACAAGATATTTCATTCCCTGTAAAATTTCAACTTTCATTTTAATATTCATCATTTTGCACTGAGATTTCAACAGCTGTTTCCAGAAGCATATACAATTTCATTTATTCAGTGGTTTTCTGATGAACTTACTCCTTCGTGCCATATTAAAATATTTAATTACTAGACAGTAGTAAATTAAGAACTTGCACTACAATACCCCAAAGGCCTAACTTCTGGCTTTTAAGTATTACAGTTCAGATTTCCCTTAACAACTTCACAGCTCCTCCAGTTTGTTAAGATCTTTGTTCTTCTCATGCATGTGGAAGAGATAATCATATGATCCCTCCTTCCATCCAGTGTTTTAAACTCTTATTTGGTTCTAAGTATTTGTCTTCTTTGCACCATCATATGACTTGAACCATTCCAACTCATTCAGAATAATTGCTCTCACTGTGTTATCTGTCACTGTCCTTTCAAACTTCTGCTGTTCAGGATCCTGTAACTTAATCCACCTACCTAAGAAGATCTCAACACCTAAAAATAGAGCTACACAGGCAGTAATACAAGCTGCTGCAGTAAATTAATTCTTTCTTGCCCATCATCCAAATTCTGTTTGACTAACCTTTAGCTTAAGGTTTTTTATTCTAGACTAAGAGTTCGCAGTGTGTGATACAAAAATCACTGCAACATCGTAAACCACAGAGTCATGAGCCAGCACTTGGCCAGCTTTTAGCCCTATGTGGAAAGGCAGTGGAGGGAATCTGTTCCTGGCTGCTGTAAATGTGTGCCTACAAACAAGAGAAAACAAACAACACAAGGTACTTGTCATTTGTTCTAAAGTTCATGCAGTTTGGCAGCAGCACTGTTTGCGAAGGAGAAAGCTTCACCTGGCTCAACTTAGCAGTATGCATTGCAGATTGAGGTTGAGGTACACTTGTAGGTGCCAAAATTTTAGGACCACAAGGTGCCTTCTGTAGTCCTTTTCTGAACGTAGAGAGCACAGCAAGGAACCCGGGCTTGTTAACACCATGTGAGAGAAGGGTGGGGCTTGCTTTCTGCCACGCACAACTGGGGCCCAGCAAAGCAGCACGAACTCATGCGATTGCTGGTGTAGTGCTGTCATTGCTAATGATGGTAGTAAAAGGCACGCACAGTTGGATACATCATCCTTATACATCACACAACATTAAGCAGCTGGCAGAATGTCATTACTTTAAATATAAGAGCAAAACCAGTCTTCAGCTGTTTATGTCTTCTGACTCACACACGAATGTTACACTACTTTCTCTGCATAATCCCGAAGTTGTTGGTTGAGTTGATTTCTCAACAGTTTGCTGTTCTCAATTTTCCTTCAGGAGAACTTCCAGAAGAACCTGTGGGAGTACTCTTACATGAGGAAGAGAGGTGAAAACTTGCTGTGCTCAGACTGATCCCTTCCATACTAATGGACAGCAATGAGTTTTTAAAAGCTGGTGGAAATCAGAGTTGCACAAAAAAAGCAGAAACAGAACATACAGAGCTTCACTGGTGCTGTGCCTCAACTACATCAAAATCTATTTCATTACAATTGGGGAATTAGCCAATTAAATTGTATAATGAAAACATTATGAGTCATGTCAAGTGAAAATACTGAGAAGGCCACAGGCCGGAGAACCACATGATGAGGTACAGAAACACAGGCAATTTAGCAAAACGCTAGAATTCTCAAATTTGAGATAGTGGTAAGTGATCTGACTGTTGCTCTAAAGCTGCCTCATGTAGAGAGAGGATTTTATTTGTTTTAAGCATTTAATCATGGACCCACTTCAATGAATGGTAATCATTTTGTCATCTACCCAAGAGGCTGAACAGAAGCTACCCGTTTTTTCATTCAGGTAAAAGTGATAGTCAAAGATCAAAGTTAGGGAAAAGAAAAATGGATAGAAAGATTTCTGCAAACTTTTGAGTCATTTGAAAAGGTTTTCTGCCTAAAGCTAAGCTTCCCAGTAAATGTTGAAAATAAACTTGATCCTTGTGTTCGAATACTTAGAAATAGATTTATTGATCTTATTGTAAAGCTGTTTCTTTATTTTCACTCTGTAATTTGAAGTGTAATTAATGTAACGCTAATACAGACTTTTTAAAATAGAGCTTTCTTTTGTTCATATAAAGGGGGTTTTCTTGGGTAACTTTTTTTTCAGTAGCATAAAATTCCTTATATTCTCTTAACCCCATTTTCTGTTTTCAATGTATTTTAGATATCACTTCATAACTCTGCAAATTGAATTTTAAAAAAGTAGAAGAAATACTGCTATGATGTAAATATTTTCAATATTTTTCAGACACTGCATCTTTGTGTTTATTTTCCTCTCTTAATGTAACAGAGAGTACAAATAAACTATTTATGTTTCAAGCTGTTCCACAATATTTCCACTTCCTTTCATAATAGCGATTACTCAAGTTCCAGGGTTTTTAAAATGCTGCATTTGCTAATATATCACAAACTGCACTATAAATTGTACTTAGTTTTTATGCCAGCTGCTAAATGATTCACGATCTGTCTTCACCAGTATTTATAGTTCTTCCTAATCCTTTCCTTTGAAGAGGAGGAATGAACAGTCCTTTGCCTGAATCTCTTACCCCCAGTACTCTGCCTTCAAATCCTGTTCTCTAGTTTATGAACTATTTGAATTCTACCTTAGAAAATCAATAATGAATTAGTAAGAAAGCAGTAATTGTTAACACACAAAGAGTACTAACAAGGCAACTCTTCTGCAATGCAGAATTTTTATTTCCAACCATTGTTCTAACTGCTGTTACTCAGTAACTGAATTACCCACTCTGCCCCCTAATCATTTCCAGAATAGGTTATGTGAACAACAAAGCAAGGAAAGGAGGGTTTATTAGAAGCAGCTGGTAAAAATGCAGAATAAACTTTTTTTCTGTAGACACTTCTTCCTCCTTCTCATCATCTTTTTGAGCTATTGCTCTTTCCCACATGTCAGATGATGGCCTTCAGTGTTTTCCAGAGGAAATCCCACCACTGTCTGCATTCTCTCTGTTTCCCATGAAACAATCTTGGCCTGAGAGATGAGACAAAATGTTTCATAATAGCACCAAGTTAATTTGTGTGCTATTGTATTGAGTATGGTCAAAGGTCGTCAATACAGTAGGAGATCGTTTCAATGGGAAGTATATGGGGGAGCAGAACTATACTCAAATGAGGGGTCACTGCTGTATCACTGCAGCTTTTTCCCAAAGCCGATTATTTTTCTTTCAATTTCATGTAACATTATCAAGAATATTCTGTTACTTATTAGGAGATCACATATTCTGTAATCTCTGAACCAGATTTCATTCCTTGCACATATTAAGAACTCCCTCTGTTTCAGCACAAAAGCCTCCTGTGCACCACCTTTACTTAGGAATCTTTTGGAGTCTGTATCTGCCATTAATTCTGTGTATACACTAGTTTTGACAAGCAAAATAACAAGGGTACCTTATGTCCTTTACCCTTACACACCAGAAGTCATGCCATTTGTGTTGCCTATTTACATTCAAGGAGTCATTCTGCAGCCTTGTTCTACAGAGTGAACATTTCTATGTTGGCCTTTCTATAAAACCAGTTGTTTCATTAATGGAAAATGATGAATGTGCTTGAGTCTGTCACTCTACTGAACAAGAAAAACAGATTCTACAGGTTTTCTATTTTCCTTTTTTTGACTTTTTAGTTGTCCACGCAATCAACAGCATTCTTCCCATTGATATTAAAAACTTTTCCAAAATTGAGGAATTGATCAGATACAGAGCTATGTGGCATATTTGTGGCTGTGCTACCTAGACCAACTCGGTTTTGTATAGTAGAAGCTAGAGAATTCATGGGAGATTTGTATCCCATTATACTAGCTCTTATGAAAATGGATGGGAATGCATATTTCTCATTAAAATGTCTAAGAGAATAAATCATATCCACCATCACCTAAGTCTTGCTTTCCTGTTGGAAATAACTAGTTTCACAGTAGTAAAATTAATACTCAGGTTTGTATTACTTTTGTTTGATTTTCCACATATACATATTACACTGGATTGATCACTCTGTTTTATGTTTTCTCTGAAGGTTGAGATCAATGAACTATATTTCACAGACAGGAAATCAAGGCAGAACCTGGACCTAAAAAATAACTTTGCTGCTAACTTGCATTCAAAAAGATTCTTTTGGCTTTATTTATGTTTCTACCTATGCTATTGATATCTTTAGAGTTTCTTCCACTAGTTATGAATTGGATAGCTTTGAACTTTTAATTTTATTTAAGTATTAACCCTAAAGAAGGCTTACATATCTTCTCAAGATATAAGTACTGAATTTCTGGAAACTGGATTCACATGAATTGGGAAAACAAAATAAGATTTCCTGCTTCATCCAGAAATAGAAACCATTTATACCATCAGGTGGAACATAAGGGATGAAGTACTAATTGTTTGGCCTTCTTAACATCATTGCCTTTTCATTAATTCAATAAAAGTCTGTTTTTAAGGGCTCTTCATGGGCCCTGTATTACTGCTATTATACAATTTTCTCCTGAAACTCACTAATGATGTGCTGAAAACATCATTATTTCCACAGTACTTGTGTTCTTTATTCATGAAAAGTAATAAGTATAGTCAGTAAAATGCTAAGCTCAGGGGATGATGATTACTATGACAAGATCAAGGGCATTTCAATGAATTTCTTTTCTGTGAAAATCCTTGCATTTGTAATCTAATAATTCTGGCAGCCTCTATATGAAAAAAAAATTGATTGTGTGGGAAAGGTAAATACAATATGAGCTTTGTTTTACAAATAGGTTACTATACAGAAATTATCAAGCATTCTATTATTTTTTTTTCCAGGTGGCATTCCAGGAATTTAGGTATTGCTTTGTATTGCTTTAATCAATTAAATTGAAGAGAGAATTTTTTGTCAATCCAAAATTGCATAAGCAAATTCCTAGTTCTAATCACATTTTATCCTTAGTTATATTCTGTCTCTAAAGATTGCAAAGGTAAAATATATCCTGATTTATATTCCTGTATGAGCAAATGAGGTACTAGAATATAACTACCTTGAAGCAGCCAGTGGATCCCTAAATTGACTAGCTCATGTATTTCTTAATTTCCCCTCCTTTGCTTTCTGAAGACAAAGGTGTATTACTGCCCAGAGGTATCATCACACATTTCCCATTTTCATCTGGAATAAAAAAAGTTCACTTTTACAGAACTTCCCCATTCTGCTAGGAAAATTACTTTGATAGGATACATTGCAACTGCTTTGCATTCGTAGCAATCCCATCTGAAAAAACATTAAGAAAAAGGTAGCACCAGACTGACTTAGAGACATGCTGAGGGATTTCCAATGGAACCAGCAAGACTGGAAGCCTGCAGCATTTCTGGAAAGAGGCCCTTGGCCTTTACAGGAGAACAAACACAACCAGCATTCCACAGGTACCTCACTATTTTTTCAAAGACATGAACGATCAATACCCAGGGATTAGTAAGAACATAGCAATCACATATGAGACTGTTTCCATGTACTTTCTTAGTCTCTGATCACTTTCAGGTCAGGGAATTCCTTTGCTTTTTCTGTTTAGTAACCCTCAACAGATTTACAATACTAGTCCAGGCTCCAACGTCAAGTTCTTCTACTGACAACATCCTATAGTGAGGAGATTCACAGAAAACTTAGCTGCTGTCTGAAGAATTTTGTTTGGTTTGAACTTGGCTCCTCCTGGCTTTGGCTTTTTTCTTAGAAGTACTGCTGAATTTTTGCTGCCAGTGAATTTGCAATCTCTACCATAACCCTTACTAAACTGTGCCTCCTGGCCCTCCCCCCCCCCACCCCACCCCCCCACCCCCCAACTGAAATATCCTACTTTATTCAGTTCTTCCTTGTAAAGAAGTTGTTCCATGCTTTGATCATCCTTGTTACCCTTGTCTGAATCTTTTCTAGTTCCAATACATCTTTTCTGAGATAAGGGGATCAGAACAATTCCCCTGTTTTATTTCTTACATCCGATTTTCTTTTTTGGCCTCCATAGAGCATTAAACCGAAGTTTTGCACAGATGTTTCATAAACTAAGTTCCAGTTGCTGCATAGTTCTGACTAGCCCACCATATTATATGTGAAGCTAGGGGGTTTTTCCCCATGTCCATCTCTTTACATTCATCTATCTTGAAGTTCATCTAGCATTTCAACTGCTGTGTGATTTGGTCTTATAAGGGGCAGTGTTGTCCAAGAAGTTTTATCATTTGATCATTTAAAACATCAGTTGATACACATTTCTAAGATACATGTAAAACATAGATTAAGCTTGGGTTTGCAGTTAACTTTTGTTTTGAAAAAGTGAAGTGGCATTATAAGATTAAAAAGTGAATGACAAGACATTTATCTTAAGAATACTGGAAATTCCTTCATGTTAAGTTCAGTACAGGAAGCCAATGTTCTGACCAACCAAGATTTGTCTCTGTGCATCCAACTCAAAAAAATCACTCTTTTCAAAGAGTGAGCATTTTACTGTTTTCAAAACTCTGCATTGAAGTTAATTTTTCTCCATTCAACATAGCTGTAAGTCCATACCTTTGTTTTTCCATGTGGCAAAAGAATACCCAGTGCAGTTTTAGGTAGAATCCACATTGCATAACGGCATTTAATCCCAGTTACACTACATGCTTTAAGTTGTAAACAAGAATATGTATATCTACTTCATGGACAGCAGAACATAGAAGCTATCTAGCAGGATGTGGCTTTCTAAGGTTTTTGAAGTTCTCGAGGAATAATGAAAATAAGTGTTAGGAAAAAGAAAATACAGGAAATATTTTCTGCTGGAAAGAGAAAGAAAGGAAGGAAATGCTTTAAGGGGCCTGTACAAATATACTTTTGTTGTGAGAAAAGCATGGCTCATCTGTTCTTAGTATAGTTAATAAAAACTCTGACAGTATGAAATATATTCTACTTCTTTCCCCCAGAATCAGAAATCCCAGAAGGAGAAAAAAAAAAAACAAACCTGCAAGGATTTGAGTTACCAAGGCATTGATGAAGTTCACAAAATCTAAACAAGGAATTACATGAACAACCACACAAGCTAGACTGAATACTGTACACTCCTGAACTAAACATAGTGATCTATCCTTATGTCTGAACAATCCGTCCAGATTCAGAAGAAAGGTAATGAAGAAAAAGGCTTGGATTCTATCAGAACATATCTGTAGCTGAAAACAGATGTCAAAGGAAAAAGAGTGGAATGACTTTAAAGGACCACCACAATCCTGGAAAAGGTGTTCAGAGATAATATCTTCTATTTTAATATTTTCTAATCTTTCTAGTATGCATGTGTGTGGTTCTCTCCTGGGGTGTGACATCCTCCAAGTTTTATGATCTGATCCAATCTACACCTATTTATTCCTAACATAAATCCTGCAGAAATAGTTTCACAATTTTCCTTCCAGTTGTAGTTTTAGTAATATTTTAAATTACCTGTCAATAATACTGTATTTTTGAGCAATATCAATTAGAATGTGCTGAGTTATCTTTCCACTGTGATTTGTCTGCTGCTGTTTCTATTACACTAATTTCATGGACTAGAGTCTTGTAGAGGTATAATTTGGAATCTGTATAAAATTTATTATGCTTTCCTATCAAGTCATAGACTGTAGCACTGCTTGTGGTCTATGCTACATTGTATATCAATAAATGTATACTTTACATTCATACTGATAGCTTTATTTCTGCTATTATTATTCAAATTATATAAACTTCCATATACCCCACGCAAATTCTATTTCCACAGAGTGAATTCTCAAGTATTTCACTAGTTATGTGCCTCTTGTTTATTCCTCTGGCAAAGCTAACATAATTGGAACCATAAGAATTTGTAGAAAACATGAAAGCTTTTCCTATTCTTGCTATTCACTTAATATGCTATCCACTCTCAGACAGCCCACTGTAAAAATTTTTATAGCAACTCTTAATAGACTACCTTCTCAGTCATTTAGATAATTGTGACAAAGCCAAAAACCAAAACCAAAACCAGCTAAGCAATTACAGCAAGGGGAAATATTTTTTGTGTCCACACATAATATTGCAAAAATTAAATAGTGTTGCTTATCCAATGTATTTTCAACATTCAGCCAAAGGATAAAAGAACTGAACGTTCTTTTATTCTCCATCTGAACAGTACTCTATTCAAAGGAATCATTCCCTCCCCTGAGCTTTGTAGCCTTTTAGGAAAAATATACCAGTTTATACCAAAGTTTATCCAACTTTGTCTAACAATGCTTTTTCACTTCTGATAAATCTGTTCTTTATTTTTGTGACCTATACTCATGTAATTTCTTGAAATCATAAACTAATCAGATCTTGAAATTATAAATTTTAAATTCTCAGATATATTGTATGTATCTGACAAGTAGACACAGTTAAATTAAAAAAAATGCTCTAAGAGGCCCATGAATATAATTTTCAGCTTCCTGTTTCAAGACCTACTTTAATTCAAGCTGATGCTTGTCTAATCTTTTCCTAAAAGATTTCCAATAGCCATGTAATTGGGAATACAGGCCAAAAGTCACTCTTGTCTTTAGTACTATGTCAATCTATAAATTATATACTACTGGAAAAACAGGGAAGAAAAATCTTCATTTTCTTTATGGGGATATTTGTATCATTACATCCTTCCGAGCTCTATCAGAAAAGGATAGACCTATAAATTTAGAAAAAGTCTATAATCAATTGTTGCAGCTGAACTTCTATAGTAAAAAACAGGAAGATGGAGCTGAGTAAGTTAATACTGAAGCAGCTTGATCTGAAAGAAATTCATTACCATCCTAATCTAAAAACGTTTGAAGTCAATGGAAAAACTGTTGAAACACGAAATGCTATCAAACATTGGAGTGTATGGAAAGGTAATTAATTTATTAGAGTAATTTTATATTTAGATGTAAGCACCCAGAAGATAGAGGCCTCATTACAAATACACATACAATCAAAAATGTTCTAAACCAGTAAATAGTAGAAGCATACAGGTAAGTATAAGATCACCAATCCAGGAACAAAAGGAAAAGAAAAGAAAAAGTGCTGCCAATCAACTTCTTTTTACTTCTGCACAGCATTACATTAAAAAATAAACAGTGTGTGTAGGGTTAACCTCCAGGAAAGTTATGAAAAAATAATTATGCTCACTCACTTCTCAGGTAATAATGTTTACCTTTCTTGAATTTGGCCCACCACTTGAAAATTAGTTATTTTTATTAATGTGAAATTCTTTTTCTCCAGGAATATAGGTGATTATTTTGTTGTCTCATGGAATGAAAATGTGAAATGGTCATCAGGTATCATTTCCTCTCTCAGTATATCAGGTTTTGAGATATGAAGGACATACTTTGCTCTACCATGTAGAATGACTGTGAGCCAATTGTACAATTATATGCATTCTTGCTATTGAGAAGAAGTCACGCAAAAGACTTAAGACCTGAACACTCCCAAGCATATGAATAGCTTTTCTTCCACATGAATTATCCTGTTGACTTCACTAGGACTGCTTCCATTTCTCAGTCTTGGCAGGATGAGGACTATTATTTTTATGATGTAAAAAAATTGCTTAATAAAATGAAGGCAGAAATTTCTTAGTGTTAAGAAATCACAAAAACTTGTCAAATTATCCCCAGAACACAATACAGTGAAAACCACTGTATTTAAATATGCAGGTAGTAAAATGAAACATTTTTAAATAACTGCTTTTTCAGTTTTAGCATCAGCTCATAGGTCAACATTCTTCAGTGTATCTTTCGTTGCCAAAGGATGGTTCTCACTAACATGCTTCAGCCTTTGATTCTGAGGTATTCATGTGATCTTGTGTAATGCCTCGGGGTGGAGTCTACCATCCATCAGTGCCAATGGGAATTGTGCCCTTGACTTCAGTCCCAGAAATTCCTATTCAGAATCCTGGTTACAAGCAAGTAAAAGGCAAAATATTCTATTCAAGGAATTCATCCTTAATGTCAGGTTGATTCATGTTTTAAAACAGATAAAGCAAAAATACATTGTGCTGATACTCCATAATGCTTCATGCTTTTCTTGATGGTACACAGCACCAGTAAGGCAGTTTTCATTATATTATTTCTATTAATAAACTAGGCAAAACCCCCAAATAAATCTACAAAATTCCTGATTTTGAAAAAAATGTTACTAGTATCATTTCAGTATTTTCAATGGATTGCTGTAAATATAAACCTGCAGGTTAATTTAAGAAGGACCAGAAAAGAGATCTGTTTCTATGATTTAAGTTTCCTATTTCAGCAACATGAATAAAGTTTTCAATTGCTTTAGAACATGCATTCAGAGGTTTTTTTAATTTATACTGTTATATTGTTCATTTATCATTTTACCATTAAAATCGTAACCAAGAAAGGGAGAAGTACAAGAACATTGTAGAAATACTTTGTGAATTAGCAACCAATGGAAGCTTCTGGAATTCAAAATAAATATATTAACTTCTTACACAAATACTTTTTTTCAGTCACTGAAGCTTTATTGATTTTCTGCAGATAGATTTTTGGGGCTTGGAAATATTAACATACAGCAGAAAGGATTAACGTGCAAGTTCATACAGTATGTTTATTCACTCCAGAGGTGGAATGATATAAAGTCATCTTCTTACAAATCTGTACATTACAAAAAATTTATGTCTTGGGAGCAGCGTCCTTTACAATCTAGTTATTCTGGTTGCATTCCAGTATAATCTTAATTGATTCATTCAAATTTTTTCAAGGTTATTTAGAGGATGCAAAATCAAAAATACCAGCATTGCTAAATTTTGTTTATCTGGAACTGTAAGTGAATATTATTGATTTTTACACGTTACTTTTAAAACCTAATAGCGTTTAGATTGAAGGCAGTGGCAAAACTAAAATCCCTTATGTCAGTAGTGTACTAAAGAGGTAGGAAAAAAAGTAAAATGTTCCGAAATAAATTATATCTTGTTTAGTCTTTGGACACTGCCCAATTTAAGCCAAGGATTTAAGACTTCAAAATGTTTCTCTGATACTTCTATGAAAGCAACAGCAGAAGGGAAGAATCCAGGTGAAATCACTTTAAAAGCATTATAATGCACTAGCAACACAAAGATTTTAGGTTTTAAAGTATAAATTTTTTGGAGTGGGAAAAATGTGCAACATGCAGGATATTCAGTAATGCAATGTTCTGTAATAACATTAAATTAAACGCTATCATTTGTATTAAGTTGTCTTCAACACTTATCCTAGGCTTACAGTTAAGTAAGGATTCTTGACAGAAGAGTGCTATGTCTGACAGACAGTTGATAATTGATTTACCTTGGTAGTGAAGAAGAGAGCAAGAGACATTTTTTTCCTTTAATTTATGTCAACATTTTGTACAAAGGAACCTTGATTTTCTCCAAAATACTCCACCCTCATGAAAAATCAAAGGGGATTTTTTTTAACAAGATTAGTTCTTTTTGTTAATCACTTTCAATATGGGTAACACCTCTGGCACTGTCAGGCTGGTGAACTTTCCAGTGGCATAAAAGCAACATATGCTTCCATCCAGTGTACAAGCTAATTTTCAGCCAGCTTTGGAAAACTGGTAAAAAGCTGATCATGCAATGCAGCAAATAATTTAGCCTTTTCTGCATTTCATTTTGCACAAGGCACAAAATTTCAAAAGTGATTTAGCTTGTTGAAAAGACAGACAGTTTTTCATTGCTGTATATTCTGTTGCACTTCCACTTTTCTGTTGACACCAATATTTTAAGGAGTCCTTGAGAGATGTCAGAGTGCACAACTGAGTCAAGCTTCTGGTTTCTGTGTCCTTATAGACTGGCTTCACCAAACACAAATGTGTTGAGCTCCAAAGGCCAGGTGAGGCAAAAAATCAATTTTCCTCCTTGGGTATCTCACAGTAAATTTCACTTCACATCCCTCAACAGAGTGAAAGCCTTTGATTCTGCCTTGCTGGTGAAGATATGCAAAACTTGTGGATGGCAGTGAAATTCATATGTACATAAGGGATTTATATCTTTGGAGCACTAGAAATAGAAAAAAAGTAATGGATGAGCTAGAAAAAAATGGTTTTTTTCAGCTGAGTTTCTGTTGTAATGCTAAGAACCCATGTAGTACACAGCCTCCAGTGGCCCACATAGAACTGTTTTCAGCCTCAGGCAGGATCACATTGCCAGATCTTTTTAAACATGTTGGAAATATGCAAGATGATATATTAATGTTTATTCATTATGTGGTATTCTCACCCCTCTGAATCAGTTATAACTAGTGCTATAATGCAACACTTAATATGGTTGATAGCATAAAAGTTTTTGGATATTACGTTGTGTCATGTTAGAATAACATATAAAATAAAATTAAGCCCATTAATACTCACGAATAGTATTTCGGCACCTTCCATAAAATCTGTAGAGCTAATAGGGAATTTCTAGCAAAATGTTACTTTGATAAAAATCAAAAATTATTTTCCAGACATCTATGAAAAATATCTTTGCTTAAATAAATATGAAAAAAATAGTTATACTACTTATCTCATTTGCATTGCTTATTACACCATTTGCATTGCAAACTTTATGGCTAACTAAAATTCCCTCTGCAGTGCTAATCACGAAGGTATTCATTTCACATCACAAACTGTTTTGTAATGTTCATGCATGTTGTTGAATTGCTTCTTGTTTTCACAATGCATCCAGTAGTATAACACTTGGTGAAAGTCCCTGAATGCAAATTATGTGTTACATTGTAATGTACTGCCAAATACGATAATTTATGTAAGGCCTATTGAAAAAGACTTATCATACACACAAACCATATACTGTACTTTTAAGCACAGGTCTGTCTTCATTTCCAGTCTCAGAGACCTGAAGAGAGCCAACGCTTTCTAGCTTTATGCTATCTGCAACAAATAAAAGACTAACAACAGAAGTCATAGCTGCTTTAGAAGATCTATTTCTTGAAAACTAATTGGCAATGTTTTACCAGTTTTCCCTTGAAATCATAGCTGTTTTTCCAAAAATAGTGATTTCATTAAACCTGAACTGTTGTTTTATCATTAAATGTCCAGGAAAATTTAATAACTGATACTTAAAAAACTTAATGCAGTCATAGCTCATGAATATTTTAAAAATGCAGAATGGCTTTTAGATCTGCGTAAAATAACTATGGGACAGTCTCATTCTCAGATGTAGAATACATTTGGCCTGGAACAATTCCTACAAATTTAACTAAAGTTGGACCAGAATTTTAGACACCTTCTTTTAAGATTACTGAGAACAGATCCTTCCAGCAGTATCACAGATGTAGTGTAAGACAGCCTGATACAAAATATGAGAATGAGAAATCCAAGAAGGCTTTAGGAAAAACTGCAATTCCAAACCAGTGAAAAATAATATTTATAGTTTTAGTCAATTTATGCACAATAGCCTGCATAATGTGAGTAATTACCTGATTTTTTTTCCTTTTTAAAGGTGAGGCAATTCAGGCATGTATTTTCAAAAATTTCTAGCTTGTAGATAGTTGAACAATTCCAACTGAAATCAATGGTAGTTGTGAGTTTGCATTACTACTGAATTACTAATAAATTACTAAATTTATAATTTATTTTAAATAAGTTATCTATATAGCAAGATACACTAAGTATGCTGTTTCTGAAATTGTGTCCATATATGATCTGAGCTGTGCTCTCAAAGATTCAGCCTAAAAGCTGGAGCTAAAACGGAAACAGGCCCAGTTTAAACCACTAGAATGTACTGATGGCCATTGACAGAAACAAGTACTGGGTTCTCTGCTTTCATCTCAGACACTGAACTATCAAAGTGAAACTATGGCACAATATACATTTCTTGTACACTATTTTTCTATGCTTGCATTATGCTAAAAAGTTGCAAAAATGAACAGCCATTTCCCCATTACTTCTCAAGTGATGAATAAAACACTTACTCTTCCATAACATGGTGCTGTGGTGGGTTAAATTTGGTTGGCTGCCAGATGCCCACCCAGATGTTCTCTCACTCCCCCTCCTCACCAGGACAGCAGGGGAAAAGTAAGATAGAAAAGCTTATAAGGTCACGATAAAGACAGGGCAATCACCTACCAATTACCATCATGGGCAAAACAGGGCTGTCTTGGGGAAGGTGGAACAGATCCTCCTGGAAGCTATGTCCAGGCATATGGGTACAGGGAGGAGCTTAGAGACAGGCAACATAGTTTCACCAAAAGCAAATTGTTCCTAACTATTGCAGTGGCCTTCTGTGGTGGAGCGACTGCACTGGTGGATAAGGGAAGAGCACCTGATGTCATCTGCCTTGACTTCCATCACACAGTCCCACAAAACTTTGTCACTAATTTGGAGAAATATGTTTTTAATGGATGGACTATTCAGTGGATGAGGAATTGCCTGGATGCACACATCCAAAGAGTTGCAGTCAACAGCAGCACCTCCAAATAGAGATCAGTAACAAGTGGTGTCCCTTAAAGGTCCATATTGGGACGAGTACTGTTTATTATCTTTATCAGTGACATAGGCAGTGGGATTGAGTGCACCCTCAGCAGATTTGTGGATGACACCAAGCTGACGGGTGCCGTTGATTTGCTTGAGGGAAGAGATGCCACCCAGAGGGGCCTGGATAGGTTTGAGGAGTGAGCACGTGTAGGGGAGTGGGCCCATGTGAATCTCATGAGGGTCAACAAGGCCCACATGCAAGGTCCTGCACCTGGGTCAGGGCAGCCCCTACTTTTAATACAGGCTGGGGCATGAAAGGATTGAGACCTGCCCTGTGGAGAAGGTCTTGGGGTGCTGATGGATGAAAAGCTGGACATAAGCCAGCAATGTGCACCCACAGCCAACCAGGCTGCACCAGAAGATGTGTTGCCAGCAGGTTGGGGGAGGTGATTCTGTCCCTCTACTCTGCTCTTGTAATGCCAGGAGGCTTTGGAAGAGTTTAACAACTAACTGCGTAAGATCCTAACAGAAAAGCATGTTCCCAGCATGAAAAAATTGTACTATTAAACTGGTTGGGCCCCTTGAGGGCAAAATATGTATTTTATAACTTCATACAAACAAAACTAGGAACTTACATATATGCATAGTTAAGGCAAAGAGAACACTTTTTAAATTTTAAATTATCTTTAAAATAACAAAGCTTTAGCATCTGTTAATGCTTTAGCAGTAACTTATCTTAAACTCCTAACCCCAAATTCACTACAACCTTGTCAGAATCACTGAATCTGCAGTACTGTTTTATGGCTTGCTCAACTGTTAGCAAACTATGCATTAATTAACTTCATCCTGCTATTCCAAATCATAGACCGAGAAATTACTGTTTTATACTGTAAAATATCATGTTAGTTAATTACCTTAATAATCTTAAACCACCTTTTGGCTAAGGATGCCAAATCCAGTCCGTATTTCACACTATTTTTAGATGTCTTCAATACCTAAAGCAGTAAATTAGATACCTGTATTGACAACTCTCTTACCTGTCTGTTTTTTATATAATAACATTTACATTTAATTTTAAAATACCAGTTCTGAGAAAAAAAATTTGTCTTGACTGCATCCATTTCTGAGTGAATCAGACATAACTGGAGGACCAAACGAAAAATAATTCCTTCTTGTTAGGTGATGCACAAGCGGAATGCTTCTTTACAGGTCTAATTTGGACATTATTCAACATGGTAGAGAGAAATCAATTAACATAGTGAACACTAACCTGGCTACTAAATCTACAGATTATATAATAATAACATAAAACCAGGGGCAGACGTCTGGGCCACTGTGGCTAAGTGCCTGCTTGCTGCTTTTGTAGCACCAAAACTCTGTGGGTGCCCTGTGTCTGGTGTCAGGCAGGAGGATTTTCCCCTGGGAGAGACAGGCACGGGCAAGACTGGACAGGGTGTTTCCCCTGCTCCCTGCTCCAGCCACTTGCCTTTTGAACGGAATGAGCAGGAGAGGACTGCTAGGACTCATTCGTGGTCATGGCAAGTCTTTGGATGATGTCCTCTCCCCACATAAGCCGTGGGAGGGAGCGTGGCTTGCAGAAGGAGTGCTGAACCCTGTGCTGAAGGTGATCTCCCTAGGTCCCAGCAGGGAAGGGCTCCGCTGGACTCCTCCAGACTGAGAGCACAGGCAACGCTGCCCTCAGCTAATGAGCTACCCAGCTGCTTTGTGGCACAGCCAGGCTGTGACCTGCCTCTTGGCCCTGCCATGGTGACACCCGGAGCCTGCTGCACAGGGCCGCAGGGGGGGAGCCCAGCAGGCTGTCCCAGCTGTGCCGGGTGCATGGCCACCAAGGGCAGGGATGGCCTCCAGTCCCTGGGCACAGGGACAGCCTGGAGGCCAGCACTCTGAAGGCTTCTGCTGTGTGGCCCTCCACTGTGACACAAAGCCCTACCACCCTGCTGCCAGTGTCACCACTCAGCAACGCAGCATCACCAAGCCCGACCAGGACAAAAGAGGCACCACCAGCCTGCCAGCCTGCACCGTTGGGACAGAGCTGGCCAGGGGCTGTCCCGCAGCACAGGAGAGGACCTCTTGGAGTGGCCGGTGAGGTTAATTGGAGGGGTCGAGTGGGGGAGACTCAAGGCTGGATGAGGCTGCTGCAGTCCCAGCTCCTAGCAGGGCTGTGTTCAAAGCTGCATCTGCAGGATGGAAATCCTGCTTTGTCCCTCCTTTCTGGAACAGAGACAAGCTCCTGGGGAGATGAGAAGCACCACAAACACCTGGAGGTGCCCACAGCCGTCAGGCCTTTTCAGCTGGATAGCAGTGGCGAAGGTTTGCTTGGTGTCGTGCCAAGAACATGGGAATGCGTTCTCAGTGCTTCAGGGAGCACTGCAGGGCTCATCGTCCTCATTCCTGCAGAGCCAGCGGCAGTTGCAAAGCCGTTGCAAGGGGTATGAGAGCCAGCACCTTCCCCTAGTGCTTTGGAGCACCCACTGGTGTCCTGCCAGGCACGGGAAGGATTCTCACCCCCAAGGTCGATCCATCTGGGACTTTTTGCCACTCTTGGAAGTGCCTGAGATGGATCTGGGTTGCAGGAGGGAAGGGGCTGCACAGTGGTGGCATCCCTGGTAGGTGTGACCACCCCATGGGGCCAGGAGGCAGGTCTTGCTCACATGCTCTGGGAACAGCTGATCGATCACCAGCTCTGGTGTCAGGATGGAATTTTTCCCTCTGGGGCTGACTGGCCCTGGTCCTCAGCGTTTTTTCACCTTCCTCTGCAGCACTGAACACGGCCCCTTGCCAGGGCTCCTCTGGGCCGCTTTGGGTAAGCAACTGCCTGCTGCTCTTGCAGCACCAAGACGCCACCGGGGCCCTGGGTCTGCTGTCAGGAAGGATTTTTTTTCCCCTGGGGCTGACTGGCACTGGTCCCCAGGGCTTTTTTTCCTTCCTCTGCAGCACTGAGCAGAGCACCTTGCCAGGGCTCTTCTGGGCCAATTTGGACAAATCCCTGCCTGCTGCTCTTGCAGCAAATAGAAGCTGCTCTTGCAGGCTGAAGACACCACTGGTGCCCTGGGCCTGGGGTCAAGAAGGAATTTTTCCCTCTGGGGGGACTGGCACCGGTCCTGGGGAATTTTTTGCCTCACTTCGCCAACACTGAGCACAGCCCCTTGCCAGGGCTTCTCTGGGCTGTTTTTCTTAAGTGTCTGTGTTCTTGCAGCACGAAACCATTGCAGGTACCCTGGGTCTCTTGGGAGATGCCACTTTTCAGCTGTCCCAGCATTCAGTGGAAGTGCTGTTTTGTCCTTGATCTGCTGTTCATGTCATGTGTGTGCTGGTCTCAGCGTGGGAGCCTTGTGCTGCAGCCGTGCAGTGGCATGTACGTTCACGCCCGCAGGCCTGGCAGCGGCCTGGCATTGCTGGGAGGGTTGGCTGGTTGCCCAAGCCTAACCTGGGTCAAGGTGTCTCAGCAGCCGGAGTGCAGGGCATGTTCAGCTGCTGCTTCCTGTCCACTCACGCTCACCCTCAGGGATGCACTGAGAGCTGCCTCCAGCACCTGGTGTTCTACATACCCAGGTTTCTTCCCATCCAGGTCTGCTCAGGCGCTTGCACGGTGCACCAGCGATGGGGGCAAAGCCCTGCTCCACATTACATACTCACCCCTCTTTCTTCTCCACACTTCCAGCTCCACCCTGAGATGCTCCCCTCCTGTGCCACTCATAGATTGTGGGGGAGTAGAGAGGGAAGCAAGGAGGCCTCCTCACGACTTTTTCATCTGTACAATAGTTTGCAGTTGAGGGTGACATTATTGAGAGCCTCTGGGCAAGGATTAGGGGAAAAGCTAATAAAGCAGATACTGTTGTGGGAATCTACTATAGGCACCCAGCCAGGATGATGGCACAGCTGTAGTATTCTAGAAGGAATTAAGGGAAATCTCCAGATCAGTTGCCCTTGTCCTTATGGGCAACTTCAACTTCCCAGATGTTCAGATGGGATCTGAAAAGCTCCAGGAAATTCCTGAAGCACACTGAAAACAACTTTTTGGTACAAGTACTAAGGGAGTGTAGAGGGAGATGCTGCTCTCTGTTCTCTGGTGTCCAGTGACAGGATGCAAAGGAATGGCTTAATGTCAGGGGAAGGTCAGACTGCATATTGGGACAAAGTTCTTTGCTGAGAGAGAGGTAGAGCACTGGAACAAGTCCCCAGGGAAGTGATCATGGCCCCAAGCCTGGTGGTGTTCAAGAAGCAGATGGTTTATCATTTGGGTGCCCTGTCAGGAGTTGGATTCAATGATCCTTATGGGTCCTTTACAAATCAGGATATTCTGTGATTTTATATCCTATATTTAACTGTCTCATAAGTACTTTTCACTTAAACACTAACTTACATAAACTTTATGAGAGATGACAACTGAGTCCATTCATATGACAGTTAAAATTTTTTTATGTAATTTTTTTGATTTAGAAATTTAAAAAGCAGTTACCTTGCAACCTGCACAACAATTAGGAAAAAAAGAAATTTTTTTTGTATTATGTATTACAGAGCACATGCTGTCTAGTATCTAATGAACTTCACAATACAAGTAGCTCAAAAAGGAATTTTTCAGATACAATACTATGTTCTGGATGGGACACCATAGTGCAATGTGGAAAAGAGGATTGAACACGTGGATTTATCATTCCTATGCATCCCCGGGCAAGTCATTCAATTGTTCTATTGGAGAGTCATCCATCTCCATAATGGGATTTAAAATCAAGTCTCTAACTTTCTGTTCATCTGGTCCATCTAAGGCCAGCTGCTAACTCACCCTGGCAGAGTGACCAGTTACAGAGACAGTTTATATGAGGTAATGCATACAAATGCAAGTATAAATACTGCTTGCTAGACTGTAAACTTCCTGGGACTTAGACTGTCTTTTTCTGTGTATCACTTTTTATGACCTATACAGATCACCACAATGAAGAATCACCACCCTGCTTTAAGGATAAGCTTTAGCACACTTCCAGTATTCTGGTCTTTGGAGCTAGAGCATTCATACCTATTATTTTTTTTAAGTAGATGTTATATACATATCCTCCATATTCTGTTCTCCACACCATATAGCAAAGACTAGTTTCTAACTCAGTCCTCTCTAAGGCCTTATTATACATACAGACAGATATTTGAAAGCAGATCCTAGAATGTGAGTTGTATTGCTTGATTTTAGCAATACCAATAAGTATTTGACAATTTGGATATTTTCTATGTACCTGAGTGCCCCAGAATATTAATGAATTTGTCAATAATACTGTGTTGTGTAACTGCACATATACAATCTTAGAAATCACGTATTCATGGGTAGAAATAAATCCCCAAGTTGGAAAGGTGACTGAGTGCCAGTAGTCTTTGATTAATGTCATATCCCTTGAGGCAGAACAGCACTAGTGCTTCTTGTCATAAGTATACATTTTCCCACTGATTTCTTAATGCCTACTCTGAATCTTCTGCTTGCTTCCTTGTAATTAAATTCACATTGTTACTTGTGATAGAGAAATCAGGCAAGAAAGCTGTTGCACTGGACATACTTCTTTTCCTTTTTCTTTTCTTCACTACATCTAAGAATACTTACTGTGTAACCTTAGCACAGACAAGTTGATCCAAACTCCTGTGCAGCATCCCAGTCATCTCTGAGTCTATGTTCTCTTTTGTTTTCCATTAGATGTGCTTCTGCATACTCTTAACCTATCAGTCTAAATAAATTAATTAGATGTGTATGACCCATTATCAATAGTGGATCTGGTAGCAACCCAAATTGCAATACCAGACCCAAGTGAATTCTTCTTGAAATGCTCTAGAAAGTATCTTTTTAGCATCATTGCTGTCACTGACCACAGACTAAAGAATTATTTTGATGGTTTTGTCCTTAATGTCTTCTTTCTTATATTACACGGCATGTTCAGCTTCACAAATGGTCTCTTTGAAAAAGAAAGATAATGCCTTGAATTACATTCAGACCAGCAAGACCTAGTGTATAGATAAAAGAAGATTTGGGAGATCAGGGTTCTCAGTTTTTCACTGACCTGCCAGGTTACACAAGCCAAAACGATAACATTCTCTTTGGTTAAAAGACAAAAATCTACACTTTGCTGTTCAAATGCAACTGAACTGTGCAGATAACCTTTCTGCTTGCAGAGATGTAGCATTATGTCCCTGGTCACTTGGGACAAGATCCAAAATGCACTACAGTTATCCTTTCAAAGAAACCTTCTCACCGACTTCCATGGATTCTCAAAGAGGCTCTTAGTTTTAGTTTGTGCTGAAGTTTAACTTACTTTTTCTCTCAAGATGCAAGGAGTTTCCTGGGAATTAAAGAGTAATGAGGGGAAATGGAAAATAGAAGAGATTCCCTTGTCGTTAATCAAGAGGAAATTCCACTTGCTGAAACTATTTCAGTTTCAGTCACAGTATAACCTTTAAGATGTCTTACCTTGAGACAAGTACAGTAAAGCTTTGAAAAATTTAAACATCTCTAAGAATACCAGAGCACTGAAAAATAGAGCCCATGAAATATGCTTACTTTTACTGAGTTGTTTTGAGGGTTTTTTCTCTCTGAAATGGGGAGTGGAAGTTTTCCTCCTTCCAAATAATAAGGGTTTGGCAATTCTTGATTCTTCAATGTTAGCAATATTTAGTAGGTGAGCAGTGAGCAGCCAAATAACAGAAGACCATGTGACAGAATACCATCAGGAGTGTATCTACTGATGCCATTTTTAGATTTGAAAACATGTTAGCCATCTGCAGTCACAGGAATTCCTGTGACAGACATTTTCATACACAATCTGACCTCATACTGTTACTGAAAGGGTCTGGAAAGAAACAGGAACAATCTGGTAAGTTACACCAACAGTCCTGGAAATGTGACAGCACAGGTGCGCTTACAGGGAGGTCCAGAATACATTCCAATATGCTTCAAGATAATTTTTTATCATAGAGTTCTAGATAGTCCTAGACTTGAGAGAGGAACAAAGACATTGCTTTTGTACCTAGTTTGGGAATATCCACTGGATACTTTCCATTCATTTTTATGTATGTAATGACCCATTTCCTTTTCAGATCAAATTCTTCTAACAGCTGTGGTGGCTTGCCACTGCCTGGATGTCAGATGCCCACCAAAGCTGCTCTATCACTCCCTTCCTCAGCTGGACAGGGGAGAGAAAACGTAACAAAAGGTTCATGGGTTGAGATAAGGACAGGGAGGGATCGCTCCAATTACTGTCATAGGCATAACAGACTTAACATGGGAAAATTAATTTAATTACCAATCAAATCAGAGCAGGATAACAAGAAATAAAAACTAAAACCACCTTCACCCTATCCCTCCCTTCTTCCCATGTTTTATTTCACTTCCAATTTTCTCTACCTCCTCCCCTAGAGCTGTGCAGGGGGACGGGGAATTGGGGTTGCAGTCAATCCATCACACGTTGTCTCTGTCACTCCTTCCTGCTCCTGAAGGGGAGGTCTTCTCACACTCTTCCCTTGCTCCAGCTCAGGATCCCTCCCATAGGAGACAGTCTTCCACAAATTACTCCAATATGAGTCCTTCCCATAGGCTGCAGTTCTTCAGGAACTGCTCCAGTGTGGGTCCCCCATGGGGTCACCAGTCCTGCCAGCAAACGTGCTCCAGTGTGGGGTCACAACCTCCTTCAGGCATCCACCTGCTCCAGACTGAGGTCCTCCATGGGCTGCTGGAGAATCTCTGCTTTGGTACCCGAAGCACCTCCTGCCCCTTCTTCTTCACTGGCCTTGGTGTCTGCAGAGTTGATTCTCTCACATATTCTCACTCCTTTCTCTGGCTGCAGTTGTTGCACAGCAACATTTTCCTTCTTTAATAAGTTATCCCAGAGGTGCTACCACCATCACTGGTGGGCTCAGCCTTGGCCAGCGGTGGGTCTGTCTTGGAGCTGTCTGGCCTTGGCTCTATCAGACATGGGGGAAGCTTCTATCAGCTTCCCACAGAAGCCACCTCTGTAGCCCCCCTGCTACCAAAACCTTGCCATGCAAACCCAGTACAAGTTTTCTTGCTGTCATTGAGAGCACAATTCATGACTAACTTTTATGTGAATTAGGAATTAGAATAAACTTTCTAGTGAGGTGTACACCATTTGGTTACATGTACTACTTCTGTCAGTGGAGAAGAAATAATCTTTACCTACTTATTCTGAAGAAATATATTTCACAATTTGGTTCTCCCTTTTCCAGAAGAATAAAGGTTTAAATAAAATAAAATAAAATAAAATAAAATAAAATAAAATAAAATAAAATAAAATAAAATAAAATAAAATAAAATAAAATAAAATAAAATAAAATAAAATAAAATAAAATAAAATAAATAGATGTTTAAAAAACTTCCAGGTGCCCCTTTTCTTAAATTTAAATTTCCTCTGTTTAAATGATGGTTTTTCTCTTCCTGAACATGCCAATTCTAAATTTTGCCTTAAAGATAGTATTTGATAACCTTCTCTCAAATTTAACCTCTGTATAAAGTATGCTCTTACTGAAGTTCTGCTTTATGGTAGAACAAATAAAATGTTTACAATTACTTCCAAAGTATTCCAAAGTGTAAGTAAATGACTGCAAGATGAGTAATTCAAGTTCTCCTTTTAGAAAACACATTACATTTATGTGCAATTTAAATCCCTACTATGAAGGGATACAGTTATTTACAACACTCTGTGCATGAACAATCTGCAAGTGTTAAAAAGAGATACAAGACAGTTAAAAGGACAAGTAAATACATGATAGAATCATAGAATCATTTAGGTTGGAAAAGACGTTTAAGATCATCAAGTCCAACCATTAACCTAAAAATGCCAAGTCCACCACTAAAACTATTCTAATTAATAGCTACCCTAAGGTTATTCATTAATTGATTTGGAAACAAGTATGATCCATTTTGAAGTGAAAATACCGGAAACATGAAGTTACAAGCACCACTCACTTTTTTAAATGGGGATTACATTTATAGAACCCCTTCCGACACAAATAATGAATGAAACAATACAAGCCTCCAAGCAGAAAGATCTTCAGGACTAAAATACCATGAAACAAGATGCCTGGAGAGGATAATTCGTTGCTGTTTGAATTGTATATGACCTGTTCTCAGCTACACACATGACAATGCCATTCTAGCTTGCTAGAGGTGGCAAGGGAGAATCTCTAAAGCTGTTGCAACATGCTGTGAAACCCCAGTAATGCCATACTACAGCCAACTGACTGCTCATCTGATTTGTAATAGGAAATACAGTGTTCTCACTTTCAGCAAACTAATAGAAGGCATGCTGATGAGAAAGGACTGGTTGCCCTGAGTGGGGTCAACCTGCAAGCGATATAGAACACTCACCACACTCATCACCTTCTTGCCTTACATGAAAGCTCACCCCCTGGTATTTTAATATAAGCATACACTATTAAAAATAATTCCAAAGCAAACGTTGTCTGTATATATTCTTAAGGAGAGGGCCAAACATCTAAGACATGATAGCTGTAATAGTTAATGCCTTAATTTCGCTTGGCTACTAGAACAATGAAAGCCGTGTAGGAACAGATACCTAACATGTAGATGGAACACAATGATCAAAGATGTAATTTTAGTAGGAACAAGTCAATTCTTTTAGTTGTAATTTTTGACAGAATGCAACAAGTACAAATCTTTCAATGTTAATAGAAATAAATTTTAAAATACTTATTTAAGAGAATGAAGTAAAAAAGGTAGAGTAAATAACCTTGTAGAATGTGGCATAACTTAATATTTGAAAACGAAGTTAATGTGGCATCAATGCAAAGTGAAGCTGGGATTGAAAACAGCCATGCCAAGGAAAATCGGTTAATGATTATGAAGAACTGTTATAACATAATAAGCATAAAACCAACTAATTTTGACTAAAGCACTTAAAAATGGTAGTCATAATTCATTAATTCAATAATTAGTTTAACCATTGGCTGTATGAAAAAAAATTTCATAACTGATGCTAGCCTAAATATCGTACCTAATACTCACTACTTGATTTGCTTTTATAAGCTACCTTATCATTTGTATATACATAATTCTAGTTATATAGTTTCCTTAGAGATGTGGGATAAGTGAAGATAGTAATGAAACACAAGATACTAGACAAACTCTACTTCACAGAAATTGGATTATAAATTCACAAACAAATCTTGAAACTGCTAGATTTCTAATTCAGTAGCTAAATAATGACATTAATTTGCCTAATGTGCAACAAACAAACTCAGAAAATGGAAAAACACATTGACTTTCATATAATGTTATACAACCTGACTGCAATTGAAACACAAGCTGTTTTATGAATGAAACTTCAATAGTTATTAGTGATGATTTTTTGACTGTTATATCCTGGAGGTTTTAAGTGTATATTTTTGAGATAGATTAAAAAGCACCTCACAAATTATTTAAAAGGAGTGTACTGCATGGCAATAATATGTAAAATCTTATTAATATAATCATTGCCTTTGCACCGTTCTGTTTAGATGTCCTTCCAACTCTAATCTGTTTATTGAAGTCTGAGAGTCATTAGGTTGTCTGTTTGGGGTCAAAAAACACCTTCTGAAAAAGGCATAACAAATTTCAGGAAAGAAGATTTTACTGAACTGAAAGGAAAAATGAGTAAGATTTCTTTGGGAAACATATTTATTAGAAAAGTGGTTTAGGACAGTTTGTAGGTCCTAGAAGAAACTTCTTAAGAATGTACAGGTCAAGTAATCCAGTGCAAGGAATGGGAAGAATTGTTCTAACTAAATTAGCTCTTCCACTATTTACACTATTAAGGGGGAGTATGAGAAGCAGACAAAAATAGAAGACAGTATTAGAATCAAAGAACTATAGAATAATTTAGATTGGAAAAGGCCTTTAAGATCATAAAGTCCAAACATAAACCTAATACTACAAGTACACCACTAAACCATGTCCCTAAGTGCAAGTCTTTTTAATACCTGTAGGCATGGTGATTCAACCCCTTCCCTAGGCAGCCAGTGAAGAAGTTCTTCCTAATATCCCATCTAAACCTCAGGCCATTTCCTCTTGTCCTGTCACTTGTTACTTGGGAGGACAGCCACCTTGCTACAGCCTCTTTGCAGGGAGCTGTAGGGAGCGATAAGGTCACCCCTCGGCCTCCTTTTCTCCAGGATAAAGGACCCTGGTTCCCTCAGCCGCTCCTCATCAGACCTGTGCCCCAGCCCCTTCCCCAGCCCCGCTGCCCGTCTCTGGACACGCTGCAGCCCCTCAATGTCCCCCTTGCAGTGAGGGGCCCAGACCTGAACACAGGGTTCGAGGGGCGGCCTCAGCAGTGCCCAGTGCAGGGGGACGGTCACTGCCCTGGTCCTGCTGGCCACACTGCTGGGGACACCGGCCAGGGTGCTGCTGGCCGCCTGGGCCCCCTGGGCACACTGCTGGCTCCTGCCCAGCCGGCCGTCACCCAGCACCCCCAGGCCCTTTCCCACCAGGCCCTTTCCAGCCGCTCTGCCCCAGCCTGTAGCGCTGCGTGGGGCTGGTGTGACCCAAGGGCAGGACCCGGCACTGAGCCCTGCTGAACCTCACACAACTGGCCTGGGCCCATCGCTCCAGCCTGCCCAGGTCCCTCTGCAGAGCCTCCTGCCCTCAGGCAGGTCAACACTTGCCCCCAGCCTGGTGCCATCTGCAAATTTCATGAGGGTGCACTTGATCCCCTTTTCCAGATCATCAATAAAGACATTAAACAGAACAGGCCCCAACACTGAGCCCTGGGGAACACCACCTGTGACCAGCTGCCAACTGGATGTAACCCCATTCCCCACCACTCTTCGGGTCCAGCCATCCAGCCAGATTTTTACTCAGCGAGGAGTGCGCCCATCCATGGGCAGCCAGCTTCTCCAGGAGAATGTGGTGGGAAACTGTGTCAAAGGCTCAACTGAAGTCCAGGCAGACAACATCCACAGCCCTTCCCTCATGCACTGAGCCGCTCACCTTGTCACAGCAGGACAGCAGCAGGTTAGTCAAGCAGGACCTGCCTTTCACAAACCCCTGCTGGCTGGGCCTGATGCCCTGGTTGTCCTGTACGTGCTGTGTGATGGCACCCAGAATGATCTGCTCCATAACCTTCCCTGGCACCAGGGTCAGACCAACAGGGCTGTAGGTCCCTGGATCTTCCCAGCAGGACATCTTGTAGATGGGCATCATGTTTGCCCAGCCAACTGGGACCTCCCCGATATAACCAGGGCTGCAGATAAATGACTGAAAGTGGCTCAGTGAGCACTTCAGGCAGCTGCCTCAGTACCCTTGGGTGGATCCCATCCTGCCCCATAGACTTCTGTATGTCTAAGTGCTGTAGTAGGTCACTATCCATTTCCCCTTGGATTGTGGGGGCTTCATTCTGTTCCCTGTCCCTGTCTTTCCAGCTCAGGGGGACAGGTACCCCAAGAACAGCTGGTCCTTACTATTAAAGACTGAGGCAAAGGTGGCATTAAGTACCTCACTCTTTTCCTCAGCCTTTGTCACTATGCTTCCCCCAACATCCAACCAGGTATGGAGAGCCTCTGTTGCTCTCCATTTGTTGTTAACATATTCATAGCAACATTTTTTATTGTCTTTTTATGGCAGTAGCCAGATTAAGTTTCAGTTGGGCTTTGGCCCTTCTAATTTTCTCCCTGAAAAAACTCATGACATCCTTGTAGTCCTCCTGAGATGCCTGCCCCTTCTTCCCAAGGTCATAAACTCTCTTTTTTTTCCTCACTTCCAGCCAAAGCTCTCTGTTCAGCCAGGTTGCTGTTCTTCCCTGACAGCTCATCTTTCAGCATGTGGGGATAGCCTGCTCCTGCACCTTTACGATTTCCTTCTTGAGGAATGTCCAGCCTTACTGGTCCCCTTTGCCCTTCAGGACTGCCTCCCAAGGGACTCTGTCAACCAGGCTCCTCAACAGGCCAAAGTCAGCCCTCTGGAAGTCCAGGGTAGTGATTCTGTTGACCCCACTTCTTACTCCTCCAAAAATTGAAAACACTGTCATTTCATGATCACTGTGTCTGAGACAGCCTCCAACGATCACATCACCCCAAGTCCTTCTCTTTTCACAAACAGCAGGTCCAGTGGTGTGCCTTCCCTAGCTGGCTCACTCACCAGCTGTGTCAGGTAGTTATCTTCCATGTACTACAGGAACCTCCTAGACTGTTTCCTCTCTGCTGTATTGTATTCCCAGCAGACATCTGGTAAGCTCAAGTTCCCCACAAGAACAAAGGCTACAGCTTGTGAGACTTCTCCCAGCTGCTTATAGAATATTTTGTCTGCCTTTTCATCCTGGTTGGGTGGTCTATAACAGACTCCTACCATGATACCTGCCTTATTGGCCTTTCCCCTGGCACTTACCCATAAACACTTGACCCTCTCATCACCATTGTCAAGCTCTAGACAGTCAAAACACTCCCTAACATATAGGGCTACCTTACTGCCTCTCCTTCCTTGCCTATCCCTTCTGAGTTTATAACCATCACTGCAGTTGTGTGAGATAGACCTCCCTAGCACACTTTCCGTCAAACATTGGCATGCCGCCCCTAGGTTTATCTCTAGCAAGCCTGTTTTTTCACTTTCACCCCCTTCAAATCTAATTTAAAACTCTTTCAATGAGCCCTGCTAACTCCCATACAAAGATCCTTTCCCCCCTTTAAGACAGGCATAACCCATCTGTCACCAGCAGGCCTGGTTTCATGTGGGCTGACACATGACCAAAACCCCCAAAATTCTGCCAGTGACACCATTCTTTAGAGTCATGTATTGATCTGCTAGGCCTTCCTGTTTCTTCCTTCACCACTCCCTGCAACTGGAAGGATAGAAAGGGTACACTTTGTGCTCCTGATCCCTTAACTGGTTGTCCCACAACGCTGAAGTCTTTTTTGACTGCCCTTAGACTTCTTATGCAACTTCATTGCTGCTTGTATGAAAAAGCAGTAATGGATAACAATCTGAGGGTTGTACCTCAGCCTTATGTGATGAGGAAGTTTCCTCATCACATCTTTAATCTGGGCCCCAGGGAGGCAGCAGACTTCTCTAACAAGCAGGTCCAGTCAGCATATTGGACCTTCTGTTCCCCTCAGAAGAGGGTGTCCTATGACAAAGACCCATCTCTTTATCTTTATGGAAGCAGTTTTAACAGAGGGCATAGGCTGACTTAACCTTGGCAACACCTCTGACCTAGATGAACCACTGTCCTTGTCATTGTTCATTTCCACTTCCACAGCAGGTTCCATATGTGCACCTATTATGCAAGGGCACCTGGGAAAGTGAGGTAGTCACAGAGAAGATGTTGTGCTATGCAGGAACTTGTCGCCGTTGCACCTATGCCTTAAGTCACCATGTCCTGCTGGATGAAGAGATAGGGAATGCACCATGTCATGTATCCTGTCTGCCTATTGCATCTGTCCCAGGGAAGACAGGGTGTGGTTCCAGTAGCCACTCACTCTTTCTTGCACTCCCTCATACTCTTCTCCTTACTGACCTCCTCTGTGAGCTTTGTCACTAAGCAGAGGAGTTCCTCTACCTGAGTGCACCTCCACAGTTGTGCTCACTGCTGCTGTCCTGTACTGGCATAAAGGTAGGGGACACCCTGCAGCCTGGCACCTGGGCAGGCAAATGCACAAGGTGAGATACAACTAGGCAAGACTATGAAAGCATAGTAAGAGAACAGTCTTTTGTGATGATAGGAAGATTAGAGAAAGACTTGGTGTACTACAAAACTAATGAAGCTGGTAAGACTAAGGAGGTCCTAATGTCTTCCTAATGTGTGTGTCCCCCCATATTTGGTGTTTGGTTTTGGTTTTTTTTTCTTTAAAATCTTTACTGGAAAAGGTTAATGGTGATGAGGCTCTTGGCACAGCTAATACCTGCAAGGTAACAATAAAAGCCAGGCTAGGGCTGGGAGAGGATATCCAATTTAATGGCTTGCTGTTGCCAAAATGGGAGACCTCAGGTGCTCTGCCACGTGTAGATACAAACACCCACACACCAGTGCTGCCGGCCATATGCTCTCACTCTTTTGTGCTGGCTCTGGCATTTGTCAGACCTTGCTCTGAACCAGTTCAGCTTGCTAAATGGTTAAAAAGCAAATCCAGGAGCAAGTTACAGTTACAAGAAGGGATTGTTTTCCTACCAAAAACAGAGAACATGCAGGAAAATACATAGTAAATCTGTTGTATAAAACACTAGGGCAGCACTCCCTTTAGTCTATCCACCTACAGACGCTGCCAATGAAGAAGGGTGAAGGGTAATGCAGAGTTCATAGAAGGGCAACGGACATTAATAAAGTAATGGAAAACGTGACTAACAGAGAACTCTAGAACTTGAGACTGTTTATTCAAAAAAGGACTGATGAGAAAAATGACAAGTCTTTATTCAAGTAAGCAATGCATAATAAAGCAAAAGTAATTAAAAATGGAAGAAGCCCGCTGGGAAGACTGTCACTCGAGGAAGACATGCAGTTAAGGCATACTTGTCATTTGGGATGTTGGGGGACATTAATTCCTGGTATTATTGCTTAACCGATTATTAATTCATACAAAGTTACACAAGCCGGCCGTGCTGGGTACTGCTGGAGCCGGACTCGCCCTGCGCGGCCCTGCCCTGCGGCCCGCCGCGGCGGGGCAGCACCAACGGCGCTTCGCAGTTCCGATGAACGGGATGTCCCTGAAGTAGCTGGTGTTTGCCAGCTGGCAGCGGCAGGCGCGGGCAGCAGCGCCGGTGCCATGTCTGTATCTTCACCTGCGCGTACGAGGTTGCCGGCCACTCTCTCTCGCGCCGCCCGTGCTGGGGCACCGCCGGTGACCCGCGCGCGCCAGGGGCCCGGTGCAGCGAGCACCGCAGCTGCCGGGCCTCCACACCCCACTTCCGACCGGCAGACAGGCAGCTGCCGCGCCCCACCCGCAACCCCGGGGGCAGCCACGGCCCCAGCGGACCCCACCGCGGCTGCGGACGGCGGCGGGCTGCCAGAGCCCGCGGGGACGGGGCGGGACGGGGCGGGGCGGGGGGCGGGGCGGCGGCCGTGCCGCGGCAGCCCGCGCCGGAAGTGTCGCACCGCGCCGGGGCGGGGCCGCCGTTACCAGGCGGAAGCGCGGCGACGGGCGGGCGTTGGCGTTTAAAGGCTTGGAGGCGGTAAAAGGGCGGTGTGTGGCGGTAGGGCTGGTGCTGTTCCCGTTCCGTTCTCTCCTCTTCCTCTGGAACGACCGTGCTTCCCGGCTCCCGCAGCCCCCAGGTGCAGCGGGGAGATGGTCTCCAGAGCTGCCGACCGGCTGCTCATCGTCGTCTCCGTCCTGGAAGGTAAGCGGGGGGGTGGGAGGGGTCGCGGGCTCCCGGCTGCTGGCCGTCGTCTCCGTCCCGGACGGAAAGTGAGGGGTGATCGCTGCCTCTGGGGGGAAGAGGCGAGTGTCTCTGATGGCGTGAGCGGCATAAGCCAAGCTGCGCTTAGCAAATTGGTTGTATTAATGAATCTGTGGGCGTACGTACCTTAAAGCCTGGCCAGGCTACCGCCGGTTTGTTTCTGGAGGTGTTCGCCCAAAACGGTACTTAAAAGTGAATCGTGAATGTATCCTTCCTTTCCTGAAGAAAAAATATTTTTTGCGTGGCAGAACTCGCGTAGCCTGTGCTGTTGTTTAAACCCCATATCGCTGGTATTCCCAGCGGGTGCAAGGAATCGTTTGCCGCTGCTCCCTCTGTATCGAGTTTGTATGTAGGCAGAGAGCCCCGCACCCTGTTAGTCCTCTCTCTAGCCCCTCCGTACGGGCCGTGGAGGCCCAGCTCTCCCTGGATGGCCGTGGAGCCCTTTCAGCTGTGCCACCCTTGAAGAAAGATTTGGACCAAAATGTTGGAGCCCAGCCGGTGTCTTAACGATGATGATCAGGATAGTTTCATGTGGCTGCCTCTCCTTCTTTTTTTGAAAGGTAGTATCCTGGTGGTTTTATCCCCTATTGGCAATCTACTGCAAGCTTTTTTTTTAGTGTTAACTTAAATACCTAGCTAGTAATTATTCTTTTTTTTTATTTCTACAGGTTACACTTACTGAGGTGTAATTAGTGTGTGAGTGTGGCGATGTTGTGTGGTTAGCTTTCCTGGTTCGGGTTGGGGTTTTTTGGTTGTGGTTGGGTTTTTTTCTGAAGTCTTTCTCTTTGTCAAGTGATTCCTATTGTCACTCTGGCCATTTATGTAGTTTGCCAAGGTAGCTTTAAAATAAGATCCTGTCCTCTGACATGCGTGTAGCTACACACACAATGTGGCATACGTAAGCTTTAAGTGTTGACTTCATTTTGTCATTTAAACTATTAATCAGAATATGGGATGATGCTGAACCCAGGACAAATCCTGTACAGTTTTAGGCATTCTTCTAATCTAGTACTGATTTTTCTGTAAGTAGTTGGAAAAACATCTTTCACTGCTTTCATTAAATTGTGATTTCCTGCTTTGGTGTGGGAAGGTGATAAAATCTCAAGTGGAGGCAAAATGTTCTGTCTCTGTCTCACCTGTTCATTTGATCTATTGTGATTCATAGGTTTCTCACTATTATAATAGTTTCCTGGTTTCTTTCTGTCTTCTCTTCTGTCTTTGTTACTTAATATCTTGATATTTCTGGATACTTCACAAATAGTCTGTGTCATGTTATGATCTTCTTTCTTATTTCTGCATAATAGTAAGGCTTTTTTATTATATATGAAGAACATAGCTTTAGAATAAGCACCGAGAAGATGATATGAGAAATGTATTTTTATGTAATTGGTTTGTGGCATAAATCTGAGCTCCCACTTCATTTTTTAGTGATGGCAAGTGGCAATTACTCTTTTTACAGGGCGCTATTTTCCAAAACGACCCAAGCACATGCTTATAGTTGAAGCAAAATTTGATGGTGAACAGTTGGCTACTGATCCCATAAAGCATACCGATCAGCCAGAGTTTGCTACAGAATTGGCTTGGGAACTTGATAGGAAAGCGCTTCATCAGCACAGGTAACACTAGAAAGTTAAGTCTAGTTTGGAGATAGTATTTGACTCTCTTGTCTTCAGAGGTACTGAAATACAATTTTTGTGTTGCTGTCATCTGAATATTTTTTTTTTTAGAAACTGTTTTTTACTTGTGAACTGATTTACCATAATGTTGCCGTAAGAAACAGAACTAGCATGTGGCAAGATAGGTGATGTTTAAAAATTCTAAAGTGTTTTTACACTAGTGAAAGAAACCAAAGAACTCACAGCAAATGAATAATGCTATAGTTCAAGCTTTTTTATGTATACTGTGACACAGAATTAACTTCAAGCCTGAAAAGTCTATGTAAAGTGTTTTTGAAAATGTCAAATAGCAGACCTCAGAAATTGAGTAAGGCTTCAATAACTGTCATTTGGTTTTGATTTATTATTGTATTTTATCTATTTTCAAACATGTTAAAAAGGCTGTATTTTCTTTCATGCTTGATGAGAGAAAAATGTCTCAACATACCTTATGCTAGACACCTTGCCTATGCGTCCAAGTGGTGATAGGTGCTTTACCCAAAAATCTTTTGCATAAGTACTGTTTATAAGATACCTTCACAAGTGACATTCCCGTTTCATGTGAGGTGCAGTTCTTATTTCTTGTATGTGGATGAGACTGAATTTGTCAGTAACATCTTTTTAATAGCACTTGAGGCTCTGTGAGACTCACGTACACTCCTCTTGCAACATTAATCCACCTGTTTCTCTCGCAAAATGATGATTTTTTTAGACCTTCAATTAAAAACTCTGTTTCTGACCTACTAAAACTAGTTATGTAACAAACTTTGTATCATTGATATGCTTGAAACTTACAAATTATTTTTGTGAACTAATTGCAGAGATAAATTTTACATTTTGGATTTCAACTGAGTTGTTCTTTCAGGCTGCAGCGAACACCTATTAAACTCCAGTGTTTTGCATTGGATCCTGTATCATCAGCTAAAGAGAATATAGGCTATATAGTACTTGATTTAAGGGCTGTGCAGGAAAAGAAACAGGTATGTTATGGATTATAAAGCTTTAGAAAGTTATTTTGACAACACTACTGTTGAAGATAGTAGGATTTGAATTAAGGCACAGGCAAAATTTTCAAGTATGGCTCCTAGCTGATCACATGCTTATTTTTCTTAGTGATGTCTTGACTCTGTATAAGAACATGGACAAATGAGAATACTTTTGTATTAATCTTGCACTTCTGAATTTGAGAATTAAAACACTTTTAAGCAATTCCGTGATTTAATTGCCTGAAAAAAATTATCAAAGCAATTGATTTTGAGCAATTGAATTGAGTCTTCATAATCCAATCAAGTCTTAAGGGTTTTTTAATCAGCCTCTGTGGAGGATGTGTTAGGTGATCAGAAGTTCTAGCCCCTTAACACAGCATAAACGTAATATAATTTTTTATATAAATTTAATCAAAATTCTATGTTATGCTTGGTCAAAACAAAAATGAGGCCTGTTTGGAATTAAATCTTGTGAGGGAGGTCAAGGACAAGAAGGGCTTTGTCAAGTACATAAGCAGGAGAAGGATGACTATGGAAAATGGGGACCTGCTGCTAAATGAAGTGGGTGCCGTGGTGACAGAGGACGCAGAGAAGGCAGAGTTACTGAATGGCCTCTTTGCTTCAGTCTTTACCACCAAGGCCAGCCCCCAGGAATCCCAGACCTTGGAGGCAAGAGAGGAAGTCTGGAGAAAGGTGGACTTTCCCCTGGCTGAGGGGGATCACGTTAGAGATCACTTAAGCAAACCTGACACCCACAGATCCACAGGCCCTGATGGGATGAGTGCTGAGGGAGCTGGCAGATGTTACTGTTGAGCCACTCTCCATCACCTTTGAAAGGTCATGGAGGGCAGGAGAAGTGCCTGAGGACTGGAGGAAAGCCAGTATAACTCCAGCCTTCAAAAAGGGCAGGAAGGAGTTCCCAGGAAACTGTGATCTGGTCTGCCTCACCTCCATCCCTGGAAAGGTGACGGAACAGCTCATCCTGGGGGTCATATCAAAGCATGGGGAGGAAAAGAGGGTTATCAGGAGTAGTCAACATGGACTCACCAAGGGGAAATCATGCCTGACCAACGTGACAGCCTTCTGTGATGGAATGGCTGGCTGGGTAGATGAGGGGAGAGCGGTGGATGCTGTCTGCCTTGACCTCAGCAAGGCTTTGACAGTGTCTCCCTCAGTACACCCTCACAGGTAAGCTCCGACAGTGTGGGTTGGGTGAGTGGACAGGGCGGGGGATTGAGAACTGGCTGAATGACAGAGCTCAGGGGGCTGTGACCAGCAGCACAGAGCCTGGCTGGGGGCCTGTAGCTCCTGGTGTTCCCCAGGGGTCAGTTCTGGGTCCAGTCCTGTTCAACTCATTCATCAGTGACCTGGATGAGGGGACAGAGCACACCCTCAGCAAGCTGCTGATGACACAGAACCCGGAGGAGTGGCTGATGCACCAGAGGCTGCGCTGCCATTCAGGGAGACCTGGACAGGAGAGCTGGGTGGAGAGGGACCTCATGGAGTTCAGCATAGGCAAGTGCAGGGTCCTGCCCCTGGGGAGGGACAGCCCCAGGCACCAGCACAGGCTGGGGGTGCTGGTGGGCAGCAAGGTGCCCATGGGCCAGTAGTGTGCCCTGGTGGCCTGGAAGGCCAACAGGATCCTGGGGGGCATTAGGAAGACCATGGCCAGCAGGTTGAGGGAGGTGATCCTCCCCTTCTACTCTGCCCTGGTGAGGCCACATCTGGAGTGTGTCTCCAGTTCTGTGTTCCCCAGTTCAAGAGAGATGGAACTAATGGAGATGGTCCAGCAGAGGGCTGCAAACATCTCCTTTGTGAGGAAAGGCCAAAAGAGCTGAGTTTGTTTTACCTGGAGAAGAGAAGATGGGAGAGGGCATCTTACCAATGTCTACAAATATCTTAAGGGTGAGTGTCAAGAGGATGAGTCCAGGCTCTTTTCAGTGGCGCCCAGTGACAGGACAAGGGGCAATGGGCACAATCTGCAACTCAGGAAGGTCCATCTGAATATGAGGAAGACCCTGAGGGTGACAGAGCACTGGAACAGGCTGCCCAGAGATGTGGCATCTCCTCTGGAGACATTCAAAACCCACTTGGCTGTGATTATGGGCAGCCTGCTGTAGGTGAACTTGCTTTAGTAGTGGGTTGTACTAGATGATCTCAAGAAGTCTTTTCTGACCCTGACCATTCTGTGATTCTGTGAACTCTGATATGGGTCACAACAGGACCCTGGTGTCTTCTTTTGACATCACACTTCTTAAGGATTTGTGATCCATATAATTTGCCTGTGCTCTTTCACTTGAGAGCTTGAAAAGATTTATGGCATATTTTTCTTGCTAACTCATTTACTGTATGAACCTGTGGAAAAGAGAATGTTCAGCTAGTCTTCCAGGAATCATTCTGTAAAATCCTTTTAGTATAACAGTGTACTTAAAATAGGCCAAATTTTTTGAAATAAAAACAAAGTTATTTTTCTATAGATAATGAAGTAGAAATGCTAGAATGAGTCTTAATTTTTCTGTAACAATGTTGTCTTCCTGGTTTTAAAATGTGTTTGGGTTTTATTATTTTTATTTATATAGGCACCAAAATGGTATCCTCTACTTAATAACAAGTACACAAAATTTAAGTCTGAAATACAAGTAGGTGTCATGTTGGAGACTGATTCAAAAGCACTGATCCATGGTTTTAAAGCGAAGGAGGCACCCCCTAGAGAAGGGAAGGGTAAGTAACACAGTAAGAATTTCTCTCACTTTGAACCAACAATGTTCTTGTGCCAGATGAACATATCACTTGTTGCAAATGTGGTCTTTGAAGTCTCCAAAGAATTTTAGTTTTGTAGTATTACAGATGCAAATCCTTTACAGCTAAAGACCTTGTGATAATAACTTAGCAAGAGCATTTTACTGTGGTAACTGACTTCCAGGTGGACAGGGTTGGAAACCAACTGATCTTTAAAATTGGAACTGCGGATTCGTAGTTGACTCCTATGGGCATTTTACTCATATTTCAGGGATTTAGGAAGTTCTGTATTGAAAGGAGTTTCTTTACAGAATGCAATTTCAGTAGTTTGGGCTCGGAGTTATAAAATAATACAGCATTTCACTTGTTGGGTAGGCTTCTCTTTTCTGATGCATTTTTAATCTAATATAGTACTTGGGTCGTGTTCTGTTGATAAGTTTTTGTGGTAACATCTGCTTTAACTGTTGGAACTCATTCCATTTCTGGATTCCCTTATACATTCCTCTCAAGTAATTAGTGAAGTGTGTAAAAAATCTATTAGAACTCAAATGTTAATGCCAGTAGGTGTCTTTGCTGTGTTTTATAGAAATTTTTTTAATTAGGGATTCTTTAATGGAAGTTAGTAATTAAAAAAAAAAAACCACAGAACAAACTCTACCAAACATCAAACCCAAACCCTTAGCAGCTTGATTAAAAAACAAAAACCCAACTAAAACAACAGATTTACTTCTCCCCTCATCCCCACCCAAAAGCCTGTCTACTTAATCTTCAAAAACTGAGCCTCTGTTGCAGCTAGTGGATTTTCTCATACTTATCTTACTCATGTTCTTGCTCTGAGGGTAACTTTTTCCTAATTCTAAATACATCATCTGCTTATCATGATCTGTGGCTGTGGTTTTGTAAAAACAAAGTGGTCAGTAGTAGTGTTTTACAAGGTTTCTGGCCCAGACTTCAATGACTTGGCTGCATGGCAAGAGTGGTTAAGGCAATATTGAAGTCCCAGTGTAATCACTTAGCTTACTCTGTCCTTTCAGGTTTATGACAAAGCACAGGGAATTTTGCATGCTGTAAAATTTGTAAAGGAGGCAAGGAACTGTCTGCAAGCTTTCCTACCCCTCAAGGCACTCACAAAAAATACAAGAAGTCCCTTCTGCTTTCACCGAGGACTGTCTTCCACTTTATGCTTTCTGTGGAAATACTGATACAAACAAGTTTTATAGCTTTTCCCTTTCTTCTGTCATCTCAAGATTAGTTGATACTATATTTAGGCATGGAGGGAGACAAACGTTTAGAGTTTCACAGGTTTAAAGTTGATGTTCCAAGCACTGGGTATGACTAATCTAGACTACCCAGTTCTGGTCTAGTCAGATAGTTAAGGAGATGTTTTCCTTTTAGGTCAGTAAACAAAAAACCCCCCAAACCCCCAAAACCTCCAGAACCAAATGTATGAACCCTAAGTGGTTTAAAGTTTCCAGTGTTTGAAATAGAGCTTTTTTTGTTCACAACCAAAAGTGCTGTGTGATTGTTCCTATTTGGTTGAAATGCATTGAATTACTGATGCTATAGAGTAGAAACTAGTAAACCAGAACTTAGTGCTTAATGCATTGAAGACTTCAGATGAAAAATCTTTAAACATTCCAAAGGTCTGTGGAATGAGATGACATACTTTCAGCAGTTGAATGGGTGTCATATGCGGTTACTGTCTTGCATTTCCTTTAATGGGTAAAGAAACAACATGGTAGACTCTAACCTAATGAAATAAAGTTCCAGTCACTCTAATGTTACATATTGTAACTATAATTAAAAATATGCACTAGCATTCTATAGCATAGTGTTCAAAATAACATCTGTGCCCACAGAATAGGAATTAATATCAGATTATTTATTTTTAGCTATACCTGAGTATACTTAGGGACTTTTTTGTGTTAAAATGCTTTGGAACCAAGCATTGAGATCTTTATTTGTGATTTTTCTCTCCACATGTAGTTTTACCTTTAATTATTGTACAATTATATGATTCCTGCAGCAATAAATAAGATCAAAAGTTCTTAACTTTCTTCTCTATTAGCACCTGCCCTTCTTTCTGGACTAGACCCTAAAAGTATTGTACCTGTCTTGAATGAAGAAGAGGGCTATCATCAAATTGGACCAGCAGAGTATTGCAGAGACTACTTTGTCTTGTCTGTAACCATTGTGTTTGCCACACAGTTGGAACAGGTTTGTTTCCTTGCTATGTGTAGTCGTTAAGAAGTACTATCCTATGTTTGTATTTTTGCCCTCCAGTGCCTTATTTCTAGTTAAGATTTTGTTATTGTCTTAAGTTTCTTGCAATAAATATCCTTGTCCCATGTTGAATTAATATACATTAATTTGAATTTTAAAACTGTCTGTAGTGCTTACATGTCAAATTAGATGAAAGATCAGAGTTCTTTGGAGCACTAAAATTGCGTTTACTTTAAATTATGCACTTTTATGAAATGCATACATTTTTATTACAATATAGTATTAAAAGTTTGTGTATGCGTTATATTAGTCTTCAATGTGGTGCCCATGTGCTGAAGTTCAAACAAGACAAAATACTTTTCTGATCCATAGGGTATATGAAACAGTAGAGTTTATAGGTTGCCTAAGGGAAGGACTTAAAAGCTTGGATGAAGTGCCGTGCTAATGTGATAATTTCAGGTTTAGACCTCGGCTTCTGTGTTTATACGGTACTACACTGATAAACTGATTTAAAAAATACGGGTATGCCTGATTTACTGTGAAAGTCATGACTCAAAGCCAGTGTGACTTTAACTGATCTATAACTCATAGTTTATGATAAACTCTCCCCAGGATTGTTTTATGTTTTTTGTCAGAGAAAATAATTTTCCATGTCAATTCAAGGGCCTTGTGAAGTAAGCTTACTGTGAACAGTCTGGGGTAGCTTGTGCCTTTTTAGGCATCGAACTCAACAGTTGCAGTGACTACAGGATGAAGTAGCTGTTTCTGGCTGTTCCAGTCTTCTATTAAATCACATAATTTATTATATAACTCAGTATCTAATCTACATTGCTTATTTACACTAGAAATACTTTGTGGAGAGGCTGCTTATTTCTGAGTACTTGTGCAGTGCTTGACGCTATTGAATATATAATGTCAGTTAGAGCCCTTGGTGCTGATAAATCTTAAAGGTAATTCAAAATGGGTCATTTAGCAAGTTACTGGTATGCTTGCATGTTTGTTTCATTCTGTTTGAGTACTAATGTAAGAGTTTTCTGTTTATTTTATGTGTGTACTGCAAGCTAGGATTTAGGTCATCTGCTCAGTAGTTTGAGATAAATTTAAGCTCTTTAATTCCCAAGGTAATGCTTAAGGATTACTGTAACTGTACAGTATGTGAAAAGATATTTTCTGCATCATTTTCAGTTAGTTCCTAGTACTGTGAAGCTTCCTGAACAACAGCCTGTGTTTTTTTTCTACTACTCGTTACTGGGAAATGATGTCACAAATGAACCTTTCACTGACTTAATTAATCCAAACTTTGAGCCAGAAAGAGCTTCGGTTCGAATACGTAGTACAGCTGATGTCCTTCAAGTTTACCTTGGTGCACAGTCAAAATTGCAGGTAAGAAGTTTCTTCTCAAATGTGAATGAAAATAAGTAATGAAAATTAAAAAAATGGAATATGGCTCAGGCTGAAAACAGAAAACATTTCTCTTTCCAAAACCAGATTGTTTTACAGTGGTTTTGAGTCAATACAAATTGATTCTCTTGCTGGTATAAAGGAAACCCTAGCAGCCAGTTTCCCAGCTCAGATGGAGTGGCAGTAGTTTTAGTATGCTCCCTATAGTAAGTTAGGTTACATGACATTTCCAAAAAGCTAATGCAGCATTCTCAAGAGCTCTGAGTTCTAGGAGCTGCGCTGCAATCAGACCATCTGCAACCCACAAACCTACCTGTGATAACCTCACCCACACCAGCTGCTCACATCACTCTTGCTTAAGTTCTAAAATCACTGTCTACCACACTCTTCATGAATAATAAGGGAGGTCTGGCTTTTTCCTGCTCCTTAGCCAGATAGTATTTTTAAATACAGTACAGCCATATTTAGGCTGTTAAGGGATATAGCTTATCTTTAGCTATGTCTTTAGATGGGGGACATGGTTTAGTGGTGGAGTAGTGCTAAATTCACAGTTGGACTCTGATCTAAAGGGTCTTTTCCAACCTAAATGATTCCATGATTCTAAATATTGGGTAGTATTGAAAGCATTTATGGCAGTCTGTCTGGCTCACACTTAACTCATTACAAAACAAGACTATTTAGTTGAGAGTAGTATAGGGTTTTTAGTAACATAGCTGGTAAATGAGACAGTGTTATATGAGGTAGTCTTGGGTCTGGATCCTTTTCTTTGAGCTTGTTCAAACCATTCTACTTTTGTTATCCAGGTTGGTTTAAGAATCTTTCTGTCAAAATCTTAAATTGTTTCATCTGGTTTTTGTCTCAGCTTGCACTATTTTACTAATTACAGTTTTTGGAGAAAAATGCATTGATGTTTGGAATTTTTTCTTAGTCTATGGTCTTGAAACAAAGGATTTAATATAGCACATATATATACATACATTGAATTACATGTGTTTTGATTGTATTAAAGAATGCCTGTTTGAACAAGAGTTGTTGTGAGGTCAGAGCCACATCTCTATTTACAGTTTTCTTTCTCTGACTTCTCAGCTTCTTAAAATTTTGAATATAGGATTAGAGCACTGTATTATGATCCTTAATATTCAACATATTTTTTTCTGAAAATAAAGACTTGTATTTAAAGTTGTAAAAGGTGCTAGCTGCCAGACTAGGGTGGGTTGTGTGTATGTACATATTGTATGTGTGTGTATGTACATACATATACACACACCTGGGGGTGTGTATTGGCAGCTGACACCTTTTAGTAGTAGAGCCTTCACTAAATGTAGTAATATTAAGGATCAGAGTACAGTGTTGTGATCTGCTAAAACAGAGCTGAGAGTGGCCCTTACTTGGGAAAGAGCAAATTGGTATGTAAGCTTTGAAGAGTAACTTTCACTGAGGAAAAAAATTCCTTTAGTGTGTGTTTTTTAAGATCCATCTTTTACTTAGGTATATAAATATTAAGCTGTGGAAAGAAGGAAGAGTTGAGTCAAAGTTTGAGACAAACTTTGTCAAAATTAAGAACACAATTACTTAATTCCAAAAATCCTTGCTGTTTAAGAGGTGTCTAAACATACACACAGAGGTTGAGCTTGCAAATAACTTTTTTCTTTACCTTGCAGTATATATGCTTGTACATTAAGGACAAGAATCTGTGCTGTGTTTAGAAGCCACAGGCTATTGAATTTGTCCTCCAGAACGGATGATCTGACAAGTCCTCAGAAGGACAGTGCAGTGATCGGCTATGTGCTAGCATGGGACTAATCCTACCTGCTTAATACTAAAATCTTATAGCTGTTCCTATACAGCACAAAACACTTCTCAAACAGGGACTACACTAGGGATGATCACTTATCTGTTGTATTTATGCCACCTTTAGTAGAGGGTGAACAGACAGTTCAAGTGGAAAGGCACATGCCAGTTACTTCATAGTGCTCTTGTATGTGTGCAGATCCATCTTTGCTGTGGGGACCAGTCTCTTGGAAGCACTGAAATACCTCTGTCTGGACTGCTGAAGAAAGGAAATGTGGAGATTGATCAACACCCTGTGGCAATAGAAGGAGCATTTGTCCTTGTCCCACCAAATAGAGCTAAACAGAAACTGCCACAGTTGCCTTTGGATATGGCTCCAGCTGTTGGAGTATCAGTAACTTTGCAAAGGGAGCTAGCCCAGGTATAGCTTACTTGTTTGTTTTTGGTTTAGACACAGTTGTGCAATTTCATGTTAAAAAAAAATAAATGGTGTTTCTAAGTTGTATTTATCTCTTCAGTATGTAAATTAAAGCCTGAAAGATTAAGTTGCCTTATATGAATAAACCTTTCACTGCTTCATTTTTCTATGTCAGTAAAAAAAATCTCAAACTATAAAAACGTTGTAGACAGAATTTTTCAGTGCAAGCTGTGATCAATAAGAAAACTATATTGCTTCATTCAGCCTTTGATGCCCTTAAATGCTCCAACTGAACCGAAACAACTACAGGAGAAGGTTCTTTCACCTGTTAGTGGAAAAACGGAGGTCCTGCAGCAGAGATCCCAGAATGTTGTGCCTCAGGCTGACCCCTCTTCAACAGAAGATGAAGCAACAGAAAGTGAAGTGGAAAGTCTTAAGTGTGAAAAAGGCACAATACTAAAGAAGCAGGGTATGTGGTATATAATCTTTTCTTCCCCAGTTGTCAAGTGTGGTCTTGGATCACATGCTATTAATTTGCAATGATAAGGCAAATAATAATTACTTAAAAACAAGTACAAGAGGAGAATAAATGCTGTAATTTGAACATGGTTGTTGAAAACACTTGGAAGAGCAAGAATGGGGATTTGGTGGTGTGTAGGTTACAAGTCATGTGGATGGTCATCAGCTTGTAAAATAATACCAGAAATGTTTGGAATTCTCTGAATTTTGAGAGTGGGAAGGTTCAGTATGACACCCATAGAGAAACTGACTTACTCAATGAGGAGATGAAATGATCCTAATGTTCATATTGATTAAATAGAAAGGCAGGGGAAATGTGGGGTTCTTAAGATTTCTAAGGAATTTACTATGTGAATAATCAATTGAGAAAACAAGTGTTTGTACTGTACAGATTCCCGGACAAAATGAAGCAGCTGGGTTTTTTGTTTGGTTTTGCATTATCTTTTTATAGGGACTTGGTAGCCCACATAGCTTTCTAAGACTTACCTTGTTTTTGATTTGAGGGCTGGTTTGGGGAGAAGTTGAAGAGGAACAGAGATGAGAGAGGAAGAAATACTATAAGGATAGGGTAAAGCTCATAAGAAAGAATGTTAGTTTGCTAAACATTACTGAACATGCATAATATTAAGAGATAATAAATGAATAAAGCCCAATAATGATTTTTCTTATGATAGTTGTATTACTGTTTTGTTGACATTGGTCCTAAAGACCCAGTTCTGTAGAGGAAAATCTTTGTCCTAGAATGTGCTCTCAGGATTTGTCTGCTAATTCAGCCAAATTTGCCTTTAATCCTAACTGATTTATTTAAGCAAGGATTAAGTCGTTTTTTATGGAACTTAGCAAGAAAAAGTATTGTGAATCCAGCAGCTAGTTTGAATCTGTGGTTAAGAAATCTATGGGTTTTTTAATAGTAATAATTTTATAACTCTCTTTTGGTAAGACACAAAACATATCACATCTATCTTTCAGGGCCGGTGGGTGAGTCCTCACAAGAGGTTAACAAACAGCATACTGAAGAGCTTCCAGTTTTTACATCACAGAGCAGAGCAAAGTCACCTTTGTCACATGTCCAAAATTCCAGTAAGGCAAAATTTATCAAATTCAGTACACTGAATGAAATATGAATATAATATGAACTGAAGTGAATTTTAACAGTAGCCTGTACACAATTTTTGTTCTCTTGTCTGTGGCCTTAAGCTTCTATTCAGCAATTTCATTGCACCAAGCAATTTAGTGACATTTTATCTGAATCACTAATAATGATTTTATTCCTATGTTACGCTTACTAGCTGATGCTGAAGTAGTATTGAACTTTTATTTTTTGTATTTTTTCTGTTAATGCAAACAAAACACTCAAAACAAGCAGAAAATAGATTAAGTCAATGCTAGCAATGATGTATTTCTTTAAAAATGAGAGAAATGGAAACGTTTTAGGTAATTATGAAGAAAGAGGATCAGAACAACTAACACAAAAGGCAGTTGAGTTCTCTGACAGTTTCTTTACCTCTTTCTCTGCTTTATTTTCTTAAAACATTTTTGGAGACCCTGTTTGTAAAACTTGTATTTTGACCTTATACTCTTTGAAGGCAGTATTGGGTCCCCGTGTAAGGACTTGAGAAGCCTGTATGCAACTGGACAGGCATTCTCACTGTACTTTCTGCTTGCTAAAATAAAAAATGAATGTTGCAGTAGGTGGGTTCTGATCAAAGGGTGTGAGCAGATATGCTTTACTGACATAACTGGAGCATTTTAGTTTTTCAATAGTTAAACCTCAGCTTGGGACCAATAGTTGATGCTGCCTTACATGATCACTGAAGTGACCTGCTGCTCTGTTTTTTTTCAGTCCTCTACTAAAGGCATTAGCTAATTCAAAGCAAACTAAGTTACTACCAGGGATTTTTTTTTGTAGCCCACGTCTTCTGCATGCCCTCAATGTATCTGTTAGATTGAGTGATATATATTGATATAAACTGTTGAAGCTGTAGTCTTGTGACATCCTTCTGAACAATTTAATACCTTGGATCTCAGTCTGAACTTTTCTTCAGTGAGATAGACTTCCATAACTTTGAAGATTAATAAAAAAATGAATAATATTACAGAATCATAAGAAGATTTTACGTATATCACAGTTCTGATGTAACTTAGAAATAGAGTGGCTTTTTTTCATAGTACTAGCTTAAGTTACAAGGAATTTAAATTTCTTGGGGAAGAAACCTATCTGTTTCTTGCATTTAAAATGTGAGACCTATCTTTAACATATTATTTTGGGCAGAACAGATTATTAAAAATGCACACAAATTCTCTTCTATCTTTTCAGCTGCTAATGGTCCTGTAGCTGCATCTCAACCCAACCCTGTGGGTACATCCAGTTCTGAGCCTGTGTCAGCACAGAAAATTGTCATTCCAGCAGCCTCTCACCATTTTTGCTTTTCAATAGACTTACGAAGTATACGTGGTCTGGAAGTTGGTTTTCCAATAAATTGCATTTTAAGGTACAATTTTTTTTGTTCTTCGTAATAACAGTATCTGTCTTTTTAATACAAGGCCTTCATAATCTGAATGATTGGTGGCAGTATGCTGCCTGATGCCTTTTACATAGCTGATTTTCAGTAGCAAAATACTTCAGAATGTTTATCTGGCATATCACTAGACTTCTGAGTATTAAAGATAGTATGTAATATTTCACCTGCACTTTGAGTTGTGTTAACTTTCTTTTGAATACCTGTGCTCAGACAATAAAAATAATTTTTCAGTCCTTAAAGGAAAAGGAGGATTCGTTGCCTCTTTTACTTTCTGGCTGCCTTTCCAGCTGATCAAAGGAGTGATTTCTGTAGCTTTCCATGTCGCCACCAAGAAGTCCTTGTAGCATTTTAATAAGAGACAGATCACCTGGCTTGTGTGTGACAGTGAATCTAAAGAAAGCACATACTAGTCTTAAAGTGAGGAATTGATGTAGTTGATGTGTTATCATTCTGAGAGGTATTATCAGCATTTTTTGATAGTCTCTGTGTACAAGAAGTAGAGCTTAGCAGGGAGAAGAAGCATCTTTTGTTACATAAATTCCTGGAGTTACAAAAAAGACAAGCTGTCTTGGATACGTGAGTTTTGTGCCTGAAGCAAAACTGCCAGTGCTAGTTTGGAGGAATTGCTTAGAGATTAGTTTATTACTGATGTCAACATGAGAGTATGGAGCACTTTTTGGATACTAAGCAGCTATTAGTTGGGAGGTGAATGCTAAGTTGGAGGAGTAAGAACTAAAAAGGTGTCAGACCAATTAAAAGGATATTGAAACCAGTATCTGTATGGGAGGTTGTGGGTTTGGTTTTTAACATTGCCAGTGAAGAGAGAGCTTTCTTATATCAAGTTGTTTCATTTTAGGTTTTTTCTTAGAGTTTAGGAGCATGATTTTATAGATACAGGCATCACAGATCATAGAATCATTTAGGCTGAAAAAACTTTCAAGATAAGAGTCCAACTGTAACCTTAACACTGCCAAGTCCACCACTAAACTGTGTTCCTAAGCACCACACTTGCAAGTCTTCAATACCTCCAGGCATGGTGATTCAGCCACTGCCCTGGGCAGCCTGTTCCAATGCTTGACAACCATTTCGGTGGAGAAATTTTTCCTAATATCCAACCTAAACCTCCCCTGGTGCAACTCAAGGCTGTTTCCTCTTGTCTAGTCAGTTCTTACTTGGTAGAAGAGACTGACACCCACCTAGCTACAGCCTCCTTGCAGGGACTTGTAGATTCTTGATTCCTACTTAGATCTTCAGCAAGATAACCTAGCAGATTTCCAACCTCCTCTGGAAGCAGCAGCAGCTTCAGATGTATTCCCATTTGCTCTGCATCTGCTGTCCTTTGTGCATTTAAGGCATTAGGTCACTGCAGTCTAGTAGCTCTCCTTCCTGTTCTGGTTGTGTCTAACAAGCTATGTACTGCTTGATTTGTCAGAAGTTTGCACAGTGATCAATATATCACCATTTCTGTTGAAATGGATTTGGGAGTACCTGACATGGGGATCCCAACCCAAAAAGCCAGTACAGATACCACCAACTGATACCTCATGTTTTGCTGCCAATCTTTAATGAAGGATTATATGGCCATGTTAAAAGGGTGCAAAAGTTGTTTGCATTCTCTCTGTGCTGTCTGGGCACTTGCTCAGTGGGGTTGCACTTGAAACATCCAGGTTGGAAGTCAGTTAATGACAGCACTCTTAGCTCTTGCTCTCCTCATGCATCTTCATGACCTCTGTGTTGTCATACATACAACCAAGTTATGTGTTTTTAGATGCTTCCCTTATGCTATCTCTAAACCTTAACTTAAAAACTTTAAAACTTTAAAAATCTATTTCTGATTATTCAGGATTTTCTGAGGCTCATGAGGGAGAAAGGCCTTGAGGAAGGAAGGTGTTTATGGTTCTTATCACTGCTGTTGTCCTAGTACATGTTAAAGAATTTATTTGCAATTTGTTTTATTCAGCTGATGGCAATCAGGATGGTTTCTGGGTTAAAATAGAGTGGTGAGAAGAATGTGGAAAAGTGACCTTGTCCTGCATTTGTGTCTTTAACAGCAAAATGGGCACTAGGTTGCGTAAGAACGTCACCTTCCCATGGCATTGTGATGCATTTGTAGGACCTGAGGACTTAGCAGAGAGCTGCTGCAGTGCTGCCTTAGACATGTCATTGCTCACTTTGCCAAACTGCAGTGTTCATAAATATTTTAAACCTGACAGGTATCTTCTAATTGATAAAGCTGCAGTGTTTTGGGCCTTCAGGAAATGCTTTGTGGCTTACTAAAACTTCCCAGCCACTTTAGTTACGCAGAGTAAAGGCAATATAGCTTAATGTTTGAAATTCAGTTAACTGAAAGGGAAAACTTAATGCTAATCTCCTGTAACTGATTTGCCAACCAGGTACATGTTTAACCTCAGGGGAATCAAAGATGCTTTATGAGCTTCTGCAGTGTAGTATTGCAAGAAAGCAAATGCTTCGTTGCTGAATGAAGATTAGGTTAGAAAAATGTCATTCAGGCTGAGTGACAGGTGGTTTGATTAAGGTGCTCCTGCCTTTTTGCTGGAGAAAAGATAGGAGATCAGTCTTTTTCTGTTTAGGTTGTCATGCAAATTTTCCGTAGAACAGAGTTTCTTAATTTTGTCTTGGTGGAATGAACAGCCTTAAAAAAATGAAGCAAACAACTGCCCCCTAAGAAAAAAAATATAAAAAACACTCATTCAAAAATATCTGCAAGAAACATGGAATGAACTGCCAAACTTAAAATCTTCTCTTAAAGGAGACTTGACAGTATCATGTTTAACACCTTGTTTATAAGAATGTGGATATATATGCATATAGGCCCTTATTAGCCAGCAGGTGTGATTTAATATTGAATGCTTAAGCAAAGTGACTAGTGTGTAGTTAATTAGATGTAAGCCTCTAATGAACACCTGTCAACAGTTCCTTCCAATTAAATTGTTATCTCTATTACAAAAACATGTCGCTGCAGTTTTCTGTCAATGATAAGAGTTGGAATATATGTATTAAACTCTTTTTGAATAAATTTCAGGTGTACTTTGCTAAATGCTCCCTGTTTTGAGAGAAGTTGATGGTATGAAGATTGTTTTAGTTGCTTTGAATAGTAACTACAGCTAGTGCCACTGGTGGTTTTGGCAAATGGTCTGATGTTCCTAATGCATGAAAGACCAGACTGAACTTGGAGAGACTGAAGTGTTACCAGCCTAAGCAAGTAACTTTGCTTTTCATTAAGTTTCTTCTTAATATCCCTAAATTTGTTATGGAAAATCAATGTTTAAAAAATGTAACTTGACATTAGAAAAGCTTTTTAATCGAATTACCTTGTTACACTCACATTTCTTGTGGTGCTCGTTAAGTACTTCAAAGTTTAGAAGAAAAATAAGTTTCTGGTCTTGTTGCTACACCTGTAGTGAAGCAGGAACTGTGGAATAATTTCTTGTAGTTCAGCCAGCCAACGTTTACAAAAACAAGTCTTCCACAGAAACAACCAGTCAAATCATAAGAAGTAAGTACTTGTTACAACCAGACAGGATGACTTTTTTGTTTAAAAAAAGTATTCCATGAGTTGGACTTTTTTAATTGATGGTATATGGGAATTCAGCGATTCACAGCAGTTTTTATAGTTTGTCTTCTGGTTTCTGTTAGGGCCCTTTTGGTGCACATGACAGCATATCTTTAAGTGGTGATTTGGTCTGAGAGGGTTGAATGTTTATGGCTGTGGAGGTGCATCTGCATTTGCTTTGCATTTGTTGTTCTGACAGAGTTGAGTTCATTACAGTTGCAACTGGTCACCAGGAAGTCTATTCGTGTTAATGATTCTTGGAGTTTAAACTTTGTTTGAACTAGGGTGAAAAGGTGAGGTTGGGCTGTAGGAGTGGAATATTTTAACACACAACTAATAGAGATTGCATCATTATAATATTTTATGTCTATTATTAAATGGTAAGTGGAATACAGTGTAAAGTGGGTGGACTTCTGTGAAAGCTTTTTCACATAAAATTCCAAAAATGGATTTGTTTGAGAACGGTGACAAGAAGTAGGTTTTGCTGTTTCATGCACTTTGAATTTTAGTCAGTGGTGAATATGGCAAGAAGCTGAAAAGAAGAAACATCCAAACATAAATGCTAAGAAAATTTGCAGGGTAAAAAAAATTGCATTTTCACTGTATATTGGAAGCATTATTTCATTCGGTTCTAAACAAGCGCTTCAAACAGTTATGCTGCTGCTTAAAAAAATTCTATACTTTTGATGAAGTATTTATTTTATTAGTAACTCAGCAGACAGCTGGCATCATCAGCTTCAGCAAAACAAAGTTCAAGAGGTACTTGACCTTCCCTTTGTAGTTTATCATACACTGAATTGTGCCAGGACAGTAGTTTCAGGCCACATTAGAAATCATAGTGGTAAAATGATTTGACATTCCCTTTAGTGTGGGAATTAAAAACTAAATTCCTCAAATGTGACTGAAATTTTCAAATGGTTCTGACTCTGCATATATGTATACTTAGTGATAGATTATGACATGTCATATAGTTATAAGTGTTTTTAAGTAGCAATCTATATCTGAATATAATAGGTTTCTTCTATTTCTCTGCTCACTTTAATTGCAGAATTTATTTAAAAGATCAATTTGTGTGATTGTAAACATACAGGTTATTGAAGCTTTTTTGTCAAAATAACAGTAAAATAAATGAAGTTGGATTAGTGCTGAAGTAAATAACAAATATTTGAGAAGAAAATCCTGTTGTTTTGGACTTATTTGTGCAGATTTTGCAACTTCAGTACAAATTGTGCTTCAGTAAAATGTCTGAACTGGTGTTCTTGTGGAAGTTGTAAGAAAAAAGTATCTATTTATTAAGTTACTACCTTACAGCAGGCTTCCAGTACCTAAAAGGGGCCTACAAGAAAGCTGAGGGGGACTTCTTGCAAGGGCATATAGAGTTAAATTAGATAGAAGACATTCTGCACTAAGAGTGGTGAGGCACTGGAACAGGCTGCCCAGAGAAGCTGTGGGTACCCCATCCCTGGCCGTGTTCGGGCTGGATGGGGCTTTGAGCAGCCTGGTCTAGTGGAATGTGTCCCTGCCCATGGCAGAAGGGTGGGAACTAGATTATCTGTAAAGGTCCCTTCCAACTCAAACCATTCTATGATTCAATTTGATTATTTTTGTTATTGTTTTTATTAGGTACTCGTATCCATTTTTTGGCAGTGCAGCCCCTATTATGACAAGCCCACCTGTAGAAGTCAGAAAGAACATGGAAGTTTTTCTTCCACAGTCCTACTGTGCGTTTGACTTTGCAACTATACCTCATCAGCTGCAAGATACATTCTTCAGGTGATAACGTACCTTCTTTTTATCTTAATTATGCTTTTTCTTTTTTTTAATAAATGCAATCACAAGTTCAAAAAGATCATCAGTTTGAGAATTTAGTAAAGAATCCAAGTGTCAGTGCCAGCAAATATTTAATACGCTGATTTTCCAGTTTCTCTATTATTACATTTGGAGTCAGGGACTCTCAAATTCTTGCTGTTCTCCTGAGTACTTACACAGGCATTATTGTTTTCAGAAACAAAGGGTTGTTTCTGTAAGTTCTTAATTTAAAGGTTGATAGCATAGTTTTAACAAAGCATTACTTCAAACGAAATAAGTTTTTTATTCTTCTTTTTAATACACAATGACTAACCAATATCTTTGAAAACAGAGCAAGTACCTAGGAAGCAGAGTACAGTGGTGAGGGCTGTGTCACAATTTTCCCAGTAGTCCCACCACCTTTCACTGATTAAGATACAGAATAAAGATTCACTGAAGTAGTAGTATTTTGAAAGAAGAGGTGGAGGAGATGTAGTCTGAGTGGCAGTGACTAAAATTTGTTTATAGGTATTTATAAATGAAGATGACCTAGGTCTATTAAGATTATTCAGTCAATTGCTTTCACTGCAGCATTTTTCTAGTAATTGGAGAAAGGAATGATAATCTGACCAAAGGAGTAAGTGATGGAGAAGGAAAGTCAGTCTGTCAGATTCCTCTGTGAGTGAGAGCCAGTAAATCCATCTCATTGTTTGACAGTTGTGAATATCAGTGATTTGGGAAGTTACTTTTAGAGAATGAGGTCCTTTTCCCATATGAATAGGAGTGCTTCCTCTTTTGTGTTGATGCCTGACACTAAAACTATTTTTGTTTCAGATTACCTCTGCTGGTTGAATTGTGGCACAAGGATAAAACGGCTAAAGATTTACTTCTAGGGGTGGCAAGACTGCAGCTTTCAAACGTTTTGTCTTCAGAAAAAACACGATTCTTGGGTGGTAATGGTGAGCAATGCTGGCGTCAGACTTCTAATGAAACAGTCAGTGTCACAGCAGCACAAGGGTAAAACTATTTTGAAAATTACTTACTCTGTAGCAAGTTTTGTAGAATTGTTTGTTTAACATTTCCCTGGAAGAGGGCAAGCTCTTCCTGTTTACTTTTTTGAAGTAAGTAAACAGGCTGCAATGTACTGCAGTATGGGGGTGGGAATAGGCATCCAAAAGACTAAAAGTTAAATTGCCACAGGTATATTGTGCAACCCCACACCACTACCAGAATCATTGTACTAAACATTTGTATAATAATGATATTGGGTAAGCTTCACAGACAGACTAAAGACAGAAATAATTGGAAAAAATGTTACTGAGGCATTTTCCATTCTGAGTTATTTAACAGTTACAAAAAGTTGTTGATGTTGCAGCCAATAGTTAAGACTGTTTGTCCACAGTATGCTTTTAGATGCAACAGACTTCAGTGAAATTTAGGACAGATATATCTGTAGAGTGGAGAGGTTTTATGTTTCAGGCCTACGTGCTGTGATAGTAGCAGGAGTTTGAGCTTGTGTACATCAGAAAGAGCACTGTTATTATACTGTTCTGTCTGAATTAATTTGCATAGAGGAGTGATTTCTTTTTTTATATATGAAGAAACTTAATTTATAATTCTGTCTTGTTGAAGATGTGAATGTGAACTGTGCTAGCAATCAGTGTCTGGACCCTCATCATTTTGTGTGTGATAATGGACCTTGATTATGCCTTTAGAAATAAATACAATTGCAATTAAAATTGAGAGCAGTTTTAAACCTCTAATCCAGGGGTCCTCAAACTAAGGCCCACAGGCTGGATACGGCCCCCCAGGGTCCTCAGTCCGGCCCCCGGTATTTACAGACCCCGCTGCCGGGGGTTGGGAGGGGGAAACCAAGCAGCCGCAGATGACTGCCTGCCACTGCATCCGCGCTGGCCCCCTGGTTAAAGTTTGAGGACCCCTGCTCTAATCCTACAGATAAGTAAAACACGCTATATTTGACACACAGGAAACTTCAGGTTATTGACACAACTGACAGAAAACTGATCTCTGACTTCATTTAAACTTTTTTGTGTGAAAGTCTGTGGGGAGTTACTTTATGATCTCACTGTACATTAAGGTTCACATTTTCACCCATAGTAAGTTTGTTAAAATGAAACCTGGTTTTGCGTAAAACTTAATAACCACTAGATGGCATTCTCAAAATGTAATCAGGTCACTCTGTTGTGCTGTGTTGATACCTCTCTAGCTTTGCTGTAGTTGATCTAATGTCCTTTTTATGCTGATATGTTAAACTGACTTAATTATTCAGATTTCTGATGTCCACTACTTTGAATCTTGTTTTCTTTTTTAATCAGTGACTGATAGAAAGTTGTAAGAATTTAATATAGTAATTCATTTTAACTTATGTGAAGTACAAATATTTGGGTTTTTTCCCTTGCAAATAAGTGCAGAAGATTGCACCTTTAAAAATATTTTAGTGTTGGTTTTTTGTATTTGCTGGAAGAGAATTTCTGTGAAAACTACAGCCTTGGTTAATTCTTGCAGCCTTTTGTTGCAAATTGCTTGATGCGCAATTCTGCAGCTTCCAGGTGTCAAGTGATTGTTTAATTGCCTTTGCATCAGTGAGTAGTTATAATTGAAATTGTAGTTTTGTTTCTGACGAAGGACTGGTGTAGACCACAGTATACTTTAATGTTAGACTAGTGATAACTTTGTTACATGACTTGTGTCTATTCCTTCTGTTAATATCTTTCTGGGTAAAAAACAAGCAAACAAAAAGCCCCCCAAAACCAAAATAAAACCAAAACCTTCCTTTGTTTACTATGTTTTGTCTATGATTAGAGATGGCCAGAGACAAACTGTTCCACTTAAGCAGAAACTGAAACTGATTTCAAATTAGTTTATTAAAGTATCTGTTATCTAGAGATTTTTTTCACTGTACAGGAGCAGGTAGATATCTGACCTGTAGGTGGATTTGAAGTTGTCAGTTCCCTGTGCTAAAGCTTCCAGAAATGTGTTCTTAGTAATCCAAGGGTAGCTTATGACACATGATATGCTAGGTGACTTACTATACTGTGGATAACTAGAACATTAGTGTTTAACATTTAAAAAAGCAAGACTAATGAAATTCATTGAGTATCTTGGAACAAAGTTGGCAACAATACCTGTATTCAACAGGTATGTTTGTTAGCAAGATTTCATACTGCAGGTGCAGTTGTGGATCATTTGTTACAGGGATGTGTTGATTATAGTAAGCTGTTTAAAGTCAGAAAGCTTATTGTAGATGTGTAAATTGATCCCGAAGTTAAAACAATATACATGGGAAACATGTTTGAGCTGTCATGTAGGCAACTAATTAGAGTCCCGGAGCATATGTAGAACCTTTTAGCACAAAACTTTGCTGTTGTCTTACAATTCACTTCCTGTATTTTTAAGACAGTTTTCACTAAAAGCATTCTAATGCTGTTTATAGGGCAGGCAACAGAATAGCAGAGCTTTCATATGCTATCACTTTGGAAGACTACGGGCTTGTGAAAATGCAAGAAGTTCTGGTGTCAGATTCTTCTCAGGTAAATTTTAAATAAATTTTATCCTCCTTCCTTGAATACTACTTTGACAAGTTGGGTTTCCAGTTAAAAATCCACTGTTGTTACATCAGTGTGTAGGTGGTGGTCAGCAACGGCATGTCCCTCACGCTCAGCCTCGTTGTCCTCCAGAAAACCACCCAGAACCTCGAGAAACTCTTGAATACAAAGCAGCACTGGAGTTAGAAATGTGGAAGGAAATGCAAGAGGACATTTTTGAAAATCAGGTTTTTACACTTTTAGTTTATTTCCTAGATGGCATGACTGCCAGGGAAGCTTTAGCAGAGTTGATGAGAGGAATATTAACTGCTGTTTTTCTTAAACTTCACCACTGTTTTGAATAAGAACTAAATTTTTCTCATACAGAACATTCAAACTTCAGATGTGCACAAATATATTCTGTACTCATAGGGAAGAAGGCTAATTGTTTTCTGTTAAGTGACCGAAGTAGGTGCTAGGTAGTGAGTTACAGAATACTCCTTTCAGAATTTCCCCTTACTGTTTATGAAGTACGGGAGATACTCAAGATTCAAATTATTGGTGTTAAATATTAACACTGTGGTTTTTTATTCTGAGTCAAAATCCATTGCTGTGTTTCTATTCTTGATGTCGTTCTAGGTGTTAGTTACATGCTTCTTTCTAAAAAATACTAAGACTCTAGTGTCTATATGTTAAGATATCTTTCTCAAACTTGGGCTTACTTTGCATTTTGTACTTAAGGGTAAGAAATCTTTCGCTATTAGAATCATACCTTGAGTTATACATGTCAGTGTACAAAAACTAATTTTCAGTTATTTTGTTTCAAGGCGTAGTTCTGGTAGTACTCTTGCCTTTAAATGGTGCTTCCAACAATCTTGATTTGGTTTTCTGGTTTGGGGGTTTTGTTCCTTTTCTTGCTCTTACAAGCTTAAGAAGAAGGAAACAGTCCATATGCAAGCACTTGCAGAAGAATGGAAGAAAAGAGATAGAGAGAGAGAAGCATTAGTGAAGAAAAAGGTAAGGAAATTCATACGTATACTTGCTAAAGTTCTCATTATAAATCTCATATCACTGTAAAAATTTGACAAAATATTTCATGATTCTAACATGGAACAAAGGGTCTGTGATTAGTCTTCACATCTACTGGTATACATGCATCTAGTCTACAACAGTGCAGAAAATTAAAAGTAGCCCCTAATCATAGAATACTTGTTAGCAATGCTTTAGGTTAGCTTGCTTTCTTTGGGGGCTTTTAACTTCAACTGCTTTTCATTTGCGTAGTCAAAAACTACTTCTACAGCCCCACTGTTCATGGTAACCTGTTAGCCTTTATTGCATTAGGAAAAAAAGCCTCTCCACTGCGATTTCTTCATTAAGAGCTGTAGATTTGTTTTACATGTAAATTTACAAACAAATATTGTCAATGTTTTATACCACAGCAAGAGTAAATTTTTTTTGCCTGCCTAAACCAGTTTTCATTGCAAGAAAAAACTGCCTTTTTTGTTCTTTTAGGTAGCAGAGTATACTGTTTTGGAAGAACAACTTCAGAAAACCCTGAGAGATCTAGATAAACGAGAAAGGCAGCTTTTTAGTGCTGAATCAGAGGTAAAAGTGTTTGGTCATTTTAAACAGTGCAATTGCATGAGCTATTTCTATAAGGGGTGTTGAATTTTCATATAGAGACAATTGTGACCCGTGTATAAGAACTGAAGTAGCTGCATTGATACTGATACAGAGGAGCTCTAAAAAATTAAGCCAAGTGTTGTTACAACTACACATTTTTATTGAAATGGAAATTGAATGATCTCTTAAATGGCTTACTAGATTTACAGAACCTTTAAGTTTTCTATTTTTAACAGTATTGGTGTCATGGAGACATTATATAACATTATTATATCTCCCATTTTAAATTTGGTATGGTCAACTGAACATTGTACATGTATGCAAGAGTGCTTTACTTAAAACAGTAGTCGCTAGATTAACCATTGCAATAGGAGAAGGTGACGAGGAGAGCTGGGAGAAATTGCAGTTGTCCAGGTTTTGTTATCCAGCAATTTGATAGAGTTCCAGTTGTACTTTTTTCATAGTGACAGGGCCAAAGATGATGTGGGAGAAACCAGTAGTTACCACTGTTTCTAGATCTCACTGAGCACCCTCAAGATGAGAAAATGGGGTGGGAGACCTCAGGGAAGCTAGTAATATGAAAAGAGAAAGAAGGAAAATAAATTGCCTATTTTTGTACTTTATGACAAACTCACAATTATATAGGTGAACAGCTGTGGTGACTTAGTTGACCAACAAACTCGCATTCCACTTGTAGCTGAGATTAATCTTTTTATCCTAACAATCCCTCCTGTGCTTGTGAACAAAGCTAAGAAAGCTCCCAACACAGGGACTGGCTGGTTGAGTCTGCATCCTGTCCTGTACTCAGACTGTCTACACCCCTCATGTTGTAGTTTATGCTGTAAATAATGCCTGACTTTACTTCTAACATCTATGCAAAAGAAATGGTGTTGTTTGGCAAACATTTCAGTCTGAGTAAAAGTATTTTGAATCTCATACATGTTTGTCTCAAAACTTGCTCTAAAATTAGTGAGATTCTGACCTGAGTGTATAGAAATAATGAAAGCTGGTAGATTCCAAAAAATCTTGACAAAATTATGTAAGGTTCATTTAGCAATTACTTAGTTTGAGAAATGGGCTGTTCGGAGAGGTTTCTATTCAGCTAGCAGTTATCTGGGCTGGTAAAATCTTTCTACAAAGTTCAAACATGTCAAGGACTGTTTTCATGTTTAGCTCAATTATAAATTCTCTCAGTATACTCAGTTTGGAAAGTGTGATGCTACTGACCTAAAGGCCTCTTGGCTGTAGCTGTGGCTTCACTGTTTCTGCAGTGAAGGGGCATATTTAGCTTTTTCGTTTGTAGTTGAAAGGTGGATATAAAATTTGACTGTAGCAAGCCCACGTAGAAAGTACAGTAGAGAGATAGATAGCTCCTTTTTTACTATAGTCAAGCAAGAGTATATTTGTAGCCCAAATACCTGCAAATCACTGTCATTTGTTAAACTGAAAGCCAACTAAAAATACATAGCAAACATATAGATAACAATGGAATTTCTATTGTTTAATTTATAAAGTGGATAACAATTTTTTTCTGTCATGAGTAGTAGTAACAGTTGTAAGAAAGGCTCTTAAAGCTGTTGCACCTATGGATTAATATAAATGTCTCACTTCTAAGCTGCAAAGAGTAAAGAAGGAGGTGCAAGCAGAGCATGAACGAAATCTGCAGGAGCTACAGGATTCTGTGCGGCGAGCCAGAGAAGAATGTTCGCACCAGGTTGAGCTAGAAAGGTCAAAAATGAAACAGTTGGAAGAAGACAAGCTTCGCTTACAGCAGCAGGTAAGTACACTTAAATTTTCTGCCTCAACATTTTTTACTTAAGGAAGCATTTTTGAAATAAGTATACTAAGTTGAGCAATAGTTTTGAGGCAAGCGTGTTCTGGCAACTTTGTCATTAAACATTTTGTCTCCCTTGTTTGGTGAGTTACATGCTGGGATCAGTCTGTCAGTCTTGGTCAGTAGTAGGGCCGGTGGTTATAATTTTTTTCCAGCACTGAAAATCAAACAGCAATTACAAGCGCATGTTACATGTAGAACCTGATGAGCAGTATACATTTCAGTGACTTAACAAATTACTAGCACTTAACATCTAGGAAGACATCTAAGCAGCTTGACTATGCAGTTTGTTTTATTCTTCCATTGCAGAAGAGTTATTTCTTCTATCTTAATAGGGGCAGAGGTGGGGGGAGAATTTTATTGTTAATGATCTTCTGAAAGTAGCAGTTTCATTAAACCAAGAAAATTAGACTACATTCTGTGATCCTGTAAGTTAGCTTTTGCACTAACAATAAGGTTAGTCTAGCTATTTTTCTTGACTGTTAAAGCATACTGTAAAATTTCAAGTTAATACTAGCTTTTTTGAGCAGTTACAATATTAGATACTCAATTTGTTAAGTAAGTGAAATCTTAGTAATATGTAAGTTTTTTTCAAAGTGCTTATTTTATGTAGATGGATTACTTGCTTTGGTGCTTTTCATTTGTGATATGTGACAGTGATAATGCCACCATAGCTTTGACTAGTTGAACTGTATCAGTCAAATGTGTATTTTTGTATGAAGAATTGTGCTGAGATTTTGTGGGTTTTTTAGTTTAATATTAAACACTGATATTAACCTACTTATTTTTATGTCAGCATGTTAACCACAGTACAGTGAACTCTTTAAATATAGCAAATATAAAAAAGCTGCTAATCATCACTATTTTAGTGAACACTCCTTGAACTGAGATTGCAGAACACAATTCTCTTCAAACTGCTAAGTGCATCACTTCTCTGCATCGTAGATGTGTTGTTGGCAGCTACCAATGCTGTATCAGTCCAGACAAGATAACCAATAGTTCTTCAGGCTCAAGTGGCCAAATGCCCCCATCTAGGAGTTACTTCCATTTTCATTGTTTTGAGTCCCACTGACTTTTAGTTAGATTGCAATAGTATCACAATGACTTTCTTTTTTGTTCAGAACAGACATACTGTATCAGACCAGAGATCCAGTTAGCTCAGCATTCTGTTGCAGCAGTGGTTGGATTTAAAGGGCAAGAAAATATGAAATGAGACAATGAGAAAATACAGTTTTGGTGTATCCAACAAAACCATCAAAAGTTACATGTACCCTCAGCCACAGGCAGCATTTTATATTTATGACTCCATTGGTGAAAGTATTCTTCATGAATTAATCTGATCCTTTTTAAAAAGTATTTCTATTTTTAGCATCACAACTTCCTGTGGCAGTGAGTTCTAAAATGTGTTGTATATTTTAAAACTTCTTTTGTTCATTTTAAGCTTGTTGCTTAATTATGAGGAGGCCTTTAGTGCCTGTACTACCTATATACTGTTCCTGGTTGCTTAGGTGTCTGTCATACTGCGTCTTCAAAACATGGCTATGTTTTGTTTTGCTTTGTATGAAGGCCATTCCTTCAAGGTGATCATCCCTGCTGTCTTTCTCTGTGCTGTTCCTGTTATTTTGAGTCTCATGGTTCGGTGTGAGGTGGTTGTTGGAGTATTGCACATAAGATAAGCATTTTTCTTTTGCTTTACTGTGGGTGGGATGGGTTTCTGTTTTTTTGCTTTGGAGTCTCACTGTAGGATGGTTCCCTTTGTAAAGTGTATGAGCAGAAAGTTTCTGTTGCCATTAGTTTTGATGAGTCTTTCTTCTTACCTTCCTTGGGTGTGGGGTTTTTGTTTTGTTTTGTTTAACAAGGAATGTTCTACAGCAAATCATAATTGTTCTAAACAATAGGCTTTGACTTACTCCTTACCTTTAAGGAGATGTGTCAATACACAATTTTCACATTTGTATTGTAGAGTTCTCTAAATGTGTAACTTTGTTGGGAGGTAAGCCCCACTATGTTCTAGAGAATGTCCTTGAAGCATCCACCTTGAAGAACATCACTTTTACTTCCTGAATAAGGAGGTTGTGCTTGGTGATTCATGCAGCTCCCTAACAGTTCACAACCTGAACCTGAAATTCAATATTTGAAAGTGTTTTCAGAGCCAAACAAGAAATTAAACATTATTATAGAAGTTCTAGGGAGAGCTGGCATTTCTCATTGCTGAAGTTGGTTAGTTACTGCCTTTGTCATCAGCATCATGTCTGTATGTCTGCTTTAAAAAGAAATTGGTAAAAATAGGATGGTCATAAACAGTGTCCATTATCTTTTGTCAAAGTTGGCTATTGTGGTTATATGTGAAAAGTAACGGCAGTGAACTATGCTTTTGCATGGCTCCTTAGGAAGCATCTTTACTTTCTTACATAAATTCCATAAAAATAATAGGTGCAGAAAGTGAAACTTTGGAAGAAAAATAGATGTGACCCAGTTGGGACATTCAAAGAACTAAAATACTGATGTACCAGTAGAAGCTGTAGGCCTTGAAACACAAATATATTCTCTTAACCATTTTCATCAGTGTTCTAAACTGTTGGATAAATTTCATGAAAGTAGTTACATTAACTAGTTGACCTAAATAAGAGTGCAGCATTTGGGATCCTATTCTGTGAAGGAATGCATCACTTGTATCAGGTGTGTATAAGGTATTTATAGTTGCATAATAAGTAACAGAAGAAGAACATAAGCTAATTTTAGAGAACAAAATTCTTATACGTTATAATAAAAAACTGTTAAATGTTTGACACTACACAATCATTTTGCTACAAAGAATTTATTGGCATAATTTCTCAAATTACCCATTTTAAGATGAAAAGCAAAGGTTTCTTTATAAAATCTTTATGAAACTGGAAGTACGCAGTGAGGGCAGAGGTATGTAGAGTTAAATCATTAGTCACTGAGGTCTTTCTACTTTAGCCTTTCTTCTAAATCATTTGGCTATACAAAGTACTAGTTATTTCCTCTTCCAGACATTCCTAAACAAGTTATGCTGGTGGAATTGAGTAAGTAATAAAACTTCATATAGTAGATAACACTGTTGGCTTTCTTTTAAAGATGTGTATAAATCTTAATAGTTTTGTTTTCTGTATTTCTTTTGCAAGTCTTTTTAGAAATGTGGACAGCAAAGTTTATAAATCTTGAGCTTCCATATATGAGGACAGACTTGTTTTTTCTCTCCAGTACGGAGCAAAGATCCGCTTTAAAACTCTTCCTATTAAAACATTGCTGTATGCCATTGTCAAGAAATGATTAATTATGAATGTGTAGCTTTCAGTGTCTGTTTTATATCGGGTAATTGACACTAAGATGTTTGTTCCAGGGACTAAGGAGTAACTTAAGTTCTGTAACCTAATTCTTTGTCGCTGAGTGTATTTTTCTGCTAACATGCATTATTTTTTGATCTCTTTCATGTAGCTTTATGAAGCAGAAAATAAACACAAAATTTTGGAGAAAGAGTTCCACCAATACAAAGAACAGCAAAGTAGCAAACCAGAAATCCAGCTACAATCAGAAATAAATCTTCTTACTTTAGAAAAGGTACCTTGGATTTTTTTCTAGTCTTTAAAAACTGTCACAATGGTCCACTTACTGATAAGGGACACGTAGAATAATCTTGCATGATAAACTGGGTAATTTGTCATTGCTCTATTTTTTCAAACGGTTCCCTCAGACTTTAAGTATTTAGACACAAATAAGGCCAGTAGTTGCCTTATATCTGTAGAGGAAGCAGTAGTGTTAGAGGATAAGGCAGGAAAAACCCTGACCTATATATTTAAATCGCTACCATTCTGATTTAAGCTAGGGAGGCTGAGCATTCAGTTGATCAAACTAAATAAAGATGAAGATTTTCTTATGAGGATTAATCCAGAGTGGTATTCCATCATGTGCATTGTTTTTTTTAAAGTACGTCAGAAAAGACTGTGTTATTCTCAGAGGGATGGAATCACTGTCATAAGTTGATTTCTTAGAAACCATGCATGCCTTCAGCAGAGGATATTTTTCTTAATTAAAACCACAGTTACGGGCATTTTGTACTCAAATTATTGTGAGGTTTGAGTTAAATTGTTAATTGAATAAGCTGAAAAAATGGACCAGCCTTCTTGGCACAAAATGTACACAGTTATATGGCCAGTCTGCTTGTTACTGTGTGTTTGAATAACTTCTAATGCCAGCTAATTATTCAAAATATGTTTCTGTCTATAAATAAAACCTTTATTTAAAATATTTCTAGATTTCCTATTTTTGTTACTTTTAAAAAATCAGTGCTTTAAGATCTTCGCATATTCAGTGGTACCTAATTTTTGTCTGTTTGAAAGAAAATACGCCTCATAGCTGTTAATTAAAAATGTTTGGGTTTTGAGGTTACTGTACTCAGTGTGCTTCATAACTGTTTGCCTTTTAATATTTTTTTCACTGAAAGCAATGAATTTTTTGGGTGTGTAACTTTTTAAAAGATTTATTTAGATAAGATCAAAGATTCACACTCAATATGTAGATTTTAAAGAATGGTTTGAACAGATGTCTATTTCAGAGAAAAGAATGTAGTACATATCTTCAATCAGCTGCAAGAAAGAAAAAACTACACACCTTTTAAAGGCAAGATTTATCCATCAATGTTTCTATTAAATTAGTGTCTATAATCTTACTTTAGAAAAAAAAGGCAGGGGTTGCTAATTTGAGAATCTTAAATTTAAACGTTATGTCAGCAGATTTAGTGCTAGAAACCAATCCTTCTGTATAGACAGCTATCCAATAAAAATAAGGCTATATTTTAAACAAGAAAATGTTCATGTGCCATAATATTTATGTTATATTGTATAACAGCTTTAGATGATGTTGTATGTTACACTACATAAACACTTTTCTTAAACCAGACCCTTTGTATATATACATCTTTCAGTGATTGTTACTGCTGTTATTGCTTCAGCTGATATGATTTTAATTGCTTTTAGGCTGAACTTGAAAGAAAGTTAGAATCGGCTACCAAGTCAAAGCTCCACTACAAACAACAATGGACAAGAGCTTTGAAAGAACTTGCAAGGTTAAAACAGGTATGCAGGTTTTCTTTTGTCATATGAGACAGCCAAGTTAATGCAGTGTTGGAAGCTACTTAAAATTACTGTTACATACCGGCAATTTTCATTTTATTAGTGTTTGCCTTTGCCAAATATAAGCTGAGCTATACATTTTACAAAAATGAGTACAGCAAAACTCATTTTAATTTGACACTGAACTCAGGAAAGACCAAGGCTCAGATCTGCAAAAAAGATTGGTGTAATGAAAAGCAGGCATGATACAAAAAATGGAAGTTTTGTTAATTTCATCCCCGATTAAAGCTCAGGCAGCACTTCCAGAGAAAATGTTTTGTTTCTGTCCCAGCCATCTTGCTTGGTCAGTCCTAACTGTTCTCTGTTTTAACTGTAAAATGAATGAAGAGTAAAGGTGAGAAACAAATCTTAGCTTTTAGAAATAATTGTTTAAGGTTTGCTGAATGTTGTAAAGTAAGCTTGCAGAAAATTTAAATGGGAAGTGAAACTTTAATCTGCTTTTGGAAATCCTAATCTTATACTAATGTGGTATGCCTTTACTGCTGTGTTTTAACAGAGCCTGTGTGTGTATAGTCATATGTATATGACTTGGAAATACTCTGTTCAAACTTAAAAGGAGTAGCAGCTTCATCCTCACTGAATCCATATGCCTCTGTGCTTTTTGTCATTGCCTGTCTCAATTACAGTAAACATTAGCTAAGCAGTATACTTAAGAATGGCAAGCATCTTCATTAGCCTTGACAAACAAATTAGTAAATCATTAATCCATGTTGTTGAACAAACATTGACACAGATAAAACTTCAGAATTCCAAGTTTAGTGAAAGGTTTTTATTACCTGTATTTACACCTACTTCCTGCTTTAGGAAAAGGGGTTTTTTTTGAGGATTATAGTTCCTACCTCATTCCTACTGCTAGAGTATTAAGTTTTGGGAGAGTAAGAAGCTATGCCCACTCTCTCCTAATTGATAATTACCTTTCTTATTCTGTATTTTTCTTTGAAGAAAGTGAATGTACTATATAATCACTATTAATAATAAAACCCTCATCTTTATTTGCTGTCTTCAAATTCGTTCTCTTTTGCCTAGTGGTAAAAGGAGTCATGAATTCTCATCCCCAATTTCTGAAACATCTATGCTTGACAAGATGATAGAGGAAAGAATATAAATCTTATCTCTCTGATTAATATTTATTCAGGAGCCATTGAATGTCCAGGCTGTTTTTTCTTACTGCCATATTTAAAAATTCCTGTAGAATAAAACAGAAGAATTTTGCTTGCCAGATCAACACTAGTGTATATCACTGTCAAGTTTTTATTTTAGATTTCATTACCATAGACCTGATGATCTGAATTTAGTAATATATGTGGATGGTTTCAGCTGACCCTCTTGCTGAAAGTCTGAACCGTAAAATAACTTGGCAAGTACATGAATTATGCTACCTAAAACTTCTACTACAGAACAAACCCTTTCAAAGTAGTTTCTTGTGTTTTTTATACTCCTGTGCTTCATCTTGTGCTTTAGTCTATTGATAAAGGATTTAAGTGACTTGAAAAAGCCAAATAAAAGTTGAAGCAGAGCTGATCAAAAACCATTTACTGTGTTTTAAATATAAATTTGGAAACTGTTGCTTCAGGAATTCTAGATTTGCTTTAGTTCAGATGATTTGTGCAATTGTGCATAGTTTGACCAATTTCTTGTTTAAATTGGATTAGTACCATGTTAATTTTGCATTGCCTCTGGTGAATAGCCACAGGGCTGTAATCTTTGCCAGTAATTTGTCACACCAAAGCTCTCTAGAGAACTATACAAAACATTTGTGTAGTGAGGATTAGACGCTGAAAGCCATATCTTAGATTGTTAATAAATGTTAATGACAAAACCCAGCTGGTAAGTCTTGGAAATGAGATCTAATGCTTTGTGCCCATTGCCAAAAAATGTTTAAACAGAGATTTCCATTACTCAAAGGTGACCTAGTACAGTCAATTTGTGAATTAAAGCGTAATCTACAGGCTAAGCATTTCGTAAAATGTTCTTCTGATTTGCAACCATAAAAGTCAATGTTTCCTTAATTAAAAAATTTCCTTTTACTTTGGAACAAGTTCTTAGCACACATCTGTGATGGTTTTCTTATTTTGCAGAATGAGATATGTAGTATATAACTTAAAGTATGGGACTGTTAATAGAAAATGCTTTAAACTTCTCAATATCTAGGATTTTGAAAAAGATCTAAAGTACATGAGGACATGTACACATCGTGCTTACCTGTGCTTAACAAAATACAGAAGTTGAATTTAAACACAGTTTGTAAAGCTGATTGAAAATAGACTTCACCACTTCTTCCCTCTTTGGTACTCAGTGCAGGTCTGTATTAATGCTTCATTCACTGTGCCTGGTTTAGCCTTAGGAAGACAAAAGTGTCGGTAAGTTAGCTACTTATCTATGCACCCAGGTAGATTTTATCACCTGCAGAGGTTTCAAAAACTGTCTCTCAAAGTTTTCTAACTGGGAAATCTTAGTGCTATGCAAATGAGACCTCCATGGTCTTTACATATGTGAACATTATTTCTGAGAGCAATCAAACCATTTAGACAGAATTGCATATGTGCTTATAGATACCTTGGATGCTAAATTCAGTATTTGTTTGGGTGCAAGAAACAATGTATCAACAAAAATCAAAGCTGGCAGAAGTGTCACTTCCAGCAGTTGATAATCTCTGTTACAATCTAGAAAGTCAAAACCTCAAAATGTACATGCATCAATTATTCAATGTTCTGGGAGAAATATTTAAGTCTTTTAATGTGTTTGTGCCCTACAGATCTGTTTAAAACAACATGGACTGTATTGGCTGGCTGATATTTACTCATGTCTTGCCCAGTGTCTTGCTTATCCACTCAGTAATTAACTTGATTAATTCGTAAGTAATTTAGCCCAGGAGAGGATGTAAATATTTTTTTTGAAAAAACACAAAACACAACCCATCTGCCCTCCCAAACAAAAAAAACCCCACAACCAAGAATGCTGCAAAACAAAACAAAAAACCAGTTGGAGGTCTACATCTTGGTTAAAAACTGTGTCTTGAAACCATCCAGGCCCTCCTACTGACTTGTCAGCTCTGGGTTATTTTCAGAAAACTTTACTTGAGTTCCTTAGCTTCAATTGTAAGTTTTTCCCACAGACTTGCATGGTATGTGTGAGTGGGAGAGTGAATAGTGGCTGCTATTTAGCCATTGTTTAGTCTAGTGTATGTATGTTTACATCTTCCTTTTGGATTTATAGGCAGCTATGGCAAAATAAAGATTGTGCTTCTTTGATTGAGAGCCTCTTAACTAGAGCACCTGGTGGCATACAGGGATTCTTTTATGATCTGATTATAATTGAAGTTTTGAGAGTGTTTTATTGCTGGTTAATTTTTATTTAACGCTGATACTCCTGTAGTACCGTAGTTTCAAAATGTCATTGAAGTTCCCACCATGCAAGCTCCTAAAACAGTATTCCATGTCTCAAACACTACGTTAGAGATGCAAACTAATGAGGAAAAGTAGTAATACATTGAAGCAAATGATCTGATAACTAGTATATGGCTTTGTTTGGATTGGATTTGTTTTGTTTATGGGGGTTTAAGAGAAGGATGGCAAAATATCAAATTAATAAGAGAAAACAATATTGGTAAGTTTTACAGAGAGGGGTGGGAGGAAAGAAAATAAGCAAAAGAAATAGTGACTAGCAGTGCTGGGAAAGTAGTGAAGGTACATGAGCCAACTAAGAGGATATTGCAAAAATAATTTTCAGAGTAATTTTTTATGATACTCTTGGTTTATCTGTACCTGCTGCACTGTGGGATAGTGGCTGATAGTAAGTAGGTGGTGATGCAAGAGTGAAGTTTCTGTGTTCTGAGTTTCTAGAGGGTCTTATCTTCTACCCACAAAGTTGCCTTAAGGCCAGCAGCTGATGGTTTCAGTGTTCCCTTACCTAAAATTTAAAAATGCAATATTCTAAAAATAATATATTTAAAATTCTAGAAGTTCTTACTGAGGCTTAAAACAGCATGACTGGCTACAATAAGCAGTTGAGAATAGACCTGAAATGTTCCTTATTTCATGATATATCAAAGGAGCATATTCTCTCTAGAAATGTAAAGTATGTCAGAAAGTCCTGACCGAGAATTTTAAGCGTGTGACTATGTATAAACTTGTGAGCACTGAGATACACTTAAAATACTTTGTATTCAGTCATAACTTTTTAAGTATGCACAGAATAAAATGAACATGTGACAAGTGGGTTTAGAAATGCTGGACTTTGCCTTACTGGTACTGTAAATGTGCAGAAATGTTTTATTAAAAACTTTTTTTCGTTTTCAAAGATGTCACAGTAAACCCTGCTACATTTCAAGTACTACTGTGCAATAGATTTTGGTTCCTTCTCTGGTTTTAAAAAATAAAAAGTGCTTATTGCCCAATGGGTTGTTAAACTGTGATTAGAAAAAAATGGACTTAATACCTGAATGTCTCTGTTAGTGGCACCAGTTTCATCACTCTGAAGAAGAAATCCTTCCTTCTCACTCATACTAACAAAAGACAGTCTTTTTATGGTCTCTCAACATATCATAACAAAACTGTATATAAATTAATTCAAAATCAGTGTGTCTCACTTCTTATCAAACTGTTGTAAATTCTTTGCCATCTTCTTGTATTGATGGATTATTAGGAAATGGGTTTCTGTTGCTCTGCTATGAAGAGTTTAAATAGAGCAATTTTCTGTTATGCATCCTACCAATTGTTCTGACAGACTTTTAAAGTAGTCAGTCTGTTGTTCAGAAAAACATTTGAAAATCACAGAGCATGAAGTGTGTAACTGAAATTGCACACAGGATCCACCAGAAAAGAATCTGCAAAATCCCTTCTCACTTGCTTTCATGTCTTTTTTCCAAGTTGGACTGTCTTAAACTGAATGCTAGGGAACTCTTGCCTCATAAAATGTTGATTTTTATTTTTTTAATTAATACTACTGTGCTTAAATGTAATTACTGAGGGACATGGCATGTTACAGAAATTCTTTAATTTTAGTTGCGTAACAATGAAAGTAATCTTATCTATTCCCTTATACCTCCCAAGTAAGGAAATGCCAAATATTTGTCATGTTTACACCACAACTGTATTAGTAATCAAATTAAATTTCTAATCAGGTTTATCTGAAGGACATCCTATCCAATGCTAACTTGGAGTCAAAATGTACTAATATGATTTTTTCTCTTCTATGAAGAAAAGAACTTAGCACTTGTCATGGTTTAACCCTGGCCGGCAACCAGTATTCAAACTTAATTCCCTACAAATGTAGGGACATTATCCTGAGCAATGAGCATGCTCACTAGTGACACTGATTTTTTTTTTATTTTTTTTTTCCAGAGAAAAACCTCAAAAGGAATAGGAACTGAACAAAGGATTCTTCAGGAATTCTTTCCTACATCTCTTTGGCTTTTGCATCATTCTCTTTTGTCCTTTTCTTGGTTTTATTAAACCTCACTATAAAGGTGTTCCTAGATAAAAAAAAAAAATATTCTGAAACTAGTTCAGTGAGGGCATAGAGGACCAAGGTATTAAATGAAATGCCTTCTGATCAATAGGAAAGCATTAGGAATATTGGGTCTTCTTCCTGGTCTGTTTCAGGCTTTATTCTATTAACGTTCAGTATATGTATTTCTTCTAATGTATGCTATTTCTCCGAGTTTAAAATGCCTTTTTTGTTATCAGATTGCCATTGTGAGCATGTTGCTGAACAGCAGAAACTCTGCTTTCCTGCCTCAAATAGTAAAGTATGAACTTGTCATGATATTTGTAGTCCCATGTGCTGTTTATGGCCAGCACACAGGTCTTTCCTGTGAAGCTGCAGCTGTGTGAACACTCAAACTCTTTCCTTATAGATTGGAGTAATACACTCCACAAACTGAAGGACTGGATTAGACTACTTCTATTCAGTGTAGTCACAGCTATTTGATGATTTATGTGTATTACGTGTCGCATTATAATGTTTCATTAGTAGGCAGGGGTGTAATTTGCTGCTGGTGTGTTACAGTCTTGCTGTGCTAGTAATAAGTGCTACTCTGTTTTGCTTTAGTTTTCAGGTGAAGTTTGTCCAACATGCCTTCAAAAAATTTTCTCATAGAATTACTGAAATACACAGGTTTGAACATTAGTATCCTAGTTTCCCATGATAGCCATAGTTTAAAATGGTACAATTAGAGCATGAAACTGAACTGCAGAGCAAAAACATATTATTATTTTTCCAATATTAATCCTTTCATCACTCTGCAACAATGCACTGGACTGAAGCTAATCATAATTTACAAATCAGCATACGTAGAAAGGCTAGAAAAGCAGATAATGGCAATTAGAAGTCCTCTGTTCTGTAAAAGATTTAATTTTTTCATCATCTGAGGAAGATGTCAGCCTCATCCTGCATGGTAATGACATATCTTTCCTACAGATTGAGGCAGCTTGCTTGTAAATAGCATTCTTACATAGCTTATTGTGTGGCCACAGACTGTTACAACTGTTAGATAATGTCAACAGGAAGACCAGGTTGTACTAGACAAATTAATTCTGAAAACAGAACTTGGAAATGCAGGGCGTACTGCATGTACTACAGGGATATGTATAGCAAATTTGTTTAGACTTGTCTAATCAGGAAAAGTAGCTAGTCACCAGACTGAATTACTGGATTCTTTACCTATAGGGAAGCAGAAATTTCTAGATTTGTTCTACATGTGCAGGGCAGCAACTCCTTTCCTGAGACTAAATAGAAGACTACAAAGGAAACAGTATACTCAAAATTTTAGGTCTCATGTTTGCCTTTAAGGTATTAGTATCAACTTCCTGAAAAACAGCAATATTCTAATTTGCTTCATTTTGAAAAGGATTTAACTTAGGAGACTGAATGGGAGCAAAATACTGGTGGTCTTGAAAAGATATAAATGTTAGCTTGTCTTCATACCTCCAGATTTTGGGTAATTGATCAGATCTGCTGTTCACTTTTTTACTTGTACTTGTAGTATAAGTTGTACTGGTTTTATACCAAGCTATCTGAGGCTAGATCATGCTCAGCATTTCATCTTACTACTGCATTTAGCAAACAACTCGGGCTAAGTACAACTAGCAATATAGTTAATATAATTCCATTTCTCCTTGTAGCCTGTTGTATATTTGAAATCTGGCTTTCTCTGGATGTTGTTGCCTATTCAGCTGTTGGGAAACCAGAGAATACCATTGTGATATGCACTGGGACTTCATAAAGAAAAAAAAATAAAATTGTCCTGTCTTTTCTTTATTATGTACTTCAACAGTAATGCTTGATCTGCAGCATTAAAATACAAAGGTCTAACTTAATTCGAAACATTCTGTGATTAAGAAGCTCTTAATGCATTTGGTGTATTGCGTGATGAATCTCATTGTTTTAGTAACTTGGATCATGTCTGTAGTTATAATTTACCTAGTTTTGACTTTCAGCCAAAACTTTTCATTGGCTAGAAAAAAAAAAAACCCAACTAGCTAACTGATGTGTAATACCAATCTAGCCCCATACAGAGGCCAGCAGAAGGTGCACAAGATCTAGAAACCTGGCTTGGGTATCTTCGAATATCCTCCAGGTACCCTCAGTCAATTAGTGAAGTATATCATGAGCCAGCGGTTGCATTCAGGTGGTCGTGTTTAACAGACATCAGTATTCTTAATTTGTTTCCTTTTCAAGCTATTTCACATTTTTGTCCCCACAATATATCACTTTTTCACATCCACTTTTTCCCCACTGAGTAATTTTGTATTGGCAGCAAACTGTTTATTCCAGAACGACTCCCTTTATAAATATATCAAAAGAGTAGATTCTTGTAGAGTCCACTGTTACCTTCTTGCTATTGTGGAATTGATCAGTTTCTGTCCTTTCTCTGATACTCTAAACCCTGAGTAATCTGAGAGGTCATTCTGTGACAGTTTAGTTTTGTGTTTGGTTGTAGGTGGTTTCTTTGGTATGATGTTTTGGTGGATTTTTTGAAGAGTAATTGGAAGTGTGACTTTTCTACAAAAGCTGGCTTCATTCTTCCTGGTGTACCCATACATCCTGTTAGTTTTGGGTTTAGTTATGGTTTTAACCAGTTTAGCCACTGTGGAAGTAAGTCCTGCTGGTAGTTCCTGGATGTTTCAAAGGTGTCTGCTTAAAGAAAGAATAAAATAAAAAAGGGGGAAACAGTTATTCCTGTGGTGTCAGCACTGATGTTAGTGACTGATTACAATTGCAGTTAGTCTTGCAATTTTGTGTTTGAGTTTTGCTAGAACTCTTGAAAACTCTTCGATAAATATCAGCTGGCTGCAGAGACTTGTTAATATTTCCTACATGTATTTGTAGATTTCTGTTCTAAAACCTATTCTGCTTCAGTCTGAGACTGTTCTTTAAACCTGTCCCCTGTAATGACATGATGCCTCTCACATGGGCATGTCCTTCTGCAATGAATGTTGATTGGGGAAGGAAGGACTATGGCCTTCCATTCTTCAAGTGCCTTTTTTATGCTTCAATCCTGTATCAGCTATATGCTCTTTGGCAGGATTCCTGCTTTGGGTTTTATTGTTAGTATGTATCGCTTTAAAAAATTGTTCTTCAGGCTTTTAACTCACTGCAGTTATAACATTTAATATGCCTGGCTAGTATATTGGATTTAGTATAAAAAATTAAGTATTTTGGGGTTATGTACATGCTATAACTTCTTGTCAAGTACTTTGCTGTTGCATTACCTGTTCACATTAACAATTGGAGTCTTTGTTTATACCAATTTCTTGTGAAGTTCCAGTTTTCTTATCCCTTCTTGATCAACAACAGGGAGTGCTTAAAATCTGGAACTGAGATTCAGGGAGATGCTTGACTACATTCTTCCAGATATCTATTAGGTTGACTATATAGTGAGCATGCTCACACATATCAAACAGTTATCTTTTTTTAATTCCTATAATAAATATAAAACCTATTGTATTAACAATCAAATATTTCAGGTGAAAGCAATGTCAAAATTACAAAGGTAACCTTGCATTTTACAATATGTCTGGATCCAGGATGGCTGTGTAAACTCCTGCCTTATTTTTTTAACTTTAGGAAGAAATGTTATTTGACATCAAGTCTTCAGTCGCATTCAGAGTGCAAGACCAACTGTATTCAGTTAGTGTGTAAGGTCATATTAAAAATGACTGGGAGGAAAACAACTGGACAAAGGATGATGCTTCTCATTAAGATACTTTAAATTCACAAAGTGGTAGTGGACTCAAACGTTAGTTTTATTACAGTGTCTGTTTAGAACTTTAAAGAAAATAGAACAAAGTAAAGCTTTAAAGTGGATAGATTAATTGGATTAAATCCACAGATTAAGTTACCTAAAGTTTCGCATAGAACTAGACAAATGTAAAAGGAAACCTCACCAGAGTTTTGTTTTCAAGGCTTTTTTTAACTACAAATTGCAAGTTCTAAAAGTAGTTATTGAAGCTTTGACACTAGGCACTATAGGGCTGATGATGGAAGTTTCCGTCAGATATTTAGCATTTTTATGGGGTTTCTCTCTTAAAAAAATTATCATTTAAAATACTGTGTAGCAAAAGAATAAATCTCAGTATCTTGAGCAGTTCCACAAGTGTAAGTTTTATGTTTACCAGCTTAAGCCAGAGTTTGTGAAAGTGTTTGCAACATTTTCACCATTTGATTAATGGGAAGATACCTGTGACTGGGCTTCAGCTGATGCAGCCTGGGCAGGTTTACTGCAACTATCATAGTGACTGGTCTTACTGCATTATGGATAACAACAGTGAAGACATTCTGTTCAACGCCTGCATTTCCAGTACTGCTGGAGACTTCATTGTCATTACTTCATTCCTGACATTTTGTTCATGTCACTATAACTTTTACACGTAATCATGTAGTCAACTGAGTTATGTCTTTACCTGTTCCCACATTAGCGTGAACAAGATAATGCAATGGCTCACCTTAAAAAACAGCAACAAGAGCTGGAGCACATGAGGTTACGCTATCTGGCAGCAGAAGAAAAAGAGCTGGGGAAAACAGACCGACAAGAGCTGGAGGATATCAGAAATGAACTTAACAGGTATAAACCACTTGTAAGATTTCTTTCTCCACCCCTGCCCCACCCCTTTCTTGCTGTCTGCCTCAAAATAGGAGAAAGTTCCATTAAATCAAGATTATAATTGGATGTCACTCCAGTGAAGGAGTGCAGTTCAGTGTCTCTTAGGTAAAGATTGCACACTTTCAAATGCAGCAGTACTGAAGTATAGAAAATCTGTGTTTAAGGCCACTGTAGCCGTTTTTTCTGTTAGTCATTATACAGCACCAGGCTTTTTTCTATTTTAAACCTTCACTTCTAAGGATTACATGCCTTTCTTAATGCAGCAGTTCTGTTCATATTTTGAATCCACTAAAATTTTAAATTTGCCTAATGTTGTCCTCCAAAAACTGTCTGTCATAGGTTGTGTGTTGAACCCTTTTGAGTGCTGTTTGTGTTACCAAAATAGCCTTGGTGGCAAGTATTATAGTTGCATATGCATACAGAAAAGGTTTAATTTAAGTATTATTTAATTTAAGTATTAATACTTAATTATATTTATACTTGAGTATTAATACTTAATTAATAATTTAACTATTATACTAACATTTCTTTTACTTACAGCGTTTTTTCCATAGAGAGAAGGTACTTTATTACTTTTTCTGGATTTCTTTATTTTACCGGGCACTTCAGTAGATAAATAACTTGAAGACTTAGTGTGAAAATAATTAGAGTGGGTTTTAATATGGCTCATCCTCTGACTCTTTCCATTTTATCAACATCAGGCTAAAGCAACAAGAAGAGGAAAAGCAATTTCAAGATGTTAAGGATAATTCTGGTGGTAGAGTGGATGCCCTTCATTCTACAAAATTAAATGAGAACATGGACGATTATCTCTCTCGTCTGATAGAAGAAAGGGATACCCTTTTGAGAACAGGCGTATATAATCATGAAGACCATATTGTAAGTGAACTTGATCGTCAAATCAGAGAAGCTATTGCAAAAAGGAGCATCACTAGATAAACGCCTGCAAAAAGTTAAGAGCCAAAATTTGAACAGTGATATTTATAAACCTGTACTAGTTTACAAAATATGTAAGGTCATGCTTAGTTTTGCACACTGTTAGCTCTTTTTGAAGTCAGTGTAAATGTCTGCAATGTGAAGTTGTGCACAGTTGCAGGTTTTACGGGTACAATGGCTGTTTTTTAAATGTTTTTATACTCATTTGTAGATACAGATATGTAAATGTATTTATCTTGTGTACTTTCTTCTGAAAGGTTTTCTACCTCTTTTTGCATCACCCTGTCTAGGTTTATTTGTAATTTTTTTACTCATTCATTATAATGTCTTTCAGTTTTTAAAAAGATGTCTTCAGATATACTAGGGAAAAGTGACATCCGCTGTTTTCCCTGACAGAACTCTTAGTTCTGAACCGAAGTGCAACACCAACCAAATACCACTCTTTTACTGAATCATAAGGTAATCAATTTTTGCTTCTCCAACTGTAGCTAACATAACTAAGTTCTGGAGTAAATAGGAGACAAGAATTTTGTGTGTGTGAAACTCTCCAACCTTATGAAACTAAAATCAATTATTAAGTAACTAGCCTGATTGTACAGGATGAAGATCCCTTTGTTGCCCTAGCAGTTTTGCACATAGGCCTATAAGGTTGAACCCAGGAGTGTAAAGACCTAGTTCAGAAGGATACATGCATTCTTACATCCATCCCTAATAAGGAAAGCACTAATTCAGTGAGTGTATACACTTTAAATTCAGAATACACATAAAACAAGAGCTTTTCTAAGTAAAGATTATGTCCTTAATCAAGACCTAATTACTTTGCAGTTACTTAATGTATTTTGTAAGCATGTTATCTCATTACCACTTAAATTTTATGTAAGTTTGTTTGATTGTGAAGGTATGAACATGGCATAGTCTCAAGGTGTTAAATGCCAGAAGAGAAATCCACTAGAAATGTTAAGTTTGTGCATATTTACAGTTGAAAAAGTTTT